>NC_133973.1:99201191-99519146 GCF_047716275.1 Strix uralensis | reverse complement strand
CAATGTAATTGGTAGCTGCTTTATCAATCCTGTATTTAAGATCACTGTCCTTTCTAGTAATAGAGCAGTACCTCTTACTCCAAGAGTCTGTTTATCTTTCTTTGGTATTATTAGTTCCAGGAACCATACACAATTTGGCTAATTTGCTGGTTTGCTGTTACACAAAATTTTGCCTTTCTCTACATTCCTTCTCTTTCTGTCCTTAGAGAGAAGGTACTTCTCACAGAACAGTGCAGAAGTTTCTGTTTAAATGGGTTTCAAGGAGGAAATATATCTGTCCTATTTCCATTTTTATTGCACAAGGAATCTATTAATCTGTATTTTTATTGGTTTATAAAATAGAGTGAAGTTCAACAGCAGAAGACTGCTTTTCCCATTGTCTCTCTTGTTTTCATCTAAAAATTCTTTCTCTTCAAATTTTCTTTTTATATTTTAGGGAAAACTTTACCTTCTATTTAATTTGCTTTTTTTGTCTACATTCAAAGGGAGAGAATTTAATAAATTTTAGATTTAGAACCAAGTCATGCAAATGGAACTGAGTAATCCTAAGAGAAGACTTGTTAAATCGGTTGTATTAATGTGACTATCACAAATTGCTATGAGTTTCCAGCTATTTAATTAGTATCTCCAGCAGCATACACTTTTCAGCTCTGGGCATAGTCTTTGGCTCTGCAAAGTGGCTGTAGCAGCTCCACTGCCATGAGATGGAGCTCGACTTCAGCTCTTCTCTTTCTCATCAGGGTTCTCCCCTACCAGATAATTTTATTTCTTTTTCAGAAACATCTTGGGAGCAGGGCAACCAGCAGGTGTATACATCTGTACATGGCAATACTTGTTAGTCTGGGGAACAGAGTTCAGTTAGAATATAAAATTGAGATGTACAGATGCGTTTTGATCACCCTGCTGCTTAACGTACCACAGACATAGGTGATTTCATTTCCTTTGCCCCAGGTACCACTATCCTTATTACACCTAATGCTTACTTTCACTCAAAATGTCAGTGAGTTCATGGGAATAACTTCTGTGCTCTCTTCCTGAGAACAGGAAAGGACTTGCAGAAAGGTGGTTTTTTAGCTCAGTAGTACTCCTACACATTAATGGGTCAATTGCTGCTCCGTATCACATCTCCAAATTAGCTCCTTGCACACATTGTCTCTTCCTGACAGAGGCAACCACAGAAAGGAGTAGACACAGAATCACAGAATCATCTAGGTTGGAAAAGACCTTGAAGATCATCCAGTCCAACCATTAACCTAATACACACCTCACAGTGAAGCTGTTCACCCCTGCTGCTGTGGTAGATAACAATGCAAGATACAGCAGGAAAACCAAATAATGTATACATTCCATGAAAATACTACAGTAATTTTCCATTTTCTCCATGCAGCTATACTAGTTTGAAACTACCCAGATTTATACAGTGCTGGTGGCTTCAGTACTATGTTGTTTTGTTACATGTAGGGCTTTTGCTTGTGACTAGGGGTCATGTGTACACAGAGTGGAAAAACAGATTGTGGAAATTAGTTCAAATGGTGCATAGACATTTCGGATCACTAAAGTTGAGGGTGGCAAGTGTGCAGGCTAAGATCCAAATTCCCAACGTGACACACACAGACCACAGTATTAATTGATTCAGTCTAATTTGGCAGAAAATAAAATACAGGAACATGAATGTACAAAGAATTTAATCGGATAGGAGCCATATCCCCAGGAATTCCTGTGACAAAGGAGCCCCCCCCGGAGCTGGGAAATGATGCAATTACAATTTGAAGAGACTTCCAGCAAGGATGACTGGCTGAAGGTAGAAGTTTCTGAAAGCATTAGGAAAAAAGAAATAGTGTGAAAGACAGTATGTGTGTGAGAGAGACAGGTTCACTTTTTCATATGAATAAAGTGAGGATTACACCTGTCCTTAAGTTCTGTGGTGAGTGGAGTCAAGGTCCCTGGTGCTGGGCTTGGGCAGGCTTGCTTTCTATCCTTTATTCTTTTCTTCTGCTTCTCTCTCTCTCCCCTGGCCCTTTTTGCTATGTGCAAACTCCGTATTTATGTGAAAAAAACACCCTGATTCTTACGGAGTCCTGTTGGATTCACCTGTGCTAACAAAAAGGGGCTCTTAACCTGCAAGCTCTATTTGGGACAGTACTAGTAGAGAATAAAAGCCAATCCTGGGTTGTGTCAGGAGAGTTCTTCCCCCAGGAACAAAAGGGAAGTTCCAGAGAGCCATTATCTTGGAAATTCTTTCCAGAGCAGGATCATTGAAAGCTACCAGCTCTTCCTAGCTCTCTCTAAGTACTGGCAGTTGTCCACAGAAGGAGGTTATATTAGTACACTTGGAAGGAGAATCCCATGATCATGCATTTCCATTCCAGGTCCACAATAGGTATTGCCATTCCTGAGCTAGCACAGAAAGTCTCCAATTAATTTAGAAGTATTTGAGATTGACTGCTGATCAAGCCCATATACTCTTCTTTGTTGCTCATAGCTGCTGCCTGATCATGCCTTTAGGCATGGCTGGGCAAAACCTTACTGTTTAACCCTTGTAGCTTTGGATCTGATCTTCAGTTCTGGCCATCATGGCTGTGAGTCAGTAGATTGGGTGCAAGCTAGTACCTCTGTGTTTGTGGTGGTGGTGGGCTTTTTCCTTTGAATGAACAGCAGAGCTTAGAGCTCTCTTCTAGTTATTTTTTTCTAGCCTAAGTGTTCCAATTTTAATGGCGAGCCAAGGATAAATTTAATATAATTATGGGAAACGGTAATGAGTGAAACAGCCTACTGAAGAGGAAGGTGCATTCTTGTTGAATTACTCAGAAGATAGAGATCTTTAGTAACAATAGAGTGATACTGGGGAGGAGATTGTTATAGGTCTGTTCCTCACAGGTATGTCAGAAGGGAATTAAGGTTATGAAATAGAGTCTATGAACCTATTGTATGAGTCCTGGAAAGGTGAATGGCTCTACTGACTAACATGAATAGGTACAGCTGATGGCAATCAGCCCAGAGGAGCTTATTTTCAATTTAAAAGTTTCAGAGTTCTCCATGTTAGGTGAGGAAAGCTTTGTATAAAATAATCCTTGAGATAAAGGAGGCTGTCAGTGGAGAGGGGAGTTCTGAAGTGCATTGTTGTGTTAGAGGCAAAACAATGTGCTTGTGCTGCAAAGAAGGCTGATGGTATCCTGGGCTGCATTAGGCAAAGCATTGCCAGCAGGTCAAGAGAGGTGATCCTTCCCCTGTGTTCAGCCCTGGTGAGGCCACACCTGGAGTGCTGTGTTCTGGGCTCCTCAGTATGAGAGACACATGGGCATGCGGGAGAGAGTCCAGCTAAGGGCAAAGAAGCTGATGGAGGGACTGGAGTATCTCACATATGAGGAAAGGCTGGGAGAGCTGGGACTGTTTAGCCTGGAGAAGAGAAGGCTTAGGGGGATCTTATCAATGTACATAAATACCTGAAGGGAGGGTACAAAGAGGATGGAGCCAGGAGGACGGAGCCAGGCTCTTTTCAGTGGTTCCCAGTGAGAGGACCAGAGGTAGTGGCCACAAACTGAAAGGAGGCTCCCTCTGAAAGTCAGAAGACCCTTTATTCCTGTGAAGGTGACTAAACACTGGCACAGGTTGTCCAGGGAAGTTGTGGATTCTTCATCCTTGGAGATATTCAGAAGCTGCCTGGATATTGTCCTGGGTAACCAGCCTGCTTGAGTAGGGATGTTGGACCAGATGACTTCCAGTGGTCCCTTCCAACCTCAATGATTCTATCATTCCGTAATTTTGTGAAAGTAATTTTCTCTTAAGATGAAATTGGTTGAAATGTCCTTTTTTTTTCTTCTCCCCCCCCCCCCCCCCCCTTTTATTTGAGTGGCTAAAACAGTATCTTGAAGTTTTTCTCACTGAGGTGGTTAACAGGAAATAGAACCAGTTTATGCAGAGTAAAATGCAATCAAAATGACTAGAGTGTTGAATAATGAGTGTCTGGTGACAATAATAGTAGCAGCTCTTGACCTATATAACCATTATAGCTGCAGTTCTTGTTCTGCCTAACAGCTCCTGGGAAAGAGAGGTCTTAAGTGGGTGCAGGACACAGGAACTTGCAGTAGATGGGGGAATGTTCACAGCAGTGGATAATTTAAAGTCTTCCTGCTGTGATATCTGTAACTAGCCCTGGAATAGATTATCCCTCTCGGGATACATCATTAGTGAATGAAAAGCATGAGATGGTTAAGACTGTATAACTGTTCTAGTTTGGTTTGAATTAAGATAAGAAGCCTTTGTGAAGGCTGGAGGTGATTAAGAAGGAGATACAATTGTCTCAGATTTTAGCACTTCAGGAGTGGCTGAGAAGACAGAGAGTTCCCAAACCCTATGGCTGAAACCAGAGATGACTTTTCTGTCAAGAGATAACAAAACAAGTGACCCTAGAACAATTCTGGGTGTTCCCAAGGGGGGTCTGGAAATGGGATTGTTAGAACTGGATGCTGGGCCTACAGAATAGTAGCAGTACTGGTAGAAATTAAACTGAAATTGTACCTAGGCAGCAGACCACCAGAAGACTCCAGACCCTAAGGCATTTCACTTGTAGAAAAGGGAATTTACACATTGACACTTTACCTGCTTTTTTTTTTTTTTTCCTCACAGCTAAGCTGAACCGTCTCTTTCCCATATGGTTGTTGAAGCAAGTCCAGAGATACCTTCTCATCAGGAAGGGCAAGATTCACTGGCAGAAACGGAAGGGTTCCATAATTTCCTTACCTTTCGTAAGGAGAGCCAGAAGTTTGGAAGCTATCCCTGCCGTAACTTGGTCATACTTTTGTTCCTACTTCAGAAACCAGGGGAGGAGTGGTGAGCCTGCAAGGTGACATGGCCCAGCGTAGCAGGAGGAGTTTAGGCTCTACAGTCGATGAACTCCAGGCGGGTGTTTCTTCAAGAACAGCTTAACCTTGGGACGCTGTGAGAGCATCAACTAGTAACTGTGGACAGAGCCCTGGTAGATAAAATCCTGATGCAGGCTGAGAGGTGTTGAGGCAGGCAATTTATGCATGGGTATCTGTATGCAAATAATACTTTGGAGAGCAGACTTTTTTTGGACATACAGAATTATTTTGGCTCTGTCAAAAGTGACAGTTGATGAACTCTAAACCCTCTTGTGGGTTATGTTTCTTTTCAAAGACTAAATACCCTTTCTGAACAGGTCAAGATGGAGAAAAAGTAAAGGTCACATTCGTATGATGAAACCCTGGAAAGCTTGTGAAGTATGCTGTGGCCAGGGGGTTCCCTCACACCAGGACATTAACACTTCAGATGTTATTGACAGAAGTGAACCTCCAAGAGTATAATTGCTTTTGTCAGATTTTAATCAATGCCATGAGGAAAAATTCCCGGTCTGCAAAGCTGAGTATCCTACTTGTACATTGCAATATAACTTTACCCCCAAGATACTCCCTGTTAAGCAACGTTGCTTGTCCAAATATAGAAGAGGATGTGTATGCTTTAATTCTGTTTGAGGGGAGCGAAAGAAGCATCTGGGATATTTATAACAGGGTACAAAGCCCTTTAAAAATCCAGGAAAATATCTGAAATTGCTGTATGTCATAAGTAGGCATAACTGATAATAGATAGTGGAGAGAATATAGATGGTAAACAAGTTTCAATCGTCTGTTTAGGAAAGAAAAAAAGTTTCCAACAAGTTTCAGTCTCATGTACAGACTCAAATTCAATCTCTCCTGTTTGGGCAAAGATTCCTGTATTTATCTTCCAGACATTCTGGTCTTTATTCTGTATTTCATTTCTCAGAAAGGTCTTCATTCTCAATGAACTGCCCCAGAAGCTGTTCTTGCTTGCAGGTACTGACCCACACATTTTTTCTGTTTGTGTTGGAATTCAGAAGAACTGAAGAAGTGTTTGGGGGGGGGTGGGTTGTTTTGGTTTTTTAAGAAAGACCCATTTAGTTGTATGATGCCTAAGGTATTAGCTTTTGGGCTAGGAGAAGTCTCAAATTCAGTAACTGTGTGTATCTTTTCTCTTTGCTGTTGATCTGAAGTGAAGGGCAACTCAGTATGCTTTGCCTGGCTCTATAAAGTCAGGTCCTTTCGTATACTTGCTTTGTTACCTATGCGACAAGGATGATCAGAGAAAGCAAGGCAGAAACTGTGCTGCTGGATATGAGCTCTTACTGGCAGCCTTTGGCAGCGACCAGTGAGTGGTATTCTTGTGCAGGGCTCTCTGTAGCTCAGTTACAAAATAACCTTCCCAGACTGTAAGACCCACGCAGACCCTCCATCGGGTTTGAAGAGTTTGACAGGGATATTTGTGTGAGAAGCTGATTTTAATTTCTTAATAATTTGAACATGGGCATAGAGATTCCTGTATCAGTGGATCATTAACTGACTGCAACAACAAATGAATATAAATTGGCTATGAATGCATGTAGTCTGGAAATCAGCAGTTACCTAAATTAGGTTTGAAACAGCCTATCAATATACTGTTCTCAAGTTCATTCTGACCCCTGTGAAATTTGCCAAGAACTACCACAGACCCCAGAATGTCTTGGAGGTTAAGTATACACTTAATCTTGACTCCAGGGTTTAGCACTAGGGGCCACTGTGCCTTTCCTGCCTCAGAATTCATCTCAGCCATTCACCCTCCCTGGCAGCAGCTTTCAGATTCGCTTTCTACACAGTTCAGTAAAACACCTAGCTGTTTGGTCTCTATCCCTCGTCTTCATTCAGCTGAACCCCTAGACTAATCATACTTGAAATACCTGCTAGCCTTGAATGAGGACATCAATAACCATAGCCTTGTTTCTGCTAGCACCTTCTTTCATCCTAGCCATGTTGGTCTTGAAGGACCTAAGCTTTTTTTACTTCCAGTGGCCCAATTCCTAATCCCAGTTTTATGTAACTCTAGCTAGATTTCTGGGTAGAACACCTCTCACTATACAGACTCTTGGCTGCTCCCTGGCCCAGATTAATGATGTGCAGGAAGTTTAGCTTTCCCCCTGCTGGTCCAAACACAAATCCTAGTCTCAATCCTGACCATAATCTGAATATTCTAATTTTGTAATCTTTATATACTAATTCTTCAGTTCTCTGAAGAACCTTGCATAAGGCATTTACGTTACTCTCTTTCTGTGTAGGTTATTTTCGAAGGTTGCGGCAGGGTTCCTTGAGTACAACTGCTATGACCAGAATGACTGATCTGTCTCAGACTTAGTTGTCCCTCTTGGTGCTGTAAATCACCTTAGCTCTGTGTGCTGTGGATGACTCACTAAGAAATTTAATTCTTCCATTCCACCCTAACCTTACAGACTAACAATCTCATGTAGGATTAAGGCAAAAACTATCAATATGCCATTCAGGTCTTCTCTGTTCTCTGATGTGTATGTCCCACAAACAATATCAGAACTCCAGCTCCTCCTACCCCAAACCATTACAAAATTTCTGCTAGAGTTAAAGCCATATCCCAGCAAATGTGGTCTGCTTCAAAAATAAGAAAAAATCACTACTTTTTACCAGCTCTGACTCTTATACTACTTCTATGGACAATGTAGGATCCTACAGCAAATAGCCAACATCAAAGCTAGTTTTTCGACTCTTCTGTCTCAAGACCTGGATAGCCTTACCCCTGTACTTACTGAGGCATCCCTATCTGCCCTAGGATCAACTGCAATTCAACAGCTCTATGACGACAGGTCTTGCACTATTCATTGTTACTCTTAAAAAAATTGTCAATAGATCTCTCTTCATGCACTATTTCCTCCTGTCTTATTTCTTTCCCCCAACCTTAACCTCTCTACAAAATCCAAACTGATTCTTCTTCTCTTCTACATTAGTGTTTCATGCCTTCTAAATCTGTAACTTTGAAAAAGTCAGCAAATCCATAAATAAAGATCATCCTGTTACACAGTGTACATGGAGTTCAAACAAACTTTTGACCTGATTGTTAACTGAAAGCTCTTTCAAAAATCTAAGATGCTACCAGATAAAATGGAAGTTATACTTTGGGAGAGGTTAAAAGATTATGAAGTGAAGAACAGGAGCAATCGATTTTCCAAAAGGGGAAATGTCACTGATAAAGTGTTATCAAATAGATCTGTACTGTTTACCATAGCCGTAAATAATCTGGAGAAAAGGAGTGACTAGTGAGATAATTCAGTCTGACAAAGAATTATTTAAGATATTATAACCATGAAGGTATAAGGAGAAGGAAAATGGATACTGCCTTCTCTGGCTGCACTGAAGGAGGAATGATGGGACAAGCATACCTAGTGAGATAATGCAGAAGGATCAGCAAGAAAGGAATTAAGGGGATGTGTGAAATGTCTAAAGTTCAGTAGATCAGCTCTGATTAGGGTAGGTGAAGGGAAACCATTTGAAAAACAAACCAGGACTGTGAATAGAGGAAGCTGGGTAACAGATGTAAACCTGTAGAATATAGGAGAAGGAAAAGCACATAGGAGGAGAACTAGTAAGTGACTTAGAATAAGGTTTTGTGGTGGGACCAGTAACAGGAGGGATGGGTGCGAGAAAGAGAGAGGTGGACCCTTTCTTCCACAAGCACTATGCAGTGTGTAGGTGTGAGTCAGTGCCATTAAACTTTAGAGCTATGCATCAGTCCCCAGACCTCTTTTCTCCACAACAATGTAGGCTTCACATTTATATATAAGTTTACATATGCACACAACTTTTAGCTTCTACAAAAGATAGATGTATGTGTACCGGTTGTTTTTGGTTTTGTTTTTGTTTGTTTGTTTTGTTTTTGTTGTTTTTTTTTTTTTTTTTTTTTTAAAGAAGGGAAGGCATGAATCCTCTCTGTAGGGTGAGAGAAGGGGGAAATGCAGCTATTAAATGAAGAGTAGGAAAGGACCAGTTCAACTGAGGCACTCACTTCCTCCTGGGATCATGGTTGCCTTGGCCTGGAAGTTTGGTCTACTCAGAATTCTAGGATAGGGGATACATGACCTCTGACTAGACCTAGGATGAACAGGAGCCATTGTAATAGTTTGACAGTCAGGGTTGGAATTAAGTTTAGGGATACCAGAATCTGAACAGCTAGATTAATTGGTGGATTCTGTGAGCTTTGCAGGGTTAAGATGGAGTCATGTTCTGGTAAGGCGGAGTTAGTTCTGGGATGTTGTTTTAAGATTAGTGTTCGGTTTGGGATGAGGACAATATGGCATAAAACCTCATGTCTACTGAAATGCTAAGGTATGCTAAGGGATAGGGAGACATTAAAGAGGTGAACTGAAATCAAATAGGAAAGTTAAGTTAAATTCTTTTAGATTTGCATATGTCACTTCAGCTCAATTTACCTATTTCCTTAAAACCAAATTACCACCATAATTTAAAGGTGTTTTCCAATTAACAGTCTCTGTGCATTTAACCACCCATCTGTAAATACAGACACAGAGGTGATATTCAAGCCACCCATACAACACACACTGAATCTTGATACTCTTGTACAATGGGAGCTCTGGAATAATGCTTCTGAAAAGAATAACAAGTAAGTTTTTCCTGCATCATAGAATTATAGAATGGTTTGGGTTGGAAGAGACCTTAAAAATCATCTAGTTCCAATCTCCCTGCCATGGGCAGGGACACCTTCCACTAGGTCAGGTTGCTCAAAGCCCCGTCCAACCTGGCCCCAGGGAAGGGGCATCCACAGCTTCTCTGGGCAACGTGTTCCAGTGCTTCACCACCCTCACAAGAAAGAAGTTATTCCTTACATCTAAATCTACCCTCTTTCAGTTTAAAACCATTACCCCTTGTCCTATACCTAGACTCCCTGATAAAGAGTCCCTCCCCATCTTTCCTGTAGGTCCCCTTTAGGTACTGGAAGGCCGCTATAGGGTCTCCCCAGACCTGCCTTCTCTCCAGGCTGAACAAGCCCAACTCTCTCAGCCTGCCCTCATTAGGGAGGTGGTCCAGCCCCCTGATCACCTTTGTGGCCCTCTAGACTTGCTCCAACAGGTCCACATATTATTACACTGGGGGCCCCAGAGCTGGACACAGTGCTCCATGTGGGGTCATACGAGAGTGGAATAGAGGGGGGGAATCCCCTCCCTTGACCTGTTGGCCGCGCTTCTCTTGAAGCAGTCCAGGATACGGTTGACTTTCTGGGCTGTGAGCTCACATTGCTGGCTCATAGTTAGTTTTCCATCCACCAATATCCTTAAGTCCTTCTCTGCAGGACTGCTCTCAATATACTTATCACTCAGCCTGTGTTTGTGCTTAGGATTGCCTTGACCCACGTGCAGGACCTTGCACTTGGCCTTGTTGAACTTTCTGATGCCTCTGGATGGCACATCCCTTCCCTCCAGCGTCTCGACTGCACCACACAGCTTGGTGTTGTTGGCAAATCTTGCTGAGGGTGCACTCAATCCCACTGTCCATGTCACCAGCAAAGATGTTAAACAACACTGGTCCCAATACCGACCCCTGAGGAACACCACTCGTCACTGCCCTCCACTTGGACATTGAGCTGTTGACCGCCACACTTTGAGTGCAACCATCCAGCCAACTCCTTATCCACTGAGTGGTCCATCCATCAAATCCATGTCTCTCCAATTTAGAGACAAGGATTTTGTGTGGGACAGTGTCAAATACTTTGCACAAGTCCAGGTATATGACATCAGTTGCATCATTTGAGCAAGAGAAAAATGAAGACAAGTTTGAAAGAATGAAATAGAAGGCTTAATAAAATCCATCTGAAGACTGAGAAAGAGCTCAGGTAGCTCACTCCAGGGATGGATTTTGCCTGTTCTGCAATGCATGTTGACTTTTCTACCTGTACTTTGATTCCTCTGAGATAAAGAACTGTGCAATTTTTTCTTTTTCTTCCCATGATAAGTAGTGTATATAGGTTGGTTACATTTCATCATACAGTGAGATTCCACATTGTTGTAATATGAGTCTGTTGTAGTTTGGTTTTTAATCACATTCCTTTACCTTTTCTAAATCAATATCCAATCACTGTTCCTTTGGGGGAAAAATTTGCAATTCATTAAGGCTTGCTTGAAAGAAGAGCATGAGTTTTATCTCAATATGTGCACGCCAAAGTTCACGGAATCCTTTAAATCTTTTTCATTGTTTTACACTTCTTATGTGATGGAAATATCATTTAGGAGTTGACAGAGAGCAAGGTAACAGGACTAAACCAGAAAACCCATTTATAAAACGCATTTTACAGGGCTTCCTCTCTCAACAAAATATTTTCCTATTCTTGAGAAGGTTAATCTTACTGATGTTAACTTAGCAATCACCAGCACATGCTTTTATTCATGGGTTGAACCTGTCTTTTTCAGTTCTTCTATAACAGAATTTTTCAATATTCTGGTGTCATGACTGTTAAAATAGTGATGTTTACCTTTTTCCTCATCTTTCCTGTGCATAAACTAATGTCTTCAGCTATCTAATGGGAGAAGGATTTTTTCCTTCTATAGAGAAGGTGGAGCCAGTCTCTTTTAAGTAGTACACAGGTAAAGGATGGGGTCAATGGACACAAGCTGCCTCAGGGAAAATCCTAATTAACCATTGGGGGAAAAAAAAATCATAGTAAAGGCAATCAGATATTGGAGCAGGTTGCCTTGAGAAGTTGTGGAAGATGCTTGAAAATACTCTGAACTCAATTGGATAAGGCTCTGAGCTACTTTATGTGATGGCAAAGCTTTCCCTGCTATGTGATCAGACCAGATGACCTCCTGAGGTCCCTTTCAACTTAAATTAGTATATGATTATGAAATATTTACGAAGAAATAATCAAGATGCCTGTGCTGACTGAGAGCTGTTCTCAGGCTGTACTGCCACTATTTCAGTCAGAATATTACTTCAACTGAAAAAATGTGCAAGATTTTTCTAAGTCTAGTGCTGTTATCTTTTGCATATTAAAGCTGTCTAAGTTGATATAAGTGGTCCCAACCTCCTTAGTCATCGCCTAATTAATGTGCAAGTTAATGTTTTTGTCCTACCACACCGGTTTTTTGCAACTATGTGGTGAGGGAACTGATAAACATGGTAATTTTGTCAACTGGATGAAGCTAGGCTGTACTGTCACATATTCACAGGAACAAATAGGAAAGATTCAGCTTGAGACTAGTTAAAATCTGAGTTCTTCAGTCTATGAAACTACTAAAGAATTCAGTAAAGTCGTCTTGATATATTTTGCCTCTGCTGTTGAAATTGCCTTTCTCACATGGTAAATTTTGATCTAGCAGTGGAACCCAAGTTAGCAACAGAGCTGGTTCAGGTCTTTTTGTCATTTTCTACAAAATTTAGTTCAGTCTTCTAAAAGACAAGAAAAATAAAGAGACTTGAGACTTTGACTCTGATATTTGAGGCTATTTCACATGTATGTTTCCACTTATAAAATTATAAGGCTTCAGGGATCAGTCACCAAAATATAAAATCAGATGTGTTGGTATACATTTCCATTTAAATCTAAGAAAAATTGGAAAAATGAAGAAGCTAGGCAGAAATAATGTAATAATGACTTTATCACTCTACACTGTAAATTCTTGGATCCTAAGCTAATGTATAAGCAATTATAACCTTCAGGGAGAGGAAATAGAATGCCCTAGGCTCTATTGCCTTTGTCTAGCTTTTGTGGTTTGGCAGCGTGGCAAAGCTGTAGAAAGAAAATCTTGTAAGCTGAGTCCATGCATTTATTTTTAGTTTTATATGAGGCATTTGCTAATGGCAAAATGTCCTTGAGGTTAGAGAAAGTGTTTTTGGCACAACCAAGTTTCTGCATTCCACTTTTATTATGATTTGCTCTTTGCGATTAGTAATAAAGCAGTTTGAGAGGAAACAAAGGGAAGCAATGAGACTGGAGAGGCCAGGTTATTAACCCAGTGTTATTTCCCCCCTTATAGGCAACAAATATAGTCTAGGGCACACAGGTACCATTAAGTCTATCCCATAGACCATCTCCTATTTCTACTATAGATTTACTCTCAAATAACCTTCTTGACTTCAAATTATTTCAAAATGCAAAAGCTGCAGGAAAGTGGTACTAGGATGATCACTGAATGGAGGGCAAATCTTTCCAGAACAAGTTAAAAGAAACAGGCTTGTTTAGATTAGCAAGAGAAGGTCTGATTGCATAGTAGAAACATATCCAGGGTAAATGTTAGGAAACAGGAGTTAAAAGAGAATGGTAGAAGAGGAGCCAGATGTTTTAATTTTTCTATGGGTAAAGTTAGGTTAGAAACTAGAAGAAGAACATAGGCTTTGGATGCATTTACTAAAGGTGAAATAGTTTGATTGACTCCATTAAGAGACACCGGCCTTGATTCAAGAGCTCCTTCTAGTCCATATTTAGGGGAATTACAGAAGGGTATGGAGCAGTATGTGACATTTCTTACCTCTGTCCAGAATCTTTTGCAGTTTAAAGAAGTTTCAGCCTGTATGAGAGATTTTTTCCTGCCTTTAATACACTGATATTTGTTTTATGGGGGATGTGATTTAAGCAGCAAAATGCCATTCACCACAGGTGATAGAAAATGCAGAATTGTATTTTGTTTTGGCAGAAAGCTTTTCAGTATGTTCATTTGCCTAAAACAGTCATTATTTCTAAGATAATTTCCATTTCTTTTCTGAACATTTCAAATAATTTAAAAAATATTTTTATAATATAGAGAGAATTCTATTTGTCAGTCTCACTGAGACTGTGCTTGTATAGATTTCTAAGTTTATAGGTTTTTTTATTATCCTCTTTTTCTTCTTGCCTCCTTCTCCATAATAGGAAAATATGTTTTCTATGGATGTACTAGTAGTATAACTTCGTACTACTTTTAAGCTGGTTTTGCATGGATCATATCACTGTTTGTCTTACAGTAGTTTTTCTTGGTGTGTGGCTTGCTATCTTTTGATTAATTTCTTTGTCTCCTGGGATGCAAATGTGTATTTGTGATCTTTGAGTTGAAAACCTACCTGAACTTGAGCTTTCATCTGCTTTCTAGTCTTTAATTAGGCATATTGACATATTGTTAGTAAGGATGATAGCTTCCTATGGAATATCTGGCAACAACACTCATCCTGCTGTTATTTTTATTTATGTGATATCACAGTAGAAGGAATCATCACTTTGTTCACTGAAATCTTTGTAAATTAGGAAGAATTGATCTCTTTCCATGCAGAGAAACTGTATTATTCTCATTCTGATTCAGAGTTGTTCAGAAGTAGAGTAGGACCTCAAAAGTTTGGGGAAAATTACCGGGTGAACTTGGTATGTTTTTTAAAGGACTTCAAGAATGAATGAACCATATCAGGGCAGATTCTCAGCTGGTGTAAATTAGCATCACTCCACTGAAGTGAGTATAGCAAAAGCAGTTTAACCAACTGACAATCCCTCAGGTTATGCATTTCTTTCTTGTTTTGTTGCTGATTTTGAAATGAGAGGACTCCAAGTGAACTTTTTGACCAAATTATTCTGTTGGGGGTCAGCACAGGTCATGAATAAAATAAGAGTACAGATCAACTCCGAGCTCTTTCCACATGAATTACACCCTAATCATGGCCTCATGCGCTCCCAGAATTTGATTCCCTGCAGCCTCTCTCCTGCTCCTGCCTGACCCTGATCTGGAATTAAATTGTTATCAGAGTCACTGTAGCATATGTTGTGTATAGCAAATAAAAGTTGGAAACTTGGCATATTCAAGACTAGGAATCATCTCATCTACCTTAAAGCACTGTCGGAGAGCAGTCCATCCAATGAAAACACCAACATCTCCAAAATGCTCCTACTAACAGGACTGAAATTTAATATAATAAATTGGTGAAGTATTAAGACAACATATGATGTAACCATTCAGTCTGCACGTGAGTTAGCTCCTAGTAACAGTCCTGATCAGATTTCCTGATGGGGAATGCTGTGCTTTGTCATATGACTGCCATAATCAGTGTTCAACCCAACATTGTGATTTTTTGTGACATACTTTCTTGTGTTTAAAACAAAAAGATGTTTTAAAAAAAAAAAGGTAAAATTATTTTTCTCTCTGCTGTCTGAAAAACATTTACGAAATGATGATGCAAACTTCCATCTAAATTTAAATCTTAATTATACAAAGTTTGGCAAGACTGTTCTATTTGCCAAAAGAGTGGTGGTTTTTGGATAAATAAAATTAAATTCTAGAAACATTTTTTCAAAGCAAGTTCATACTTTAATGATTATTTTCATGCAAATAGTTTGTAAAACTTAAATACCTACCTGAATTAGGCCTGTGTTTCCTCCACTTAGTTCAAGAAATGTTTCCATGTGGATTGTTTCCTATGTTTTCAGCAGGCAGACAGTCTAAACCTTAAGTGTGTGGTGAAATACTTCCTTCTGGTAACTACGTTTTGTAGGGGCAGGACATCTCTATGTATAGACCCTACAACAGGTAAAGCCAAAATATCATTCAGGAATATATCACAACATGATTTTACCAGGTGCTGCTGAATTTTGGAAGGAAAGATGTTCAAAAGCCAGTTTGGTCCTTAAAGGACCAAACCAGTCTATGCCACTTGTTGCATTTAAGGTGATGAATTAATTTGGTAAGAGATGAATCCCCTTGAATTCTAGCCGGTCCTCAGAGATTAGAGGGGCTTGGGGCAGCTGGACTTAGCCCTTAACAGGAATGCCAATTAGGGCCGTAACTATAGGCCTGACACCAGATGCACGAACAGCCCATGTGCTGTAGGTCAGGTTGCATTCAAGAGAAGCAGTCAGGTTCACGAATAGTACGGTTTATTCTTATGCAACATCTACAGGTTCTTTAAGATTGCCTACGATAAATGCACAAAGTGCAGGTTGACTATATAGCACTACACACAAAAAACCCCGATTGCAATCACACACACTTAATTCCCGGGTAATCACTCGGCCTAGCTGAGGGCCCAAATCTTGCCAAAAGGTGTCCCTTCTGGAGGGGGCGGTGAGGAACACAAACCCATCAATCTGTCCCTCCAATTTGGTACCGGATTATCATCCTTCCGAATTAGATAAATACTACCCTGAGTTTATATCTAAGTACGTATGTGTGAGTGGGTGGGACTGTGGTCAAGCCACTGTTTCTTCAGTAACAACACAGCACTTTCCTTGGTGCGAGGTGTGTGCTGTTTTTGTGGGAAAAGAGGAAGAATGAGAGATAAGGTCTGCAGAGTACTGCAAAACAGTCCTTGAGAGAAGGGGAAGAGCAAGAGATAAATCTGCATAGTCATGTCAAATGAGAAAAGAAGAAGAATCGGACCACACAGCCTCCACCTCGCTTCGCATTCCTCCTTGGTGCCACAGCAACACAAATCACTGGATCTCCATCCCGTCCTCTGTTTGTTCTGGGCACCATGTGTTAAGGAAATGTGTGTTTTACAGACTTTTCGCTGTTTTGCTTTTCCTACACTTTCAACACCACTCCCTTCCTTGGTCGCTACCAACATTACAGGTGTGTTCAGTAGCCTAATGAAATTAAACATTTTTGGTATTTCACATCCATGGTTCAGTGATGGTTTTTGCCCAGTGGCCAGAGAGTCTACATGTGTATGCATGCTCGTTTCCTGCTGCGTCTGATAGCAGAACAGGGCTGCCCTAGTTCCCCTCCTCCTCAGAGAGGTCACTCTTTAAAACTAATCAGACACTTCTTATTGTGAGATTAATTTAAAGATTAACTAGTCAATGTGTTCATATCTCTCCTTTAAATAATGCATATATTTACCTTAATTTCTGTTTTAAATACTCTTCTATTAGTGTGTAATCCTCTATTAGAAGAGTCTACTCTATATTAGCATACTCTTCTATTAGAGTAACAGCGGGAAGCTATGCAGCATAACCATCCACTAATAGCTATTAATTATTCTGTAAATTAAGGCTATGGGCAGGAATGTTGTTGCATGCATGTGGTGAGAATATGATAAGAAATAGAAAGTTCATGTCATACAGTGAAATAAGGCTCTTTTTCTTCCCCTATAAATTACATTTTTGTATTTCCTTGAGGTTTGGTTTAGTTTGGAAGAGACTAATTATATAAATATGATTTTTATGTATTCTAGTTTAGTATTAGTAAATTGATACAGTGTTAAAACAATATATGATGCAACCATTCATTTTGCATGAGTTAGATTTTGTTTTGCATCAGTGAAAGAAAAGCTTCTTTTTTCTTCCTCTGTAATTATACTGATAACACTATTTTTTATTTTTCCCATATTGTGAGCATTTAAACACCAAACAGCTTGTTTCAACCTTTGAAAAGTCAAGGCTTAATGAAATATTTTAACAGTCAGCTCTAGTTCCTTTTGAAATACCAATGTTCTGCCACTTGGCTCTTAAATTTTAACACTTTCAACACTTTACAAAAAATTGCAAATGATGGAGTCAGGCCTAGTTTCTTCATAATTTGTGCATTTTAGAAATATAGCATTCAGGAATAATTTCATGTACTCTTCTACTGTCTAAACTGCAACAACAGAGGTTTAGTTCGGTTGCCACTTGAATATACTTGCACTCTACATTGAAGTCAAGAGGATGTCTGCATGAGGACTGAAAGGTGTGTAATGTATATTAGTAGAAAAGTTTATATTCTGAAGTGACTAAAGAACTTGGAGGTCAAACTGAAATCTGTGGAATTATAGAAGAAATGGAGCACAAAAAACAGCTAGCTTGATGCTACTGCATGGACTATTTTATTAAAATAACATGCTTTCAAACATGTAGAAAGAAACAATGTCAAATTCTATTTCTTTGACCTACTTTGTCCTTGGATATTTAGATGCAGGCCCCTCCTCCCTAAGTCAGTAAAGCAAAGTCAAAGTTGAGTGGGAACATATTGAGCAACCAGAAGTATCAAATTTGCTTTGTGATGAAATATCCTCGTAGGAGCACTCTTCCCTTGGGCTGTGAACACTGCCAGTTTATCTGGTAATGCCAGCTGACTGGTATGGTCTCTTGGTAGCTCTTGTGGACATGTCCCTTGTTGCTGGAGATCTCTCTTGTGGCTTAGGACCTCAATTTAGGCTTCATAAAGTGCCCTGACACAAGAGGGATAGCAGCTGATCCATGGTTTGATCAGTGCTGATCAATGTTGGCATTAATCCAGAGGCACTTCTAACAAAATATTCTGTCTTCTGTGACGCTGTTCTGGGTCATTACAGTTAATGGCCTTTACTGAAAAATGCAGCAAGAGTAACTGAGAAATGAGGCAAGGGCTCACAGATGAGCCAGAGAAGAACTAGCTGTCTGTTCTTTGAAACTTCTGTAGTATTTATGTAGTTATATGTGTATGCAGTCTGGCTTCAACTGTCTTGAATGTATTTATTATAAAAACTCTCCTGTACAGCTGGGTGTCCATCCTTCAGCAGAGAAGGGGGGATTCTGGCCTAACCCCTGCAGTAGATCACACAATGATTTGCTTAACCCTGTGGTAGATCAGGGATTTGAACTTGGCTCTCGTGAATGCAAAGACATGCTCTAACCGAAAAGCTTGCATTCCTCGTGGACAAGTTCACAGCTTTAAGTAAACTGGTGTTTTTATTTCATGTTTTTCGATGCTGGTTTCTACCTGTGCTGGACAATTCTCTGTGTGACTTAGAGCAACGTCTTTATTGTTCCACATGAGATTGACTCCCTAGGGAGGCCATTTACACAGCAAACACCAATGTAGTTCACTCTTAAGTTGGAGCCAGAGGCAGTGGTGAAATTGCTATAATAGCTCTGTCCCACTGGAGGGCTCCCCAGCACTTGAAGTAATTCTCCTTTTTAATGGCTATCTCAGTTTTAGGGCTGTCTCTTGCAGTGCTATGCAGAGCTGCTCTCTTGCAGCAGAAGAAATGGGTTTAGAGATGTGGAGGGTGCAGGACTCATTCCTGCACTCCCCTGTGTGTATTTTTAATCACTGCCCTCGATATATTTATCAAGAAAATGATGTGCTAAATACAACTAAGAATTTAGTGTTGCTCATATTTTGAATTTTGTGTTGATTTCTGAGTGAGGTTGGCGAAATATCTTCACTGCTTCTTAACTGATAACAGCTTTAGAAAGGTAATGGCAATTGTTCTGGAACTGTTCCCTTTATTGTACTTCAGTTTTTAATGAATGCCTTCAGTACAATCCAACTACTTAGAAGTGCTCTGAAGGGAAGGTGACTACACTTGAAGTAGGTTACTTTGCTCTGTCTCAGTCATGTTGCTTTTAATTTCATTTAGAGTTAAAATAATTACTCAATTTAATTCATGAATGGTTTTAAGTTTCTGTTGAGATTTCAGTTGATTGTTGAGTTTTGAGGACTCAAGTGCTTTAGAAGGATACTCTGACTAGAAAGCTCAAGTTATTTTGCAGGAGAGTGTATGAAGGCAAGTTAGTGGTCTGTTGTGTGTAGCAATGGAATAGCTCTCTACAGCCCTCCATTTCATCTGAAATGAGTCAGAAGTGGCAGGGCATGTTGGAAAATTTCAGTAATTGTAATGAACTTCTGTGATGATTGTAACTTTTCAGCTATTCTTCCAAATGTTAATTCTTGGCAATTTCTATATTTCTTTTGCAAATACATTATTCTATTTTCACACTGGATTTTATACTGGATTATCGTGTAATTTAGCTAATGTACCTAGTTACTTTTGAATTCATGATTGGTTTTTTCCTGCATCAGTTGCACAGTGTTTTAAAGTCATATTTTAAGTTGAATGCAAATATCAACTTCTTCAAGAGAATCTTTTACTTGGTGTAGCATACTGTGTCGTCGTTGGTCTTGTCTTTAAGACAGCAATAATCACCTGAGCCCAGTACATTCTTACTGTCAGTTGATGGAAAAGGACTTCTGTGTCTCTTGACTCTAAATCATGATTCTTTCCTATAGAAATTCACTACTACAGTTTGCCTGTAAGTATCTAGAAATAAGCTTTCAAACGCATCTTTTTAACCACACTGACAATTTCTTTTGAATCATCAATGGTACATCTTTCTTCTTGCTTCCCAAAGCAATTTTCTGCAGTCTTTCTATCTCCCCAGCCCACTGCAAATGTTGATGCTTATTCTGGGTTTTAAAAAGAATTATCCTTTTTAACTTCATTGAGTGTTACTTGAAAGGGGCTTCAAACCATAATTAAAAAAATGTTCACTTGTACAAGGAGTTGTTGAGCTGTGAGGAAAATTATTATTGGTGAAACTTTCCTATTCAGCCAAGTTCTTAGCCAAGGGATATTATGTGAGTTTATGTGAATGAATTTTTGTTCATAATTCTTAATGCTCTACTGATATTATTTACTTCCAATTTGCCCTGACAAAGGAAAATATGCACAGCGAGGTACAGTAAAGCTATCAAAATGTTTAATGTTCTTCACTTAGAAAGAGACAGCAGTGTAGAGAACATTTCCTAATTATTCTGAGCATGGAGATATTAAGATTATGTATTAAATAGAAGGAAATTGTAGCACAGTGGCTTGTCTGACAGGTATCATCTGAGGAGATTGCAGCACTTTTTTTGGTTTGTATACCCTACATGCTTTGTAATTTCTATTTTGTCCTAATAGGCCACTAGAAATGCAACAGCTCATGTTGACCCTTTATAGAGTTGGAGATGAGTACCTGTATGGTCTGGAAACCTGGTTAAAATTCACATGGCAATAAAAGTATCACGATTCCTTTCCATTAGAGACATTGTAGTGTCAGTGAAGTGTAACGTACAAAACAATAATGAACAAACTGTATGGTTTATAATATCTGAGCTACACAAAATGTTAGGTCTATAAATATATTTTAAAAGACCCACCAGCAAATATTTAAAAATAATTGCAAATTCTTCAGTGATGTAGACACATAAATGAAGGAATTTTGCTGAGGCAATTATAGTGTCTCCTGCTGCTGTGCCAAAAGTATTAGCATGATACATGAGACCTCACACTGTTTGCAGATCTCTGCAGTAACCAGAGATTTAAGGTTTAGAACTTGGAGGTGAGCTGAAAAGATGTTGTAAATAACTGCACAGATTTAAAATCTAACAGGATGACTGTGGTGCTCTAATACTGCTGTGCTTGTCCAAGAAGATTTGCCACTCTCTATAAAAGCTTTGGGATGGCTTGTCTTTGTAGGAATGGACTGTAATCAAAACACTCAGACTAATGCTTGTTAATGTGCTTATGGAATAAAGACATGTACTTTCCAGAGCTTGAACACTTCTGTATATCCCCCCAAGAGTTGATGATGTCACTTAATTTACAGAACAAAGTGGGGAAAAAGTCTTTTCATGTTAGAAGGTAGCCTTGATTCATCTTTTCTCTAACATGATGATTTTGTTGCCTATTGTCTCTGAACATCTTATGACACCATTCTATAGAAGGACAGGAGGACACCTTCTCTGGGCTCACAAAGGCAGTGAACAGCACATCCAGAAACTGAACCTGGAGTCATTGCTCCCAGCCCCATGTTACATTCTTTTCCTTGCAGGCAAGCTGGGAGTACCATGGATACGAGTAAGTAAAGAAATCTTGGTAAGCTACTTAAATCCAAATATCTGTGACTTTTAAGTTTATATATACTTCCCTGAAAGTAAGAAGGTATTCAGAAATGTGAACTATTTTTTTAAAGCTATTTGTGCTTTATATATCTTAATTTCTCATTTTTTATTTTTGAATAAGCTTGATTCAGATGTTGATTATGTGAATCAACTTTTCCATATTTTCTAGATACGAATCAGACAATGAGAGTGTTGGAAGAGTTTCTCTGAAAAAGTGAAAATCTAAATTTTCTTTGAAATTTTTCTTCAATGGTCATTAAAAATTAAGCAAAACATACATATGTGTTTATCAGATACTTTAGTATTCATCTTCTAATGAGAGAATTAAGTTTAAAAATGTAGAGAATTATTATAAGGTGATGCTTAAATGTTATGGTTTGACCTTGGCTAAATGCCAGGTACCCACCAAGTCGCTCTATCACTTCCCCCCCCTTCCCCCTTTTTTCTTAACAGGGCAAAAAGGGGAAAGAAAATAAGATAGGAAAAAAACCAACCCTTGTGGGTAAAACAAAAACAGTTTTAATGTAAGCAAAGCAAAGCAAAGTAAGGTCCGCGCATGGAAGCAAAAAGAAAACAGATTTATTCTCTACTTCCCATTAACAGGCGATGTCGGGCCTTCTCAGGAAGCAGGGCTCCGATACGCGTAGTGGTTGCCTCGGAGGACCAAGGGTGACCCTACCCCCTTCCTCCTTTCTCCCAGCTTTATACTGAGCAGACGTCATATGGTATGGAATATCCCCTTGGTCAGTTCGGGTCAGCTGTCCTGGTTGTGTCCCCTCCCAAGATCTTGCCCACCCCATCCCACTGTGGGGGGAAATGTCAGAAAGAGCCTTGGTGCTGTGTAAGCACCACTCAGCAGTAGCCACAACACCAGTGTGCTATCAACACCCTGCCAGCTCCCAGCATAAAACACAGCACCATGAGGGCTGCTACAGGGGAAAACCAATTCTGGCTCAGCCAGACCCAGTACATTAAATCATGACTCTTTTTTTTTTTTTTTTTTTGAGGTGCTTTGTAGGTGTTTCTGATTTCATACATATCAGTTACATACATATGAACCAAAGTGTGACCAAATCCAAATTTTGAGGGTGTTTGGATCTCTGTTTACATCTTAGGATCATCCATTTTACCTAGATTGTTGCTGCTTCAGAGGACTTGTGTATTGGGTTTGTGTGTGGCGGGTTTTTGGTAGCAGGGAAGGGTGCTACAGAGGTGGGCCCTGTCAGAAGCTTCTGGAAGCTCTTCTGGCTTCAAGTCAGACCCACCTCTGGCCAAGGTCAAACCAATTAGCGATGGTGGCTGCACCTCTGTGATAACGTTTTTAAGAAAGGGAACCTGAGAGGAGGAAGAGGAGTTGTGAGGAAAACACCTATGCAAACACCAAGGTCAGAGGTAGAAAAAAGGAGGTGGGGGGAGGTGTGCCGGAGCAGAAACTCCCCTGCAGCCCATGGTGAGAGGGCAGGCTGTGCCCCTGCAGCCCATGGAGATCCATGGTGGAGCAGATGCCCACCTGCAGCCTGTGGAGGACCCCACATTGGAGCAGATGGCTGCGCCCAAAGAAGGCTGGAACTCTGAGGGAAACCCGTGCTGGAGCAGTCTGTTTCTGGGAGGATTGTGACCTGCGGGAGGGCCCCTGGAGCAGTTTGTGAAGAGCTGCAGCCCTGTGGGAAGGACCCACATTGGAGAAGTTCATGGAGGACTGTCCCCCATGGGAGGGACCCCACGCTGGAGCAGGGGAAGAGTGTGAGGAGTCCTCTACCTGAGGAGGAAGGAGCGGCAGAAACAACATGTGATGAACTGACCACAACCCCCATTCCCTTCCCCTCTGCTCTGCTGTGGAGGACGAGGTAGAGAAATTGTGAGCAAAGCTGAGCCTGGGAAGAAGGGAGGGGTGGGGGGAAGATGTTTTTAAGACGTGGTTGTATTTTCTCACTGTCCTACTCTGATTGGTAAATTAATGTTGTTGTTGTTGGCGTTCAAATTAAATTGATGTTCTTTTTCTACTCCAATCAAGTCTTTTTCCCATGACCATAATTGGAGAGTCATCCCTCCCTGTCCTTCTCTCAATCCCGGAACGTTTCATTGTATTTTCTCCTCCCCATCCCTGAGGGAGAAGGAGTTCGAGAGCAGCTGTGTGGTGCTCAGTTGCCCTCTGAGCTTAAACCAGGACAACCTGAAAACGGATTCTTAGATGTGTTCAAAGTGTACTTTCAGATCTGTAACTGAATCCAGCTTATATGTGCAGGCACAGTCTTACAATGTGGATGCAGATGTCAAAGTAGTCTTGCTCCTACCCTGAAATTCTGATTTGGGGATGAGTATGAAAAAGCATGTGAACATGCTGAAAAGCTCTGACTAGTATTTATCTTGTTCACCAATATTTTAGTGCTTAATAGGTTCTGATATAAAAAAACAAATTAAAGATTTTTGGTTTTATTAGTGTTTCATTTTATAGGAAGACATGTTTATTTCTCCATTTATTTTTGACATTGTTAAAGCAGAGAATTGGTCCAGCTGTGAATCTATCAGCTGTAAAGAATGCTCTTTGCCTTTGGCCAAATTTTAGTCTCCTAGTGTTTTCACTCTGCCTGGAGTGAATCTCTGTGACCAACAAATCCCTGAAAATAAGAAAAAATAATGGAAAAGATGACAAGACACTTAACAACAGCAGAGCTGTGGGCTTTGGTATAGCCAACATAATAACAGAGTGGATTTGAATGTCATCCTGGAATTTCTGTCTTTTGTTGCATTTCTTGTCCAATTGCCTGCATGATTATTTCACAGCAATACTTTCTGGGATATTCCAAAAGCTATGGTTATTCATCTACAGGCTCCTGCCACAACCCAGCAATAAAATGTACATTGGAATGTTAACTGCTCTTGCTTTTAAAACAGAATAAATGTAGAAAGCCCAGGCTGGCTATGGGATAAAGTAGTAGCTAAATTAAGCCTAAACAAGTCATTATCTGGTTGCGATGCAGTGCAATATTGAGGCTTGTCAGTATGAGGTGCTGTGATGGTGCCTAGCTGTGTGCTAACGAGTCACTGTGTGAAGGTTAAAGAAGAGCACAATCCCCTTTCTTTTCCTCCTGACCCCATGTCTTATTTGAAATGAAAGGATGTTGGACTAGATGCCCATGTAACTACTCAAAGACAGTCTTAGTCTCAAAACAGGTATCTGGGCTTCCCTATACAACACACTGTGCAACCAATTCCCCTAAGAATGGGGTTCTCAAAACTTAAGAAGCTTTTTAGAAGGGAACAAAGATGCAAAAGAGAGGGAAGTTGTTTTGCATGTAGCTGCCTTCTGGTCCATGAAAAGCCTCTCCTTCTGTCCTTCCCCTCCAGATCAAGGGGTCTGAACCCTTTTTTTGTCTCAGCTGCTTGAGGTTAAGGGAGGATAATGCTTTGGGTGTGGCCTTTCTTTTAAAATATTTGTTGTAGTTCCACTGCTATTGCCTTTCTTCTAGTTGGAAACACATCAGTTAAAGCACTCAAGGTCTCCAGTTCTATGTAATCAGCTCTTGTACATATTACTATTAAAATCAGTGTCCCTATGGAATAGCATGGCAGTCCCTTCAAAAGAGATTAGATCTCTGTTTTGCCCCAGCCTTAAACAAGGGTATCAACACTCTGAATAAAGGTACAAGGTTTTACACATGGGTCACACTTTAGGTATTGTACCCAGTCAGGAATAGTTCATAAATAATTTGACTGGCAAGCTTGTAAGATAAACTTCAGATAAAGTTTAGTGCTTTGCTTTGTGTTACTAAACCAACAAATCCACAAAAGCCACTTTGTATCCTGCAGTGTTAACATAGTTCCTAATTTTTGTTTATGTGCCAAAGCTAAATGACTGTTTTTTGTTATCTGATAATTAATGAGGTCTTCAGTCCTTAGTAGGGTATGCGGAGGGAAAAACTCAAAAGTCCTGGAGATAGGGATGGGAGAGTAGGAAAAGAGGACTATTCCTAGAGTGCATTCTCCCCATTAATTCTTTTCCTTTATTCATATCCTCAGAGCTACTCTGCTAATAAATTGGAAAGAAAAGATTAATATTCCAGACTTGGGGAGATTCAGGTCATACTGAAACGTATTAAACATAGACTTATTAATAGAATTTCCTGTTTTCAATAACATGCTCTCATACTTCACCTGTCCTTGACTGAGTAAGCTACAAGAAGCCCCATCTGCAGTTGTTGTGAGGTTACAATTCAATAGATAATCCAATTATATGGTTTTCTGAAGCTAGATCAAGATTGCATACAGAATTGTATTGATTACATTTTAATGCCAGCACTGCAACAGAATGGCAAAAACCGGTCAACTGCCACAGAGCAGATGGGTTGCCAACACATGCGACATCTGTAAGTGTTGTGAAGAAACTCTAAGCAGTTTCAGTGGATACTCAGTTATTTAATAGGAGATGTCCCTGAAAGTAATGACTTAAAAAGTTACCACCTAAACTTCATGATAATATGGTTAGCTTTTTTCTATATTGGTGCCCTGTCCTGAAGCTGTGCATTTCAGTGTAGAGTTTTGATGGGTACTCTGGTTTGCTCATGTGGGAGAGTCCCAAAGGTTGAGATGCAAAGAAAACCCTTGATCCTTTATGCTAAAGCTGCAGTGAACTTTCATCGTTGAAGTGCAAACTTGTAAACCATTCATCTGCTGCCTGATGTGAAAGGGCTCTGGTTTTTGGCCAGTGCTTAAATTTCAGAAATGCCCAGAAATATCTTAGTCTTGGTTTCCACACCAGTACGTACCACTCTCCAAAGGAGGATTGGACTCTAGGCACTTAACTTTCCTTCTGCTTATGTTCCCTTTTTAAAACATTGCAGAACGGAAGCAGGAGAAGGTGGCAATGATGTGAAAGTATTCACAGATAACCTGAAAATTCCTCCTCCATTTGATGGGAATCATATCTGTGACTCCCACAAATTGCCTTAGCTATTAGGCAGTAGTCCATCTGAACAGACAGTACTTCCTCTCCTACTGTTGAAAACGTGCTGATATGCAGGAAAAAAAATCAGGACTCTTCTAATCTATCTGTTTGTTCCTCTTACTTCAACTTCCCACCTCAAAGTCACATCTGTTTTTTTTTTTTTTCTAATCCTTTTTGTCACTCAGTTTTGTGCTCTTCCCTCCAAACAACACAGCGCACTTCAGTGTCAAGGAGAGAATCGTGGTTGGAAGCAATAATTCTCAAGCTATAATTCTAGAAGTATCAAAGGTCTCTAAAGGCTTTCCTGAAGTTACGTGAACATGATGTCTTAAGAATTAAAGAAGAATAAAAATAGCAACTGAGGGTGCTGGGAGGGAACTCTATGATTTTCTCTGGTGAAGTCACCTGCACAATGAACTGTTGAGAGATTTGCTGGGCTGAAAGAAAAGCTGTGTTCCCTTATGTGTTCCTTTCTGGAGCTGTAATGTATGTTGCTGGAAGCTATCATCCATGGTCTAACAACAGGTGCAGCTCTTCCATGGATGCCATCTTCTATCCACAATGTCTAGAAAAGAATATTAAAACAATGAATATTCTGGATAAGTTTTGTTAGCTGCCTATGGAAAAGACACTACTATGTACTGCTTTATTGCAAATTCATAGAAAACCATAGTATATTAAAACTTCCACTGTGATCATGAGAGTGATTTAGCATTTTTCTAGGAAACAATTAGAGCTTTATTGTTTTAATAGTTGAGGGTTCATTGTTTACTTTAAAACAGTTGTCTCATAATTCAGCTTCATGGAGCTTTTGATAGATTTTCTCTGTAAGGGAAAAGGAAATGATAAATTATAGGAACTACAGAGATCCTTGTATATATATATAAAAGTGTGTATACACACACACATATGTAAGTGTGTATATATGTGTGTTTATACATATATACACATATACACAGACACATACAAGTGTGTATATTCTAAATACCTCTGTGTGTGTATATATATATTTATATTTATACACACACACTTAGATATAGAAGGGTGTATATTCCCCTTTCGTATTATGGTCAAAGCTGTTGTCCTGACAAATTATTTTGCAAATCTTTTAATGAGATAAATTCAAATCTTTTAAAATTGAAACTATAAAAATTTAAAATGGAAATTAAGAACATATTTACTATTTGAGAAGCAGGATTGCTTGGAAACTACTCAAGAGACATGACTTTTATCGCCTCAAAATAAAAAGATACTTTGACATTTAATGTTCATATACAATAATACAGTATTTGGTAGGCTTATATTTGAGGACTGTATATGAACTGTTATGGTTTAATCTTAAAATTCTAGGTTTTTTAAATATTATTATTGCTTTATGTACATGTAGCAGATCCTGAAAGATCTTTTGGAATTGTAAGCTGCTCAGGATCAAGAGTCCAGTATGTGTTTGATGCATTTCACTTGATGGACTTGAAGGATGATTTTCTAGGGGATTTCAGATGATGGGCTAAGGAAGTTTTATCTCTCCATCCTCGTTAATATTATGCAGTATGATATATGCTCAGAAAACTCAGCTTTTAGGAAAAAAAAGAAGAAAAATAAAGATTGAGCACTAATAATTTCTGCTCATAGTGTATCTCTCTCTTTTCATTCAAAGCTAAATGGCCTCATTTTCCTGATTTCCCAGCATGAATGGTTCAGGTAGTCATGGGTATGAAATCTCCCTCTGCCTGGTTGCTTTGCAACATGAAGTTTGTTTTTTATTTATCTAATGTATTCAATCTCATGGGTTAAGGAGAGAGAAAAGCAGGGGCTGTGAAGTTAATTGCTACAATCTCCTCTAGAAAAATAGCCTGAGAAGTGGTGGGCTATGCTAAGTGTTTGAAAACAGAAACAAATCTGTGTGCTGGAGAAAGGAAGAGATTAAAGGTGCACAAGTGCAAAAAACCAAGGCTGTCTTCCAGAGAAAATCCTGACAACAGCAAGGGGGGTCTGGATAAAGACCTTTTGTTACTCTCTGCTGTGGCTGTAAGCTATCTTTCACATCATCACTTGAAGGTAATAACTTAGAGTCATAGATTAAAGTAAAAATCTTACATCAAAATCCATCAAGTTTACTGAGAAACAATTTGGAAAGCAGAGCTCCTAAGTGGTGAGTTCACTTAAAACAGACTGCAGTAATCTGTACTACCTGCAGGTTCAGACTAGCCTCATGTTTTGAGGCAAAACAAATTCTGTTTGGAAAGGCCTAGATATTCTTCTTTTCAGGAGAAAAACGTTTTCTTGTCTATTCCACCCTTTAGGTGTGAAGAAGTAGCTCCAGATATAACAACCAATTACACATCTGCGTTAGTGTAGTTAAACATGATGTTCACAAGAGGATGCTTAATGATTATTCCAGGTTTTCAAGATACTTTTTGCAAAAAGGTGGAAGATTATGGTCCAGTACAGTGTTTTGCTGATCAGGGATATCAATTAAACTCAGACACCAGAGTGAAAAGAGCAGGCATATTTTACTAGAAATAACTAAATAATGTAACAGAATAATACAGAAAACATACAGTAAGAAAAGACAGAATAGTGCACTTAAACAAATAGGAAAATACAGGGTAATGCATCAAATCATTACTACTTGAGAGAGAGAGAGAATAGTGATTAAGAAAGATACATCACCACTTGCATACTTTACCATCATCCAGATCCGCAGTCACTGGGGAGCCCCGGTTACAGCGAGGATTTGGAGAACCTTTCCCTGCAAGTGGGAAATCCTACGCAGTGCATCCACCCATAGGTGAGGCTTCCAAAGTCGCTGTGAGCGGGCCCAGCCTTATATACCTAAAAATCAGTAAGCCAGAATAGCTGGCACCTTTGTTTTAAGCGGAAACATCTGGTTTTCATCTCACATTAGGTTCCCCCCAGAGCCTGGCCAGGGCTTAAGGGAGAAGTTAAGGGAGTTTCCCTGCTGGTCTAATTAATTTATGAGCAAGGTCACAAGGTCAGATAACTGTTTCTGTGGCTCCGTTATCTTGCTCACACATAAAGAAATATAAGGATACATTCAAGATAGACATGTTTTATGATGTTTAAGCTACATCTTCTATGCATATTTCACTAATGACTACATACAGAGTTAGCAGTTTCAGTTCAGGGCCTGTTGCTCAGGCTTCAGTATTCCCACCTTTTACATCAAAATAGGTGGTTTGCTATAACTTAGTATAATACCTATTAGTACAATGATTATTAGTTATAAAATGTACAAGATTCATCTATAGGTCAACTCTGGCTTGGGCTTATTGTCCAAGCCTTAGCACTTCATACAGACAGTTGCTCTGCTAATTTTTCTGTGGCTAATGTGAACATTTAATCCTCATGGCTGCATGGTGAAGTGCCTGTAATTAGCGCTCAGTGGGGAAATTAACTCTTTGCATTAGATATTTTAATACATGCTTTGCAGCCACTGTCTCATCCATCTCACAGTGTAAAGAATTTCTAATATTACTATAATGATTTGTGTGTAAGCAAAGCAAAACCAGGTTTTTTTTTCTTGCTGGTACTAGTTACTACATTATGTTAGGCTTCAGGTTTCTTTTAAAAAAGTAATTGATTATGTGTCACCTGCACAAGGGGAAGTTACGTAAGGCTTAGGAAATGTTGTTATTTACTCTTTAATTGTATGTTATATACATAACTGTACGTAGCCCCTAGAGGGCTAATAGGACCCATTGTGGGAGGCAGGTGAAAGAGCATTTTGACAATTGTGTAAAACTTATTATGGAATATTTTAAGGGAATTGTGGCAATGTGTGAGATTTACACATGGACTGGGGAGGAATGGTGTGGGAAAATACAAGAAGGGGTTAAAGGACCTGGTTGAGTGTCATCAGATTTCTGGTCAGTACACTTGTCTGACTGATTCTTGTGCTTAATTACCACAGTTTGCCATATCTTCTTATTAAATCTTATTTTTACTGTCTGTGTGGATGAGCTCTTCATCCTCTGTGTGTGTGTGAACATTAACGAATTTAAAACTGGACTAGCTAGTGAGTAGGAGATGAGGTTTTATTACCAGCAACTGGAGTGGGACCATGAACCTCCAGGGGCTCACAGCTTTGTGATCCCACAGCTGGGGAGACCAGAGGAGCAGGGACCAGATACTGGATAGACTGAGTATCTAGGCCAGCTCCTAGAGAGATCAGTACTGCACATGCATATATAACAGTTGTACATATTTATAACTGTGTGTATGGACACTTAAATGGCATTGCATTCTAGTGACAGACTTCAATTTTGATCAGCTGGAGGGGAGGAACAGGGATCAGGCTGCCTGTTTGTGAGTGTTGTGTGTTTGCTCTCTGCATTGATCCGTGATGTGTGTGAATACAGATATATCTATATACATACACTATATAATGTGCACGTGTGCTTACTGGGAATGAATGCTAAACCTCCCTACTGGATGGAGATGGGGTCACAGAGGTGCAGCAACCTTGCATCTATAGGCTATGGGATCTGGCAACTTCTAAGAGAGAACTCCAGTCTGAGCAAACGAGGCTCTTTTAAAAAAAAAAATAAATCCTTATGTGCAAATATATTTTTGGAGATGGATTTATTACTGTCAAGTTTGTTTAAACCTCCTACTTGTAGAGGTTGGTTCATACCTATATTCCCTAACATTGCTCTGTAATCCTTAGAGACTTTCTTTTCTCAAGATTGTGTCACAAGCTATTTTCATAGAATAAGGAGACTTCAAAATGAGCTTGTAAGCAGAAGAATCACAACTCATAAAACATAAAGTATAGGGAAACTCACTTTTTTAAACTGGCTTTTTTGAACAACAGAATAAGCAAAACTTCTGCTTCTTTATGTGTGATATTATAAAATGATCATTTTGCTATTACAAATTCGTATGGCAGTTGGATAAATGGTTAGCTGAGGTTTATTTTTGGGGGTGTGTGGATGGGGTGGGAGGCTGATCCAAGGAATGCTGAAGACAGTCACTCTTCCTGGCTTCATAGGCAGATTGATCTGACTCTTGTAGAAAGGTGAAAGAAACTTGCTGTGTTCATGATATAGAGGATTCTATTAGCTATATATTTTTATTTAATGTGGTGATGTAAAAATTCTTTGCAGGTGCTCTGAATTCATGTGATTTGAAAGCACTTCTAAATCTTATCTGCAATGATTCTATACATGATATCTGCTCTATGTCGTGGTTGTCAGATGATGTAACCAATTGATCTAGTTTATTAACCAAAAAAAAGGAAAAATGAAATGTTAAAAAAAGCTTTGGCAAATGGTACAGGGCCAAATGAGAACATTCCTAGTATGGCCTGGAGCTCCTGATCCTGTTCTCTTTTCAGCGCTGCCCTGCCCAGCCCTTTCAAATGTCCTGCCTTGGTCCCCTCCAGAATGCCATTGTTGTGTACCATGGTTTTTCCTTTTGGCTGATTCCTTTGGGGCATCCAGAGAAACATGCCTTTTCATTTTTGCACGATCACAGGTCTGGAGACAACATGTTTTCCTAATGAAATCTCTCTGTGTAGGAAAAATTACCTAGCATGAGAAGTCAAAGCCATCATTTCTCACTTTCTCATCCCTGCAGCATGCTGGTTCCCACCAATTCATAGGGCAGAAGTATTTATAATGGTTCATGTGAAACAACTGTGCAGCAGTTCAGTGTTTGTTCCACTAGTGCCATGTGCTGGGCCAACACAGTCCACCTCTTGCTGAAAGTTGGTTAGCCTGGCAAGCGTGTCACCACACTCTGGGCTTCACAGGCTGTGTGCTTAACCACCTCTGCTGAGATACTTTCCTCTTCCATCAGCCTTACATTTTGCTAGTCACAGCTTCCTTTGACTAACCTCTTCCTGCCAAACAGAATCAGTCATAGAATACCAGGTTGGAAGGGACATCAAGCATCATCTGGTCCAAACTTTCTTGGCAAAAGCACAGTCTAGACAAAATGGCCCAGCACCCTGTCCAGCTGAATCTTAAAAGTGTCTAATGCTGGGGAATCCAACACTTTCCTGGGGAGATTATTCCAATGGCTGATTGTAATAAAGTTACCAAACAGGCAGTCACGTTCTTATCTCATTAAGCTCTCAGTTTCTCTGCTTCCAGCCTCACCAGATTTTTTTTTTTTTTTTTTTTTTTTTTTTTTTGGCAGCAAGCTGTTCTTTTCCCTCCACTGCCCCCTCTAGATTTCTTAGTTTTGCAGTCAGATCAGATGGTTTCCTTGTCCATTATGCTTTTCTGCATCTAGGGGAAACTGGGTGCCACTGATACTAGAGGTGGGTCAGGTTCTTTGTTCTTAATTTTGCTTTTTTGCCCAGCAAATGCCATAAACCACCCTGGAAGGAACCGTCTTGGCCTCCAGCAGCCCCTGAGAGGGGAAAGAGTTAATAATTCCATGTAGATTGAAAATGGAAAGTCTATTTGAGCTTAGAAACTGTAAGAAAGTTTTCTCAGCGCTTAAGAGTGTTTCATGGTTCTAAACATTAAAATTGAAATCACAGCACATACAAAATTTTGGCCTGAATTGTTCAATTTGTTGAAGATATAAAAAAACAAACCTCACATTTTTATAATAGAAAGTGTTGCAAACCTGAGTCTTCTGCGCTGTTACAGTCTTGCAAGAGCTGTAATTCCATGTCTATTTAAGACTCAGTTGGATTCAAAATTCTTTAACTAATGAGGTGAATTCTCCAAAGGGCAAGTACCTGTTATTCAGTTAAACTAGCAAGGGAAGACAGGTTGTAACAAACAAAAAGAAAACAAACCACTGAAAGTTACCACAAAGGACATCTGTCTTTGAATGGGAGAAAAAGTTGCTAATTTGAGGCACAAACTTACAGTGATCATTTAGGTAATTTTATTCAATTATGTTTAATATAAGTAATTATAATTATTTAGTTATGACATAATTCAGCACAGTTAGACTCAGTCATGAGGCATGTTTGGTGTCTTACCCTCAGGGAGGGAATACTCTCAGACATAGTGTGTCTATATCTTGTGTGAGCCACTGCATCCAAAACTGGCTCAGAGTCTCTAGTGCTATTCACACAGCTGGAAGATCATGGCATGACAAGCAATGGAAATACGAAAAGGAAGCTAGTACCTTGCCTTCTAGCCTATGAAGATTTGTCCTGGGAGTACTTTTTCTAACATTATGTCTGATGAAGTTTAAAATTCCTAAGTGCTGCTCTGCTTTTTATTCTTTTCTCCAAATGATTATGCCATGTTTTAATAGTTCCCCTTATCAGAATATTTTTTCTAATTGTTCAATGTTTTCATTTTCAATAATGTAATTATATGTCTTTTTTTCTAATTATAGCTACTATTTTCCTTATCTGGCTAAAACAGAGGATTATTTTCTCCCTACTTCTGTGGCATGATACTTCAATCAGAATTGCATTGCCTTTTTTGTTTGCCCGTCATATTGCATAGTAATTTAATTCATTCCCAGTTAAAATCTCCAGATCTCTTTGGGATCAGTGATTTTCAGTTTCTTCTCACCCAGAAGCTAATAGTTAAATTATTTTTCCTAGATGTGTTAAACTCTAATCCTACACAAAGATTTATGCAACTGCTCAGTTTTATCCTTTGTGACTGTTCCTATTGAAGTGGATAGGACTACTCAGAGTGCATAGACTGAAGCACACATATAAGCCTTTGTGATTCCAGGCTTTTATTAAAATGAATCTTAATTAAAAGTAAAACTGGTGTTATAATATCAGCTTTTAGATCCCTTAACCCTTTCATGAACAGGTGTCTACAGTTTGTGTTAGTTAAATACGGTGTATCAGTAATTTCTGAGTAAAACCAGAATGAATTGTTTAAATTAATATATATTGCTTTATCGAAAAATATTTTATGTCTCTCAAGGTGTTTTTATTTTTCTGAAATGAGACTGTAAGGTTCAGAATTCTAACAAAAAATCTGCTTGTTTTACTAAGGAAGTTAAAATATATTTTTTCGCTCTTCATGCATTATTCAAAGCAGCCAGATGCTTTGGGTATTCTGGTTGTCTTTGAAAGGAAACTAACATTTCCAATTTAGGGTTATAATTTAAACTGAAATATCTAGGTCTAGCACAGTTAGTGTACTTTATTGCTTTCTGTCTGATTGAACACATAAGACTGAAGTATCTTTGCAACTCTCCAGTTTTGATTTCTCTCATGTTCTAGACTTCTTTGTTGAGGTATATTGCCTTCTGTGTTTCTAAGAACTGTCAATTCCCAGCAGCTTTGAAAAGTTTAGTATTTTGGCCCCATTTCCTTTTTAATTCTTTCTTGCTAAAACCTTTTGATATGCTCTGGCTCAACCACAGCTACTGGACCCAGATCAGGATTTAATACCTGTGGTCTGTGTTACACAGCCTCTTTTACCCTTCTCTGAATCTCAGAGTTTATGTAAAACTCTGATTTGTAAAGAAGTGTGTCTGTCTGAACCATTGATTCAACCATTCATCCTTACTTTTCAAACCTCCAAAGCACATGTGTATTGTAGAATGCCTGCTGAATAGAGGATTGTCCTGGTTCAGCTAGGATAGGGTTAAGTTTCCTCAGCGGTGGGGAGGGAGCTCTAGCCGGGTTATTCAATACCATGCTGACTTCAGGTCCGGGCGCCCAAGCGCGGGAAGAGCAGGGAAAGAGCAGGGACGGCTTTTGTGAGGTTCGGTCCCCTCACTGCTGTATCCATGCGGTACACCTCTTGTTCTGTTCATTATTGTTATTGTTATTGTTGTTGTTTAGTTTGTTGTTGTTGCACTGTTGTGTTAAATTTTTCCTTATCTCAACCCCGGGGTTTGTATTTCACTCCCTGCCTTGTCCGGTACAAGGGTGGGGGAGGGTCAGCTGCAGCGTGGTCTTGAGTCCTGGCAAGGCCTAAACCACCACAAGGATGAAAGAATGTGTTTATGTTTTATTACGCTACTGTACAAGAATGGTTAGAATAACTGAAGGTTAACTCATGAGGGAGTCTCTTGGTATTTTTGGTAGTATTTTGGAATGTCTGAGCTTTGATTTCTTAAAACATTTTATATGACCAGATGAAGAACATGACTTAACGGGGAATTGAACAAGTTAGGTAGCTAGTCCTGAATCCATAGATTTGCATTTGTATCTTCACTCAGATTATGAAAGTCAGTGTAAGAGATACAGACTAAATCTCTTTCTGCTGATCTGTTTGCTTGCTGCATGGGAAATTTTCTTTCCATGTCCTCTGTGCCTATGGAAGGAAACAAATGCTTCATCTTCTATTCTCTTTGGAGCACCTTGATCAAGCAAGACTTTTCTTTCAAAAATTCCTGTTTTCCCACCATCCTTATCTAGGTTCACTCTACAGGGAGACAATGACAGATTTTCTAGGAAGTGAGGGAGAACACACAGTCTAGTAAGAGTATTTAAGAATATGACAAGAAACATAAAATGTCCCTACTGTGTCAGAGTGAATATCAGCTGTCCAACAATAGCCTAAGGAAGAGTACATGAAGAAAGATGCAATTTGGTATTTTTCAGAATATTTTTCCAACTTCCAGTTGTTCCTGACTGATGGACTTATGGATCGAGGGGTGTCTTTACATTTAACAGCCCTTGGTGATTTTTTTTTTACATGATGTTGTCCTGTCAGTTTTGAACCTATCTAAATTTTTAGCATCGGCAGTCCTCAGTAGCAAGGAATTCTACGCTATGAGGTCACACACAGGACGTAAAGGAAGGTGGTTTGTTCATTCTGACACCTCCAGTTTAAACGAGCTCTCCTCTTTCTTGACAGACATCTGGGGTTCCTCTTGAGGAGGTTAGCACCTCATCTTCTGGTATAATTTTAACACTCTGTTCTGCTGCTGCAATCTTTGTATAAACACACACACACTCTCACACATCACTTCCCCATGGACTGCTCACACAAAATTCACCATGCTTTGGTGGCCAGCAATCAATTTCAATCAGCTCTGTCTGTCCAAATCTGTTCATATCAGATCGCAAGCCTTGGTCTATCAGCTGCTGGATGAATTCTCCTGGGCAGCTGAAGGAGAAATGAGCCAGCTGCTGGCCCTGTCCTATTACAGATAAGGTTATTTCACTGTGATTTAAAGCCAGTTACTTCCTTCCCAGCGTGAAACTGTGTCTGTGAGCAGAGAAACTGAAAGTGGAATTTGCCTGTTGTTATTTCAAAAATAAGCAATGTATGGGTATTTTAGGCCAGACTGACTTGGATTGAGCTGCCTAGTTTTAGATATTTAAACTAGGAGCATTGCCACTGGCCTCTCCCCAGTCAGCAGAGTGAGTTAATCTGCTCAAGGGAAACCTGGACCTCTTCCACTTAGGCTCCTGTTCCAAATTACTCTGTAGAACCTTCCCTTTTCCCACTGACAGTAAAGGGAGTATGAGGAAACTGGACAACTAACTTGAACATTAAAGTCTGTTAGCTGAAATTGGGCATAAATAAGTGTGGGCAAGGGAGGACATGGCATATTGACCATGACCGTGAATGGGAAGCTATCAAATGCATTAATTATCTGAGCTAGGTTGCTAGTTACGGAATGTGAGTCTATGAGTACATTAATGACCAAAACTGGCTTTTAGCTTCTTCTGTAGAAACTCATGACTTCATGTCTGAAGCCGTTCATCTGGTTCTGCTATGCTGTCCAGATGGGATCTGTCTTGTCAGTGTACATTTGAAATACTTTAATCATGTGTAACTTTCTTCTCTGCTCCCAGCAAAACATGATGTGCTCTTTTTTACTGCACTTGTAGGATAAAAATTTCTTTGAAAGCAAAGCCCTACTTGTTGGCTGCTGTGTGGTACTTTGATATTCTAATTTCAATACTGTCTCTTTTATCTTTTTCATGACACATTATAGTGTGATTTATAGGTGGTACAAAAAGAAGTGAGATCATAGCACAACGACAATTTAGAAATTTAAAGTTTAATTACTATCCATTCACTGTACGTTAAGACTACTGAAAGAGCAGTACACTGGATTAATTGTTGTCTATTAATCTGTGTAGGAGAAAAAGTTTAGTCAAGTACAGTTGAGCCTTGTTCCAACTTCCAACATCATGCCATAAATTAGCTGTACTGTGTGATGCTGCAGATGGTATATATGCTATATTTATTATCACATTTTTACTCTTTAGCTTTAATTTTCTTATTGCCCTTTATAATCACTGGGTAATTGGTAAGAAAGCAAAAAACACTCAATCCTACAGACAGCCTTTTTTTTTAATGAGATATATTTTTATTAAGATGAGATGATCAAAGGCACTGAGAAATAAAACTTTGAAATGAGGTGCGTACCTCAAATCAAGAAGGAAATAATTCTGCAATTGCCTGGTGATGTTGGCAAAAGACATATGCAACTTATTTCTTTAGTAATTATACCTTTTCTCTAAATAGCTAAAACCATGATACTGTTCACCTATGATTGTCCCACTGAAAAAGCTCCACTGTCAAAAGAAAGAATAGTTGAAAAATAAACAAGAAGTGTCTTGTAATTTTGTGATATATGAAATGTAGTAGATGAAATATATGACTCAAAAGCTATCAGCAGTAAGCTATACGTTGTTTCAATTTCTTTATCAAGTTATGCAAACTACTATCTCTGTGTTACTAAGCCCTTTGAGGTTTCTACTTATTGCTGTACGGCATTTCTGGTCACTGCTATGTCAATGCAGCTGGAAAGCTGCCCAGTGGAAAAGGACCTGGGGCTGTTGGTCAACAACCAGCTGAATATGAGCCAGCAGTGTGCCCAGGTGGCCAAGAAGGCCAACAGCATCCTGGCTTGTTTCAGAAATAGTGTGGCCAGCAGGACTAGGGAACTGATCATCCCCCTGTACTCGGCACTGGTGAGGCCACACCTTGATTACTGTGTTCAGTTTTGGGCCCCTCTACAAAAAAGACTTTGAGGTGCTAGAGCATGTCCAAAGAAGGGCAACAAAACTGGTGAAGGGTCTAGAGCACAAGTCTTATGAGGAGTGGCTGAGGTGACGGGTTGTTTAGCCAGGAGAAAAGGAGTCTCAGGGGAGACATTATTGCTCTCTACAACTACCTGGAAAGGAGGTTGTAGCAAGGTGAATGTCGGTCTCTTCTCCCATGTAACAAGTGATAGAACAAGAGAAAATGGCCTCCAGTTACACCAGGGAAGGTTTAGATTGCATAATAGGAAAAGTTTGTTCACTGAAGTGGTTGTCAAGCATTGGAACAGGCTGCCCAGGGAAGTGGTTGAGTCACTTTCCTGGAGGTATTTAAAAAACATGTAGATGTGGCACTTAAGGACATGGTTTAGTGATGGACTTGACAGCATTAGGTTAATGGTTTGTTTGACTTGGTGATCTTAAAGGTCTTTTCCAACCCAAATGATTCTATAATTGTATGAATCATAGAATCATAGAATGGTTTGGGTTGGAAGGGACCATTGAAGGTCATCTAGTCCATCTCCCCTGCAATGAGCAGGGACATCTTCAGCTAGATCAGGTTGTCCAGAGTCCCATCCAACCTGACCTTGAATGTTTCCCAGGCGTGGGGTATTTACCACCTCTCTGAGCAAACTGTTCCAGTGTTTCACCACCCTTATCATAAAAAACCCTTCCTTATATCTACTCTGAATCTACTCTCTTTTAGTCTAGAGCCATTACCTCTTGTCCTGTTGCTACAGGCCCTGCTAAAAAGTCTGTCCTCATCTTATAAGCCCCCTTTAAATATTGAAAGGTTGCAATAAGGTCTCCCCAGAGCTTTCTCTTCTTCAGGCTGAACAACCGCAACTCTCTCAGCCTGTACTCATAGGAGAGATGTTCCCACCCTCTGACCGTTTTTCAGGCCCTCTTCTAGACCCGCTCCAACAGGTCCATGTCTTTCTTGTATGGAGGACTCCAGAGCTGGATTCAGTACTCCCAGTGGAGTCTCACCAGGGCAGAGTAAGTCAGTCAGGTGAGTCAGCAAATATTTAATATTGCTTTGGATCTTCTAGGTCTGAGGAAACATGGTAGTGTTCTCCAATATTGTTATTGCTAATAAACAAATCAATTTATTTAATCATAACTGCATTGATACTCTGGACATTTCAACTTCTCCCTCATCATTAATCAAGTGCTACCAACATATTCAGAAAATATCTTAAGATTTGTCACCCCACCACTATACATGCAGGCTATTTTTATATTTCATTTGATCTGGACCTGTGGTTCTGACCATTCTTAAAACCCTTGCTGAAATTTTATAAGCAAAAGCTAAAAAGACTTCATGTTCATGGAAGGTCTGAGTCTACATATCTCTGTCCTCCTGTTTCTCATGTATACACTTGGGTGTTTGACCACTAAAACAAGGTAACTGAAGTTGATTCTTTGTCAGAAGCAATGTGGTAATTTGGATGATACAAATAAAATGAGATAAACTATGGGCATCAGTGGAGAGATGTCAGATTGGTCTATTTCACTGCATGACTTCTAATTTTGCTGAACCCAAGTTGATTCCTGCAGAGATTTATAGGCAAGGTTTATACCAGTAGATTAAGAAATGCCAAAAAACATGCCCAAGCATTTGGGATCCATTAGAAACTGTTCTAACAATTTTACAGAGTAGGTGGTGTTCTTTTCACCTGTGCCAACTACTGTGGTCTGAACTAATTTGCAAGCTAGAATAAGCCAATGACCATTTCCAATAGACAGTTTGTATTCAACCACAGGATTTTGGAGGCAAAGGCAATTTGAAAATAAGGTTGTGGATTGTTCCATGCTAGATTACCTTAATGCCAGAGAATTGCCACAGGCAAGTTTAATTTACATGTGTAGATATAACATCTGAGTTAAACTAGAATTCTGGGTTGTAGGATGCCTCTTGTTTTGGGCCCAAAAAACCCCACACTTGGTTTGTGTAAAGGTATCTAGAAAGAGAGTGTCTGTTCCTTTAACAGTATCTGGTCAAGGACTTTTTTCAATGGATAAAAAGCGATAAAAAGGAGGAAGTTAACTACCGGAGCCAGTGGGGCCTTAGCGTCAGTTACTGGAGCTGGTGGGTGTCTGTAAACCTCCAGCTACTGGGGCAGGAACAGTGTGTGTCCCAAAAACCAGCTATGGGGGTACAGGCATGAGTGAGGGGCTCAGCACCAGTGGCTGGATCAGGATCGTGGGTCACAGCCTGTGTGCTGGGTGCCAGCTGCTGTGGGCAAATGTCTGTACCTGCCTCAAACCGAGGCTGTGTGGCTGTGAATTCCAAGCTGGACCAGCTGGTGAGTAGGAGGCCCTGAGTCCGGGCAGGGGTATCAGGCAGGCAGAAAGTCCATGCTGGTATTCAGGGACACCCGCCAGCGTGGTGTACCTGTAGGACGAGTGTGTGAGTGTTGTGTGTGCGCAGCAAGCATGCAGTGGAACCAACTGGTGAGTCGGGGACCTGTGGGGTGGGTAAGAGGGGGCCAGGATCTGGGCAGGGGTACCGGGCAGGCAGAGGGGGCCGTGCCAGTGCTCAGGGGATCCGTGAACATGCATGTGCTTGTGAACCTGGAGAGTGCGGTGTGTGTGCTGCACTAGTGACCTCCTGCCTCTGCCAGCCCAAGAGGAGGAGGGGACGTGGCTGTCTGTGCCTGTGTCTGGTGTGAGTCCTGAGTGTGGGTGCTGCTGGAGGCAGCGCCTTGTCTGTGTGACTGGCCGTATCCATGTCCATGTCCTCTGTGTGTGTGCTCAGCTTTACCGCTGGCTGAACCTGCAAAGGTGACAGCAGAAGCCAGATCCTTCAGCCTGGACAGAGATGCCAGGTCCTTTGACTACTGGGCTGGGCTCCAGCAGTCTTGGGCTGGGGTGGTTAGAGGAGATGACCACTCTTAACTTCCCTTAACATTACAAGACTGGCTCTTGTGTTTGTATGGGGCTAAGCCAGACCTACTGAGTAAAGGTAGGCAGAAGCTAACTCTGTACAGAGACACCTGCATTTCCTTCCCTCCTCCTACTTCAGGTTTTGAGTAGGAGGCAAACTAAGATGTGGCCTTTCTCTTTCTCAACCAGGTCTCCTCTTCTGGGTTGAGCAGCAACAAGTACATGAGCCAAGGTATGGGCCAATTCTGTTCCTATCTGATCACTTTCCTGTTAGCCCTTTTGCTTTACATAGGACCTCACAGACAACCTTCAGAAGCAGAAGGTAGAATGCTTGTTTTCCAATACAGATGAGTTAAAACCTGTGCGGGAATTATTGAAGAGTCATGAGCTTAATCTCTGGGCGTGGTCAGCTGATAGTGTGAGCTGACTGGTTGGCTAGTAGCATTCCCAGAGACCATCTAAACCTGCTTTATGTGTTAGTTTGATCTACTGCTCTGCTGCATTAGCTCTACATGTAAGCAATGGTTATGTCTCAACTAAGACTACCACAAGGAATGAATCTATCAAAACATTATCTTCTCTAAACACGATGTTTTGCATCTTTGAGCATCTAGTTGCTGCTAGAGATGCATTTCTGTGCCTTCACGTGAAAAGATATTAAATCAGCTGGATTGTGCACACTTTAGGAAGAGGTCAGAATTGATCTGTCCAATCTGAAAGACAAACTAGAACATCAGATGTCTTGCCAAAAAATTGCAGGAAGAACTGTATTTTCCTTTTTAAAGTTTTGTTTTTTGTAAATGTAAGTTCCATCTCCTTAAACAGCTTTATATCCAGCGCCTGAGTGAGAACATGCTGCAGCTGGAAATCTGAAAAAGGTCATTTAGCTGAAGCATTTGTTGATAGGCATTTGGGGATTTTTTGTAGTGCTTTATCTATAACAAACAAGATGCCACCTTATCATAGGAAACTGCCAGAAGTGAAAGTGCATACAGTAATAAGAAACAGAGGTGTAGTAAGTGAATCATGTCTTTGTCAGACAGTATATTCATTGTTAAGACCTTTTACAGAGTGCTCTACATGTCTAGCTATGGGTTGTTTGGTTTTTTTCCCCCCCAGGATGATTCAAGGAATCTTATTTTTTTTAAAGCAACATCTGTAGTTCCTCTGTAGCTGGCAGAGGTTGAGAGTATGCTAAACTGCACTCTGAAAAGAGAAGACAGGAGAAAAAGGAAAAAAAAAGAAAATATTATAGCAGTGCAAGCAACTTAGAAGCCTTTGGTTTTCTGTCAATGAGAAGTGATTAAACTTGCATCAAAGAATTAACTCATTGATGTGACACACTGTGCAGCTGAACACTAAAGTATATATTAGTAGTACAGAAAAATCATCCTGTTATAATTCCCAGTGATTGGCGCAATTAAAGAAACAACATTTTCGTATTTTCTCCTGTGCTGGCAGAGAATGCTGCATCAGTTGCTTCATTAGTATGCATTGTTGTATGTTCCCTGTTGTGGCTGTAGACTGTCACGGGCAGCCACAGGAGGTCTAGGAAATTATACAACTATGGATAACAGAATGATTTTTAATCAAATGTGACAAATTACAAGAAATCTATAGTTTATTTTGATTGATTTACACTATGGTAATATCATTCTATTGATAATACAATAACACTTTAATTCAAATTTCAAAAACTTTTTGTTTAGTAATTCAGATTTTTGATCTGCTCAAATACCTGTTAAAGCAATTCATATATATTTAGTTCTGTCTGAATTTTCCATCGATGGAGATTCATTCTCCTACAAATAAAAAAGCCTTTGGTTTCTCTGTAGTTGTGACATTCCTATGGTAATGTTCTTGAGAACTGCATGTTCTGTGTATGCCTGAATCAATTTATTTTGCCTCTAACATTATCCTTCATGAAATAGTATTTTGATTTATTCCTGTGACATTTATTTCTGAGAATTTGTTAAGAAATATGAATATGAATCATCTAGAAAAGATGAAAAATCCACATGGCATGTAAAATATACAAAGAAAGTAACAGTTCTTACAGGCATATTTTAGCACTTTATGCTGTCATGTTGCCTCTTAAATGTTACTTTTAAGCAAACATTTAAGAATTTTATTGAATGTTTTGGTGAGACCACTAACCTAATCCATGGTGAAGTTTATGTCATAAACTATTCCCAGGATTTTTGTTCAGATATGTACACATACATATGCATATATATGAATGTATGTATCTGTATATCTTAGACAAAGGAAAATAATTTTAAAGGACTGTCTTACTCCTATTCAAATTCATGATGTAACATTTATTTTGTCATTATGTTTCAGTAGGAGGAGCCACAGAGCCTCAGAATTACTTCCTTGCAATTTAAAATGAACCATGTACTTTTAAGAGCTGAGGTATAAACATACCTTTGACTTTCTGCTTTCATCCCATTGATTTTCCAGATACAAATCAATTATGTAAATCAAGTATTTCAGTTTATTAGTTCATATCAGTATTTTTCTTTTAATTACTCCTTGCAACATTTAAAAGAACATTTTATGAAATGGCAGCAAAAACTGTCACTGTACCTTTATCATCCTTAATTTTCCATAGTCAGTGTTACTGAAACATAGTAATGCACTGCTTCCTATGACTAATCTGACACATGGAAATGTGTCCTGCTGTGATCATGCATCTACACTCTATGATAGATCATAACAATGTAAAGAATTCTACTACAGTGTATTCTGTCAATTGGTATCCATCAATCTGTCAACTGAAACTTGAAACATGACTGAATGTACCCTGTGGTGTGGTCTGTAAAACACATTAGCAATAGTTTACATTCAGTATTTGCAGCATTCTCAGTCATGACAGTGTGTGTTGTGAATGCATTTTAAGAATAATGTGTTATGCTCAGGTAATTTCTGACATACTGGTTGACATGTTACCCACCCTCAAACACCTTTCTAAAAGCTGTTGCCTTTACTTTCTCCAACACAAGACACAAAATGCCATGTCCTATGTTCACAAAATATTACAGGTTTGATTTAAAGCTATATACTATCTGTGTTGCTCAGGGGTTTTGTAATAAGAATACCAAGACTTTAGCTGGCAGTAGTCACCTTAATTTATTACCATCTGAAGACTGCACAGTAGTCTATACAAATTGGGCTGGTAGCTTCAGTCCTGTTCTCCGGGTACAGATATCTGCATCATAAAACTGCCTCCACAGTTGTGACTGGGTGTGTTTGTTGAAGTCCTTGCACGTACAGAGTGGAAAAAAGTGATATTCTGTGAGCAATTCTGAAAGTGAATGGCTTCAACATCCTCCTGGAAGTGGTCCCATCATAATGGATTTGAAATACAATGAGGAAAAGCATGGGAAGCATTCACTCTCCCGTACTTGTCTGACCCCCTTCAGGGGTGGATAGGTATTTTGTCTTCTGCAGCTGCCAATCCACACATTTGAGTACATCCGTTTTGATAGAAAAAAGAGATGCTGGAAACATGCTCGAGTGCTTGGATCCTGATTATCCATGCTGCTTATTCCCTCACTCTGCTGTGGAGCCCCTCAGCCACCTTTGCCCCGGTCAAATCTGCTTTTGGGAAGGTGGGTAGGTAGATAGGCTAGCCCTGAGCAGAAAGCATATGAGCTTTCTTGTGACACACGGCTGTGTGACCAGAAATCAAACATTATTGGTTAAAACCAATCAAAATGCCACTGGCACTTCAGTGATGCTCTGGCTAAATACAGCTTTCCTATTTCTCTGTAATCTTTTACAGAGGCTGCAGCTGCTTTTTGCATGGGTATGATCTTCTGTGAGCTCCACAGAAGTCCTAAGATTCCTCTGTCCTCTTAGTGCCTATATAGGTGATCATCAACTAGTCCAAGAGGATGAAGCTAGAACAGCAGCTGTCTGATGCCTTGAGGACTTTTCCCCTATCTCTTCTACTCATGCACTTTAGGTCACTCCAGAGCTGGGAGCAAATTTGATTTCTCTGCCCAATGTTGATAATTCTTGATACCTTGTTTTAACCCTACATTTTCACTGTTCTGCTTGGCTAATTTTAATTTTTCAATTTCTTACCTACTGTCATTATTTCTGGGCTCTCTTAGTCCATTATTCACCCCACTATGGGACACTGTAGGGTTTTTCTGGTGGGCTCGACCCAATAGTCTTACATATCTTGCTTGTAGAAGCTTTTTGTCTATATTAAGTCCTCATAATTTCTGGGCAAGTAACATCTGTTATTAATAGGGGAGTTTTCCTCTAGTGTTATTTTGAGCATCAGATAATGTGCATGCCCTGGGAACCTGGAAGGAGCAGAGAGAGAATAATAGCAGATTGTTCTAGATCATAAGGGAGATTACAATTTCTGCTATTACTACTTCTAGTGTTCCAGGAAAAGCCAGTCTATTTACCCATTTTTATAGATAGCATAGCTTCTAGATGCAGTGCAGTAAGAGTAGAAGAGAAAACATCTTTTCTGAACAGGTTTTCATTACTTGATGAGTTTAGGTTAAAACAGAATTATCTGTGTGAATTTTTAACTTATTTAGCTCAGTGAAATCAGCTTTATGGAGGTCATGGTCATTGTGACTGCTGCTGTCTTTAATTGGATTTACCATGCACAGCCCATTAATAGTGGTATTATCAGATGACAGTGAAAGATACAGTGTATTGTTATCTAATTCAGATGGTGCTCATGTTGTTGATTTATATGAACTCTAGACATTCTTATTAAAGGATGGAATGCTAAAAGGAAAGGCATAATCCGAACATATATGATGAATATATTTAAACTCTGTTCCTGGCAAAGAAAGTGTTGCTTTCTACTGTTTACTGCTTCCTCTGCTTCACTGATGAGAGAGTAGATCCAGAAAAGGAATGGTGGCTAAAGCAAGGCTGCTAGAATGAAGAAGCGCAGTCGTAGAATTGTTTACCAGAGACTCACCATTGCTACCTTCCTTATGTCCTGTTGTCAGGTACTGCCTCACAATAAACATAGTCATTATATGCCATCCTTTTTAAAAATTTATTTTAAAATTTACCAGATTTTTTGCTTCATCATGGTCTATTTATTACTCTTTTGTATAGCTCCTACCTTAGATCCCAAAGGGCCAGACCTACTTGTTGTATCTTGAGGATGGCTAACACAATTTTTTTTCCTTGCAAAAATCAGACATCCTCTCCTTATTTTAGAATGGAAAAAGAAGTCCTCAGTCTTTCCTATAACAGCTTAGTGTTTACCTCACTCATCCCAGAAATGGGAGAGATTCCTTTGGTTGCTATGTCTGTCTGAAGAGCTTCTTCACTGGAATGGTTCCTTTCTGCAGATTATATGCTCAATTAGAAGGGGTCTTTCCCCCAGTTTGTGCTAGATCTGTGTGATTATGCAAAATCATGTCCTTTGTTGTGCTCCTTACTTATGGATCTCCCTGAACTGCAGGCCTCTCTCTTAGTGTGCTTTGCTTTATAGTAATTGTGTAATACTTGCAAGATCCCAGTTCAAAATGCAGTGTTCTTTGAAACACGCTGACTAAGCAACAATAAAAAGACTTCAGTTCTTGGTAAGATAAGTGCTGTATCATTTGCTATATTTACTGTGGCCAGAGAACATGTTATATTGACTACCAAGATGTGGATTTGGTAGTTGAGTTGTGTAGCAATTGAGTAGCAATACCCAAAAGCTATTTGGTGGCACTTGGTTATTGTGAAATACATGAATAATGACCATAACCAGTGAAAGTGTATCTAATATTTGTGAATAATTGTGTCTTTGAATACTATTTATTTCAAAATTATAATACTGATTTTAAAAACCAAAACATACTCTCTTACTTTGAACTAAATTCATTTCCTCTCTTCAGTCTTAAGAAAAAACCTAACATGTACAAAGAAAGAAAAATAGCATTTGGAGTGGTAACCAAATGGTGGTTGTGGTGTCTCTGGTTTTGGAAATACTGAATGACCAATTTCATTGGCCTCAAAATGAGAAGTGTCCTATGAAGCCTGGGTGAGAACGAGTTGATTACTCTCTAGTTAGCTTACTAAGTGCAAGAAAAAAATGTAGTAGTGTCCTGCTTCTGGAGATCAATCTGAGATCCAGTAATTAAATAAATACTCATATCCTATGTAGAATTTCACTTGGATATTGAATCAAGTTAGATCTCATTGGGAAAATGGCCATAAACATGTAATGTGCTAGCAGTTTCTTCCCATGACTCTGGAACTGTGTTCTGTTTCCCCTTCTCTTACTTTTCTAACTGTGATGAGCTATCAGCTGTCATGTTGTTCTTGGTGAGTTTCTACTCAGTGTTCTTCAGCTTGTAATGAAAATGAAAACTTTTCTGGGTTTTCATAAGCTTATTGGTATTGGCCTTGAGTCTTTTTGATTTATCTATGCAGATGGATTGACCATTTGAGCACGTGGTCTCATTCACTCTGAGAATGACCTCATCACTTGGGAAATCTTCAGGAGCAGTCAGTGTTGTAAATGGTGTAGGGAGCATGGTGAAGAGAGCTCTGCATTTCACATGAAAAATGGTAACAAGACTGCATAAACATGGTCATGCAGCCTTGGGAAGTACAATATGTTAAAGTTAACAGTAATGTGTTTTCAATAGGACAGCTCTAGGTACATAAGCAGGCTTACCTAAATTCAGTAAGGTAGAGATGAAACAACCATGTACAGGCTTGCAGGGACTTTTATCAGGTAAATCAAAATATTAATGGAAGTGTTTATTGCTTTGTTATTAATAGGCTTCATGTACCTTTTTCATTTTTTTTGGAGGGTAATTGTATCCCCTCATTTCATAGAATCACAGAATCACAGAATGATTGAGGTTGGAAGGGACCTCTGGAGGTTATCTGGTTCAATCCCTCTGCTCGAGCAGGGCCACCTAGAGCCAGTAGCCCAGGACAGTGTCCAGACAGCTGTTGAATATCTCCAAGGACGGACAGTCCATGACCGGCCTGGGCAACCTGTTTCAGTGCTTGCCTGTTACCTTCTCTGAGTTTGCTATCTGTAATAACCCAACCTGCCTTTTTTTGCTACTTGCTGCACTGCACTCTGGTTAAGCTGTTTGGACTGGGGCTTTTTGAATCTTTGTAAAACCAAGCAGTAGTTAGGACAGGTCTATGAATATGCTACTTGCAATGAAACAGGGAAATTACAGGAGTAAGAGATGATACACATGGAGACATCAACCAGATAAATCTTGAATGTGCCACGTTTAAATATTAGTGGTACTTCTGAGGAATGGCACATTCAAATCGTAACTGACTGTTTCCATATATACATGAGAGTCTGTGTATTCATTAGATTAATCCTACATCAAACCACTAACTTCTTTCATTAACTAGTTAGGAACAGATCCTTTCCAATTATCTTATTTTTTCTTTAATTTCCATTCATCACTGGCTACTGTCGTTTTCAGCTTTTTTAGAAAAGTTCTGTTGGCTCTCACACTGTGGTTGTACCAAAGGTTTATTTGTAAATTCAGTTACCACATTTTCAGTTGAGTAACATCTCTTCAGAGTTTTCTTAGCACTAAGTACTGATGAGATTCAATGCACATATCTTCAGGTGCTTTGCTTTCAATTAACAGCCCATTTAAAATTGTTCTGCCTTTCTTACAGGTGAATTGCATCATGGCTTGCTGAGTAAATCATTAAGGGGTTCTGGACTATTAAATATTTCTTGTTTCTCACTTTATGGGATGTTGGATTTTGTGGCTGGGAGGGCAAATGAGAGATGGCTTTAACTCAGCTTAAATCATAACATTACATAAGTTATTACATCTTATGCAGTATGTGATCTTTTCTGGTTATGTCACTTCCCTGTCAATCATTTTTGTTATCTCATCAGTCCATCTGATTTTTGTTCGACATTGTAGATTAGGTACTATTAAAAGAGGTCAGTATATTGATCCGTTACACTAACTTGATTGAAGAGCTCACACTAAACCTTACTTATATTGTGATTTTGTTGTGCAGCTTTAATCTATAAGCAATTTTAGGAACTCTGTAAACCCTTTCCTCTACCTAGAGGCATGATGTGGCTTTTCTTTTTTGAATTTTAAATAGTAGAAAATAATCCCCCTTATAAAACATATGTAAGGAAATAAAAGTAATCAATTTGTTTTTACACATGTTTTTACACATAAATTAAGTCATGGTCTACCTGCTTTCTTGACATCAGTGGACCCTCATAAGCACCACTGTCAGCACTATTGTGCTGTGTTGTCAATAGTTGCGACTCCCTCTCACAGTACAGTTCACCTCTTAAAGGCAAATTTAGATTGAATATTGAGAGTAAATCTTCTTTGGAAACTTCACCTTATATTTGTTTTGAATCTAACTACCAAAAGAGATTAGATGGATTGTAAACCTTGTTGAAGGTACAAATACAACATTTCTGTATAACTCTGAACTGCATGTTTTCTTGATGAGCCATCCATGTTTCTTTTATCAAATACCTCTCTGGAAGTTACTTCCATCGGTCTTTCCCTTGACTAGCATTTTGAACTAGAAAAAGGGCAAAGAAAAATGTTATGAAAATGAAGACTCTGAAGAGATTGCTAGGTGGTAGGATGTCCACATAATATGCTATTCCTATCCTTCCATATAGGTATCTTCAATCACTGGAGATACTACGTAATTATCAGAATGCTGATTGCACTTGGCAATGCCAAATTTTAATGATCCCAAATTTATATAGTTGAAGAGTGAGAAATGTGAGTTAATGAGCTATATAATAGGATGACAAGATTTGGGTTTGTTACAAGATACTAGAAAAGCAGAAATCTCCTTTCTGACTCAGTCTGATATGTAGTCAGGTGGGGTTTATTAGCAGATAGAAGATGAGTTGGAGTGTTACTGTGTAGCAAAGGGAGTTTGGAAAGGGAAAAGAAGGTTCCTGGAAGAAAAACAATGATGAATAAATAAGCTGAGGAAAAAGCTTACACAGAGACTTATATTGCAGTCATTTAAGTTGGCCATAAGGCAAAACACAGGAATTCTGGGAAGTTTCTGTTAGTTTCTATGTTAGAAACAGGGTTAAAGCAACATCTGCTTAGAGCTACACAGTGCGTAGTAGGAAAGAAGTTTGTATTTTTGGCCTAAAGCATGTAAAAACAATCAAATGCAATCCACATGGAATGGAGGAGTGCCTGTGGACTAATATTTGAAGATCCACTTGCACAGAAATTTGTGTAATACATTCTCAGTCCAATGGGCAGATGAGAAGAGCAAGCAAACAACCCTGCTCCTCACTCTAGAGATTTTCAACATGTTAGGATTTATTTTTTTGTTGTTCAGTACACAGGCAAAGTTTTTATAATATTCACTTGGAAATTAAAAATAGAAGGTAGTTATTGAAATGTATCTGACCTGAATAAATACATGGATGACCTTTTTATCTGTGGTTATTCTCATTACCTCGCAGAGAACCAAAATCCTGTATGGTGAGTACAGTGCTAAAACACAGGCATGTTAGGGTGATCCTGTAGAATGAGCAAATGAGGTCATGTCTGTGCTAAAAGGCTAGTACTGTGTCTGTCTTAGGATCCCACTAATTAAAAGTTGTCTTCCCGTATGGGGGATCTGCAGAACTATCCCGCATTCAGCACTTCATGGAAGGGACATTTGGTTCAAACTGGGTAAAATCTGTGCAAAATGTTAACAGAATCAGAAAAAAATGTGGCAGATTTAACACGGAAGTTTCAGTATTGAGTAGAATTAGTTGTGCTCTCAAGTATGCATGTCCCAGAGGATATCACAAAATTTTTCAGCTGTCTGTAACTTGCATAACTGCCAGCTACTGCAGAGATCAAAGTGTGGAATGGAAGGACAATATGTAGACATGTCATCCTAGGTTACTTGGCCCTGTAATCTACAATGAGGCATCAGTATAAGTTTATAGTTTGCAGCATATCCACCAGTCAAGTACTGGTTGAGATTTTTTTAATTTATAAAAATCTGTATCAGTTTTACTCGGACCCAACATTCCTAAATTTCAGAAGAAATAGGTACTTTCTAAAATTCATATAATGATTAATTTGGCATCTTCTTAGTAAATCTAATGTGTTTTGGATGAGCAAAAACCATAGTCATCCTTTTTTTATTTTTTTTCCCTTTCTATCTTTTAAGTGCTATGTCCTGAGTGAATATCTAAAGCTGAAATTGTTTGAGAAAAAAACGTAGTTGAGCTATAGTATTCTTTGGAATAGATTTTTAAAAATTTCTCTTAAAAAAGGAAGCTGTCAGAAACTTTCTGTACTTTTACTATATTGAAAATGCCTAAAATGTGTTTTTTATGAAGAGCTCATTTGGGTGATACATCTTAGGTAATTTACCATAATCAGATTTATATAAGCCATGCCTTTCAGAGCAAAGAAAAATTGCTTTTCCTACTCAACATAATGTTTCCACAGACAATGGAGAAGAAATCTGTAGCAGTGAACAAATTTCAGTGGATTTTTCCAAGAGTAGAGAAAATTCCATGTTAATGTTAGTACTGATGAAGTTCACAAAGTGTATTTTGAGTATCTTTTGCACTATTGTCATTTGATCTTCTGGCAGATCTGCTACAGATTTGATATATCCAGATGTATTTGAGGGAAGGTCTGAGGAAAACAGATATTGTAGGAGTCAAGAAGATTTCTACAAATGATTTTTCTAAGTAGAGCAGGTCTACCAGAAAAAAACAGATGTGTCTGATTCTATGACTATGGTGAAGTATTTTGGAAAAGCACAGTTTAAATCTTTGTTCTCTATTTAGGAAAGCACTATGTAATAGTAAGGTATTTACCCTCTGGAGCAAAAGCAAGTTTGCAGAAGCATTATTAAAATACAGGCCACACAAACAAGGTTGTTTTGAGAAAATTTTTCAGGGAGGTGAATGTTTACGTGGACAAGGAATGTTTTTTTTCGATCAATTGTTCCACCTAGAAGAAGAGATGCTCCTGTGCAGAAGTTCTTTACCCAGTGACCTATTTTTCCATTCCTAATAAAACGTGTTACCTCTCCATGTGAATCTTACCTAGTTGATCACAGTTTCAACAGCATTAAGCCAAGGAAATATCCATATAGAACTGCATTAGAAATACAACTCATGAATGTTGACTTTCCTTTTTGTTTCCAACACACACAAAATGAGAATAATATCGGGTCAAATCAGTATTTGAGTGTATTCATAAATTCAGTGTATCAGCTACATGAGAAAAGTTATATTGTTTGCATACTCAACTATCAGTATTTTTTGATAACCATTTCATTAAAAAAAAAGAAGAAAAAAGAAGTACTGTCAAGTTTTTGCTGTGTTTGCTGCTAACTGTATGCACTGAGTTTTTCTCATCTTATGATGACATTTCATCTGGGAAAACAGGTGTTTGTCACTATTCCTCACTGATGAAGCATGTGGCTTGTTCTGTTATTTCCTGCTACCTTGATAGCTGAGTGGAAGGCTTTGATTAAATTTAGATTAGTCATTGGGTTTGTAACTATCACTGTGTTCATTGCTGTCTTACCAGGAAAGGATTCTGATGTATTTAGATATCCAGGGGCAAGGAGTGAACAGATTGTATACTGACTTTAAAGGATGACTAATCATCAGTTTCAATCTGATATAGGATGGACAGTTCTGTTACTATATACAAAGTCTTCCCCTTTTCTACCAGTTCAGTCTGCTGGATATATTAAGCTTGAACATGTAAGAATTACAAGCTATTCCTTCTATTGTAGGTGCTGTTTCCCTCAACATGTCTCTGAATGTTGTAACTGTATGGAACTGTTATTTAGCTACTTTTTTACATGGAAGAATTTGGAGGAGGAAGAGGAGGTGAGGAAGGACTCAGTCAGATTTTTCAGGAAAAAAGGTAAGTGTTCTGTAAAACAAGTTACTACTGGAAAACCTTCTAAACCAAAAATTAAATTTTCCCTCCTGAGTAAATTCACAGGAGAAAACAAAAGCACTTTAAAAGGCACATTTAAATTCTGTAATCAAATAGGAAGAGGTCTGATCAGATCCTTTCTTGAAAGTTCATTGCAACCAGCTGTTTATGTAAAAGTTGGCGATGGAGCAACCCAGCTTGGTATGTCATGTCACATTGAAAGTACAGCTCTCAAAAAATTTTTTTTGAAGGACACATACTTTGACATTACAATTGACCAGATTCTGCATCATGTTATCTTGTTTTTTAAAATATCCTGTGCTAGCATTTCCTCTGTTTTATTCCTACAAGGTCTTTGTCTCAGCCTTTGGTGCATTTTTTAACTGCTGAACAGGATGATAAGCTACCAGCGTTCTCAGACAGATAATCAGGAACTACAGAGTACCACATCCATCAAATATGTCAATTATACATGTATTTTCCTAGTGATTTTTCATCCTTGTTTATAATTGGGAAGGAAAGGAAGAGGATAAGAATAGGTCATTTTGGCCCTAAGTCCTGCTGCAACATGGAGCTTAACAGAAATTTGACAGAAATGGATCTGGAAAGCTTTTGTTGGCGATTATTGGCAGCTGCTCAGTGAGGAAAATAATAAAAGCTTTAAAACATTTTCTTTAATTATCAAAGCCCTTTGTTGACTAGATTCAACACCTGGTTTACACAGATTTCCCAAAGCAACATCCCTGAGAAGTGCTCTTTGGCTCTGGCTTTCTAACTTCAGAACTGATCACTTCAGCCTCCAGGGCCTGGTGTCTCCCTCCTGTTTCTGGGAGGTGGATTTCACTTGCTTCCTTACCTTTTCTGTTCAGTTCCCCTTGCAGGTCTCTATTGCCTTACATCTATTTGCTATTCCCTTTATGCCAGTGGTCACTGTTCACAGACTCTTTTGCTTAATTACAGCGACTCAGAAGTTGCATACTTATATGACTTTGCTGGATTAGATGCCTTGTGGGACAAAGTCCCTGATCTGAAGAGTTTAGATATGAAGATGATAGGTGTGTTGAGAACACCTAAGCTGGAGAGCAGGACAGATCTAAATTGGATAGATGCAGTGCAAACAAAAGACGAAGCAGAGGGATGGGAGCCGTAGTGGAAGGCTGTGCCAGGGCGCACTCTCATCTGCCAAGCCATTTCTTTTCCAAGTGTAAATTTGCTCCATATCTGTAAGCTTTTCGATTCAAGTCAACCTCAAACCTGCAGCTGCATCTTTTGTATTTAGGCAGTACATTGAAGAAATAAAATATTATGCATTACTAATTCATTAATTTACTTATTGGTCATATGATCACAGGGCTGTTAGTTCTTTGCTAAACTAAAGTTATAAGAAAAAATTCAGAAAAAAGTCTATAATAGGATTTTAGGCCAATTTAGATGATAAAGTTGTTGCTGTTGTTTGGCTTTAGATTAAAATGTTTGGGTGGGTTTTTTTTGGAATGAGCTCTGTGTAAAAGTATCAAACTTTTACACAGAAATTGATTTTTTTTTTCCCTCTAAGGAGCTGAAAACATTAAAATCTATTTATTACTCATATGCACTGACATTCATTATTAATTTTATGTCCCACTTTATTGCTTTCTTCTGGGAAAAACTAACATTCATTTGTTGATCAGTGATAAACAGTCCACACAAGGTGTATGGCTGCTGATTAAATAACAAGCACATTAGGATCTTTTTTTTTAATGGGTGCTGGAGTAGCTGCTGCTTGACAGTCAGTAAAGGGCAGTTTGCTTGCTCTCCTGGTGGACCAGCATTGCTCAGTATGTACTTTCAGCCAACAGACAAGAATTTTTTGAAAATTATGAAGAATTGCTTCCTCCTTCCATGATCAGAAATTAACAGAATGGAGTTTTTTTTTCCAGACTTGAGAATGAAATCTAAGTTTCACATTTAGCCCAGCTCAGCTAGATGTCTTTGTTAGAAGTGAGGTCATGCCTCCCAGAGGCTGAGGATGAGGAGAAGAGAGAAACATAGTGAGAGATGACTTCAGAGGGCAGTTCAGCTCTTATGTGTGAGTGAATTGTTTCCTGGAGATGCTTGCTGTCCTCCGTGGGTCAAAGAGGTTGTGTCAAAGTTGTCTGGAATGGCTACAGCTCCTATTTTATGTGCTTCAGGTACTGGAAATGAAACAGGGCTAAAAGACTCTGTTTCTGAGCCTATTGTACCAAAAGGCCCAGGAACAGGTGTTGTGACTGTGTCTGCATTGTGTTATCGGGTGTGATACCTGCATGGGCCAAGGCAGCTCTGAGCATCAGTTAAGACAATTTGTTTTCCAGCAAGGCTGCTAGCTCAGCCACAGCACTGCACTGGTCTGCCTCACCTCCTTCTAGCTCTGGGAAAGCTTTCCTAGGAGCCTCAAGCTCCAGTTGGCACATACTCCACACTGCCATATAGACTTTATAGAGGATGTCCCTCTTGTCACTAGAAAACCAGCTATGGAAGGTGGCATGGACTCCTTTTTCTCCTTGACTAAGCCCATCTGTATTCACACACTTTATGCTACTTTTGCTACCTCTGTGGCAGCTTGACCTCACCAACGCAGCATTAATTTGGCTTTATCATATCTTGTGTTATTAAGCCTTTATATGAGATTTATATGATATTTGCCATGTAACTGGCTCCCACACCAGGATTTTATGGTGTTTTTTTTTTTTTTTTGGTTGGTTGCTTTTTATTATTTAAATTTTAATGTAATGGTCTGTCACAAACTGCTCATAAACAAGAAACTGTTCATAAAGAGGATGTCTCAAACAACTTGAATGGGATGCCCTGTGGGGGAGAAGTGGAGCGAGCTCTGCGGAGGTGGGGCGGTGGGCCATTTCTCTCCCCCTTCCTCCTGTTGTTGCCCAGAGGCGGTTGCCTAACTGCACAGGTACAAGCCAGAAAAAACGAGAACCTTCTGGAACAACCTACTGCGCATGCGTAAGAAAGACTATATAAAGGCAACACTTCACATGTGTCTTTGTCGATCCACCACCTAGGGACCAAGTCAGCTACTCTGCAACAATGTGGGATCCAAGGGTGGTGACTCCCCTTTTCCTATCCCCTCCTCTTCTATTTTCTCTTTCCTCTTTCTGCTCTCTCTCTCTTTCTTACATATATACAAGTGTATAAGTTTTGTACTAATTGTGATCAGTTGATAGTTGATGGGTTGTTAGGAAAATAGTCTCGTCACCAAAGTGCCTTAATTCATTACCTGATGGTTAGATGGTTATAAACTGATCGTTCCAAAGTGCCTTTATTCACTCCCTGATGGTTATCAGTTGATCATTGCCAAATTGTCTCCACCCGTTCACTAAAGTTATCAGTTAATAAAGTTACCAGCAAAATTGTGCCTCTGAGTCACTCTCGTGACTCGGCCCGCCCTGTGGCCCTGCTGAGCAGAGACTAGCTCTTCCATTGGCACGCAGGCTCTCACAGAATTCAAAAGATTCACCCCGCTCAAAACCCACCGTGTGGGATAAGACATGGTCAAACGCAGGAACCACAATTGTTAGTAGGATTTCAAAAATGTACACAAATTCTGAATAATTTGTTCACACCAATTCCTATTTTATGCTTGTAAATGCTCATATGCGTTTGTAAGACTTTGGAGGTGAGGCTATATCTGATGCAGTGCAAGTGATTCTTCTGAGGCTTAAGAAAGGAATAACTATAGGAGACTTAAGATTAGTGTCATTCCAATGTGCTATTTTATAGCAGAGATTGTTGTTTGGTTCAGGTTTAAACTAATTAGGTGAAATTTCATATATGCAGGCCCCCATGGCAGATCTGGACTCTGTTTTGGTGGCCCATACAAGTTCAAATACCTGTTTAGATAAGGTCTACTAACTTCCTCTCCCCATTTAAAATACATCATTTACTTAAAATGGACTTGCTGCAGTGAATGGATTTACTTCTCATACTCCATTAAAATGGGGATCTCTTCTTTTTCAGGAGGCATATTTATTCCCTCAAAGAGTAGTATTTCAATGTTTACACCCATCTATCGTGTATTTCATTACTCCTGTTGGTCAAGAGAAATGATGAACTATGCATCTTTCATAATATGTATTGATCTTCTTGGAGATGATTTAAACATCTATCAATACTCTCTTCTGGCCTCCATATAAGATAAAACGCCATATATTCTCTCCATTTGCAATTCTTACTGTGACATGAAACCCTCTCACAATTCTTTTCATTCTCTTTAGCAATAGTCAAAAATATCTATGTATTTTAACAGCTAATCAATTAATAGAAAATCACTGCACTGGATTTAGGTTACTTTTCTGATGTTAATTGTTATTGTCCAAGTTCTCTTTTGTTGTGTGCAGTTTCACTACAACTTCCTTTCTGGTTTTCAACAGTAGGACTCAGTCAGTCTCTTTGGTACTGTTAATCCAATGAAGAGACCAGAATGAAGTGTTGGTAAATTTTATTTTTCAGTGACTGGAGTATAGCTTATGGTGGATTAACTATGATCTAGATTTTGAATGTAATGATGAGCTTTCAGCATTCTGTTTCAAACACCTAATTAACCCCCAGTTTTTTTTGCTGTTAATTCAGAAATCATGCCTGGATGGCTTCATTCATAACTGCATTATGTAAACAGTTTAAATATCCACAATAACAGCAGAGTCCTGACAGTCAGCTCTGCCCCAGCAGCTCCATGGATACTTGCTTTTCTTCATTGTTCTGTGTAGGATATTTTTCACTTGGATATGTTTTCACTGTTTTGGAATCTTTTTTAACATAACTGATTAAAGCACCTCTATAAAAATTGAATTTCCCATGTGGACTTTTTAAAGCCTCTGGAACCTGGTAAGCTTTTGTAACAGAAGAAGAAATGTTTCATGTGGCTTGAAATCCTCCTTGCATAAAGGAACATTTCACCAGCCACCTTCTGCTCTGCTAAACTCTGCTGGCACAGTGACACCTGAATCCCATAGTCTAACTAGCATTTTTGTCCTTGCCCCAGGGTAAGAGATTCAAGAAAGTTGTTTTGTTCATCAACAGAAGATACCGCTGAGCCAATGCATTAAAATAATAAAAAGGTTCCTCTCTTCTTGGAGAGAACTTTACATAAACTATAAAGGGTATGCCACTCTCTGTTTGTGGGGCTCTTTGTATACAGTTCTTTAAAAAACTCGGAGTAACTAGCAAACCATGAGAATCTAAGTTGATATGACAAAATGGGGGGAGATGAAGAAGTATTAAACACATCTCAAGTTAAATTAAAAGTAAAACTCAGAAAAAAAATAGCTTAAGCTTCAAGCTCTGGGGCAAACAGTTTGCAATCTCCTGGCTGTTTTACTGTTTCCAGCAACAGTAACAATCAATAGGTAAGGATGAAAGCAAACGTGCACGGAACAAGAATATTTTCCACTCCTGTCACTTTAAAATATGCCCATTTCTGTACCTGAACTGCAGCCATGAAGTGGAAGGTGTGCGTATTTTAGAACTGCAGAAAGGAACTGTAATTATGTTCTTGCAAGGGCTGTGAACATTATGTTTTTCTTATCTTCTCAGGAGTCGGATTTTCTTAAACATTCTCAACTGCTATAGAAAAACTGAATCAAAGAAAACTCCGCCTGCCCCTTTCTTTTCTTTAAAACCTAAGACACCTGAAGAAAAGAAATGGAAAAGTTATAGGTGCAGGTTTATTTTATGTTTCTTTTATTTTGTGAATGTAAGACAGTTATACTTGATGATTCTTTAAAATCAGGCTTGCAGTTCAAAGAGACTGAAGTAATGTTTAATTAATCAGACAGAGGTGTGTGATGTGCAATTGTCATTGATGGATTAACTGGGAACAAAAGACATTTTAACCAGTATTGGAAGAGAGACCATACCTTGATACAGAATGATAAAAAATTAAAATTTCCTTAACTTGTCTTACTGTTCTTCCTTATCGTATGCAGTAAACAGACTTGAACCAGTCCCAATACCTGATTAGAAGCCACGTGCCTACATGTAGGTTTTTTTATCACTGGTCAAGAAATACAGCGCTCTCAGATAGTAATAGCCAGCAAGACAGCATGGTTTTAGAGCACATTTCAATGCCAGGAGTGTTGTGGATGGAGCCATCCATCCATGGAGGACCTGGGGCTGTTGGTCGACAGCCAGCTGAATATGAGCTGGCAGTGTGCCCAGGTGGCCAACAAGGCATCCTGATTTGTACCAGAAATAGTGTGGCCAGCAGGACTAGGGAACTGATCATCCCCCTGTACTTGGCACTGGTGAGGCCACACCTTGAATAATGTGTTTAGTTTTCAGTCCCCCACTATAAGAAAGACATTGAGGTGCTGGAGTGTATCCAAAAAAGGGTGACAAATCTGGTGAAGGGACTAGAGAAAAAGTCTTATGAGGAGCAGCTGAGGGAACTGGGGCTGTTTAGTCTGGAGAAAATGAGCATTATCACTACCTACAACTACCTGAAAGGAGGCTCTAGCAAGGTGAGTGTTGGTCTCTTCTCCCAAGTAACAAGTGATAGAATGAGCAAAACCAGCCTATAGTTGCACCAGGGGAGGTTTAGCTTGGATATTAGGAAAAATTTGTTCACTGAAGTGGTTGTCAAGCATTAGAACAGGCTGCCCAGGGAAGTGGTTGAGTCACCATCCCTGGAGGTATTTAAAAGATGTGTAGATGTGGTGCTTAGGGACATGGTTTAGTGGTGGATTGGGCAGTGCTAAGTTAAGGATGGACTCAACGATCTTAAAGGTATTTTCCAACTTAAATGATTCTATGATCTTTTAGATAACAATATTAATACTTTCTTTGCATAGGTGTGATTCTCTTTCTTACTTCTGTTGTGTAGAACCTATTATGCAAACAGGCATAATGGAGCTGGTGGAACTCCTTATAGTGGGTGATGCCCTTCAGATAAGAAGATGTTATGGCCTGGCTCTGGAACCCCGAGACAAGTGACACAAACAGAGAATGTGAGAGAGGACTAATGCTGATTGCACTTCCTTTCCAAATTCTGGGGCCTCTTTACAATCAGGAAGGTTTCAGAGACGCTTTTTTTGGGAAGTAGTTCTTACTTCTAGGTAATATCAGAGAAAGCTTGCATTTGAATAAGAACATAAATCTCAGTGAATTATCTTGTCCACTGAAACTTCTTGGGAGCTAAGTATCAGTGTGGTTTTCTGTACAATAAGAAAAGATAGACAATGATTGTATTTCTGTTGTTGAGGCATTCAGGACACCAAACATCTTTGTAAGCCATGTAAACATAGATCAGCTCTGAGAAGACAGCATTGCCCAAAGCCCTGGTCTAACTCGGAACTCTTAATACCAACTGTCTCTTTTCAGCAATTCCTTCCTCAGGGTTGTTTTTTTTTTTTAAATTACTAATTTTTTTTTTCATTTTTTTACTTTTTTGCAGAATGAGGCAGGTAAGAAAATAGTGCTTGCAGGATGTAAAATTTCTGCAGAATTTTACCTTATTTATCTGTCTGTTTATTTGGTTATTCATAAATCCAGATGATTTATAGCGGAATCCCAACTTAAGTATTTTTATATTACTATTTGGAGAATTTTCTCTCTTTAACTGATAGATAAAGAGTGTTGCACCACCAGCTTTCAAACGTTAGTGAAAGTATTCTTTAACAGAATTTCAGTGAGAAAGAAGAAAGAAGAAATTGGAAGTTTGGAGAAAAAGAGTAAGGTAAAGGGGATATGGAGGTTTGCTATCTTCTGTATATTTTTCTTATTCTCCTTCAGAGAGGACAAGTGATGAGTTATCAAATTTATAATGTAGTGCTTTTTGAAACTTAGGTCATTTGCAGATAAGCTACTCTACCATTCATCCCATTGGACACAGAATCATAATAAGTCTATTAAAATATGAGGAAGTATATTTTTTCTAAGATGCATGATCATGGATTTATTCAAATTTAATGTATACCTGAGATGGCAGGAAACCTAGAGTAATTTTTTATTGCTGATATTTTTCAACCTGCAATCATGAATGGCACTTGGTTTTATTGTCAAGTAAAAAAGAAACAGTATTCCAGTGGTACATTGTGGAAAAGGACAATAAAACCTGTGCAGGTGCTCCTCTGTCCAATTCACTAAAAGGTTGCCAAAGGCTTGAGGAAAGCACTTATTTAAGCTTTCGGCAGAGAGTTTTAAAAGTATTGCCTGCTTGTACTTTGACAGATGAGGGAGAGGGAAACATGCAGACCAAATATGCAGTCAAGTATATGTCTCATCCATTTTGCGATAGTACTTCTAAAACTGGTGGCTAAGTTGCTTCAAAAGCTTCATCTTGTCAGCTTGAGTCTTCATCCAACTGCATAGTCTTTGTAGTCTTTGCTGCAAGGATTTCTTGTAGTGTTAAAAAGTAGCCAAGCATGTTTCCATTGGGTAACTGGCTTAAAATTGCTGTTTCTTAATCGATGATTCTATTTCATTTGTGTATTTAAAAAAATAAAAATATTTCAGGAAAAATTTCAACTCATTTAGGCAACCCATCCTTTCCTCCCCCTGAAAAACTGCACAAGGTAGAGCTCAAAATGAAAGTGAGTAGGGTAAATGTTAGAAGGCAGGCATGCCTTTCAAGGCAGATAACATTTAGAGGCATGGTCTGTGTGAAAAAGTGTGAGCTCATGAGAGGATTCAGAGGATGTTTTCCCACTATGCAGCAGACATCCTCAAAGTACAGCAGCAGAGCATGTATCCATTTCCTGTTTTACCACACAGGACAAAAGCAGTTCTTTGGTTTAGAGGCCTCACCCTATTGACAATCATTTTAACTGAAACAGTCAAAAATGCCTGAGTCTGTTCTGGGAATCAGAGTGGATGCTGCAGGGTACTCCTTTAGCTTCCGCTGCTATGACCTAAATGCACGTTTCACGCCATGAGTCCACTTTTTTTCCCTGTTAATGATTATATCCTCTCAGTACAAATTCATGTGCAGCAGGAGTAATCAATGATATCTTTGCTCACGAAGTTATCAAGCAGTAAAATAAATTTTTCAGATACGCAGGAGATGAGAAAAAGAAAAAACTTCATGCACAATATTTTTGTACATGTAATGAACATAAACCATGAGAATAATGCACATAAACCAAGAGAAAAACAACATCAACTATGTTCATGGAGTGTCTAGATCCAGTGCAAGATGAGAAGAATATTTTCTGCTGTGTCATCCGGGTAGTATGACACTGTATGATGAAGTTCATTCTCCGCTCTCACCGTCATTCAGCAACAGTGTATAGCTTCATTGTTTCAGTCACTGGGTTATTCATCTTGTGAGGTAAGTTTTCTTTCATGCAAGAAATTGATTTCATATTTTGTGCATGTTTTTTACATTGCTTTACATAGCCTTCAGTTTGTTTTATAAAACTAAATTGGCTTGCCTTTAAATTCACATGCTTATTTTAAGAAGGCAGTGAGAAAAAAGCAGCTACCTAACAAGACTGTCTCACAGCACACAACTTGTGAACATATTACTTGTCTCAGTTGATATAAATCAAAGTTCAGAGTAGCTTTCATCATAACTGTACTTACATGTGCTTTTCCATGGTGAGATGCATCCCAAGCTGTGAATCAGGACAGTACTCACATATCTCCAGACAAATGATAGAGCTGAAATCACCTGAACGCTTTCTGATACCTGTTAATTTCACTCCACAGAAAGTACCAGTTTTTAAATTATTATCTGTATTTTTTTCCCACAGAGTGAAATAATAATTCTGGGTAAACCTGGCAACTTGAATCCTGAGGAGAAAGGTTGTTCTTTCCTGATCTCCAGTGAGATGGAAGCCTGTAAGGACTTTCAGGCTCTGCCAGAAAAACGGGCCAGAATGGTCCAATAGACACGCTGAAACAGGTTGATTTATGGGTCTCAAAACATCTGGAGGCATTTCTGTTAAAACAAATTAGTTAAAAAGTTGGAGAATATGTGAAATTTATAATTATGCTGGAGAAATGCAGACAAGCCAACTGCTCTCCATGTATAATGGTAGAAACAGATACCTTAATCTGATGGCACAGCTTCGTAGTCCATATGTGAGAAATTTTAGTCAAGGAAAGCTTGATAAATTTTTTCTGAAAGGAAACAAAAGATTTGCTTAGGAGGCACTGCTTGTGGCCCCCCTTCACTACTGTACTTTTTTTAAGATATAAAACACTGTGAAGGTGGATGTGTAGTTTGGTTTATCAGGCCTGGGCAACATGCACAGCTGATGTGGAAACTGGTCATGAGAAGGACTAGCAAAGAAAGCAGTTAGTAGAAGGAATTACCAGCAAGCTGAGATAGTGAGGGATTTCCTCGCTAATCAAAGTCACAGCTGATATATGACAAACACGAGTGAGTTATTCAACCTGGTCAGTGGGGAAGAACAGGCAATACAATACATGATCAAACTGAGCAGACCCTAGTGGGACCTCTTAAACTGATAGCATGAACACAGAGTACATTGTATTTAATGTCATTAACACACTGTCATTTGGGGTTCTGAGAGCCTGAGATTCAGCGATGTCTCACTACTAGAGCAGTTACGTACAGCTAAAGGAGAAGGGCTTATTTGGGAGTATTTCCTCTGTATTCCAAAAGGTATTTTACTTTTCAGAGAATATGCACATTTCTGAAAACATCATATCATTGTGCTTTCTCTTTTTACCCCTCCAATAAAATCTATTTATTTAAATCTTTTTGTTTGGGTTTTTTTTTAGCTTTTTTTTTGTGAAGTAAAAAATATTGTTTACTGTGTGGCCAGACATTGTAGTTGCTTTCTGGACAGGGACTAGGGCGCTAGTTCCAGAAAAACTGAAAAACTCTGTTCTGTCAGTAAGTGCCTGGCAGAAAAGTTACACTTCTAAGATATATTTACTTTGTGCAAAAAAGAGAAAGGTTTAGCAGTATGTGTGTTCATCTAATCTAGTGGGTAACAATAATTTGTTGAGTGAGTCCCCTATCTTTTGAAAATGAAATGACTGATAGTTTCTAGCCAGTAGGTGAAAAATTCAGTTATTGCAAGGAAGCAAGTCACAATGTGCACATGAAGGTTCAATTTTAATATTTTGATGGCCAAGTTGGACTTCACTATGAAGTGGTAAAAAAAAATGTCCTGCATTACAGGATTTTTCTTGCAAATCTCTTTGGCAAGTGCTCACGTATTTCCAGGAGTGTTTATCTGATATTTTCAAAACTGCTGTTAGAAAATATAATCAACCTTTCTAAGAAAAGAAGAATGAAAGGAAAGGTTTGCTATTTTCTTTTTCAAATAGAAAATTTTGTTGGCAGTATTTGAATTCTGACTTACATATCTATTTCTTGTTCAGCTGATGGTTTATTATATCTGCTTTCTACAATTTTAACAGAAGTTTTTACTTTATTATTGAATAGAAATGATATTTAAAAATTGTTTTCTTCAAAGAATAATTGTTATGTAAAGCACTTTGTCAAAACTGTATATGTGCTTTGAAAGCACATGCAACCTTGCTGGATTAAAAAAGCATTCTCTGTGCTGATTAACCTCATAGATAACCACTCTCTAGTCATTCCCCTTTCTGCAATGAATCTTCACATATCCTTAGAATTGGCAGTCATCAGCAAAGTCAATTCACATTTCTCTACCGTTCTCTCTGCATTATATTCCACCCATTTAATCACCAACGATGTCTTGCATGAAGATCTCACAATAATTTCACTGAAAGGTGCTACTTTGGGGGTTTCTTTTATTACTAAATTTTCTAAGAAATAACGCTCATGCTTCAGTTTTGTGGTAGGCATGCATGTTCAGTGTGTGAATCTGCTGGTTGGTTCATTGGTTTGACAGAGATAGATGTCTTAACATATATTTTTTTTCTTTCTATCCTTAAATATTTGATCCTATTAATATCTTCTACAGTCATAAGTAGTAACCAGGATTCATTTTTTTTTAGTTTTCACAGAATTGCTTGTTTTAAAGCTACTATGAATTTCACTTTATTATCAAGGTTGGCCCTCCAGGAACTATGTTAACAACTTTCAACTAACGACTAATTTGAACTATTCCTCAAGACTGTTCCATGTTTTTAAAGTTATCACTGAGTGTTTAAGTGCCACGTGGCATGGGAAATAATTTCAGGTGAATGAATGAATATTTTCCTTCTGTTCCAGGTCTTCACTGCACTTCTGTGGAAACCTGCTCCTGCACTGACTGCCTTCAGTGGAAGGTTGAGTTAAGCAGGATGCTGGCTTTAGGATTCAAATATTTTGATGATGTAAAGGTCAGAATAATTGATGTACACAACTTCAGTAGTCACCAATCATTTTCTAGACTTTTTGGGCTGGCAGAGTATTGTAATTAGATAATGTTGTTAAGTATTTCCTTGAAAATCCCATACAATATACTGCAATAGGCACAGTTAGTAAGAACTGAACGATAGATAGTAATCACTGTGAAAGAAATAGTTCCATTATCTTACATAATGAAGTTCAGAGGCAGAAAGATAAAGGCATTTTCCGTTGTTATTTTTAATCCTCTAAGCTTCAGGATCAAAAAAGGGAGATAGATGTCTCTATGGTATGAATGGAAAAAAAAATAGAAAGCTCAATTACTGTTTTTTTTTTTTTTTTAATACACATAAGTTTCTTGACATTAATCTGTCATTGCAGGAAATTTTTCAGCTACAGTACTATATGTCTTCTGTAACTGGAAGTCTTGACTGACTTGTTCATGAATTTGATGGGTTTGGGAAAAAAAATCCCTAAGTAGAAAAAAAGGTGAAGCTTTTTTTTTTTTTTTTAAAGACAAAAAGGGTGTGTCAGAAACAGGTAGAAAGTGATTTACAGCAGCTGACAAGTGAAACTGGTAGTTCTGCTTTTATGCTATATGTCTTTTGGCATTTGGAGTTAACCTTATGTCTATCAGTAGTTTTAATCAGTTGTGCCAACATAAAAGGAAGAATCCAGAATAACATCGTACCACCAAAAAATTATGTGATTTATAATATCACAGAGATGTCTAGAGGGGTGAGGGACTCTGGTGAAATGCTGTCACTCTGCAACACTGAGAAAGAATCTCTTAAAAGAGACATTGAAAGGATCACTTCTGCAAAGCCAGTGTTATGCATTGAAAGCTGCAGAAGCATCTAGTGCTTGCTGAAATCTCTCAGTTGCAAGAACAACTAGATACAAATCTCCAGTAACCAAATTCCAAGTGGAAACTGGCACTGGCAGATGAAAGCTATTTGAAATGAAAATGCACTTAAGCATGTTTGCATGAAGACACAGTCATGTTTTCAAGTTTGGCCTTGAATATGTATCACTGAAAGAGTCCCTCATTATTACTTTTGAAAAATGCTTAAAAGTGAATCTTAAACAAGAATGTCTCCTTTGCATTAAAGAGACTTTGGAGAAGGCAGATGTTGTTGTAGGTATGATTTCTATTCAATTATATTCAGCAGAAAAAATACTTAGCTTCCTCTCCCACATAAAATCTAAACCAATCCTTTTGAAAACAGACAGCAAATTTTGGTATGGGTGGCTTATTTTTCAAATCTTTTTTGTTTTAAATGAGTTTAATGATATGAAAGGTTTAAGAAGCTCATCAGCGAGAAAAAATTCTCTTTACACTTTACAGCAATGGAATATTGGGGTTTTGGGGGTTTTGTTGTTTGTTTGTTTTTCCCCCCAGAAATGATTCCCTTGTGGGAATGTAAAATAAGTATACCTGATGAGCACCTATGCTCTGTAGAAACAGGTGACAAAGCTACAGCCATGGTGTGATCACTGAGATTTAGAGAAATTTTTAAATCATGAATTCATCTACATAAGGTTCTTCCTACAGGACATGGGCAAAGGTAAGTGTCCATTCTGCTTATCTTAGAGATGAATCAGTCTGAAGATACCTATCTCTTCCCTATTACTTAAATGATCACTTATACCAGATTATACTGTTTAGATACCAAAGGTTAGGTGAGAAATCTTCCTGCAAACAGCAGGAGAGAATAGTCAACAGATAACGAACTGTTCTGTAGTGTAGCACTTGTAAAATTAAAGTAAAGCCAATGGTTTTTAAAGAAAACTGAACAAAATAGGATAAAAAGCAATGACACTGTGTTGGGTGGTTTTTTTTTTTGTTTTTTTTTTTTTTTTTTTTTTTTTAATCTAGAGAAACTATATTAAGGCTGTGCTAACCCCAGCCACTTTTGAGTGCCTAACAGCTAGATGGGAGTATCATTACTCTTTGATCCTCTGCATCCAAAGGAAGAACATAAGCTCTGCCAGAGTGTAATTCATTTCATGCTTTCTGAATGATTAAAAAACCAGACAGCTGTTTTACAATAAGTTAGTTAATGGTGTAATGGTGCCAACTGTGAGGCTGATACATAATTCCTCCACAAACAAGTGTATTTTTTAGTTCCTCCTTCTTTTCAACACATTTCCCAGGCCACTATTAATATCACTGGTATAACTGATAAATAATAAACTGGATTTGGCTGGAAAGCTCTCTGTAAATTGACAAATGAAACTCATTACTAAAATTTCACTTAAACACAAGAAAGCACTGAATTTTCTAAATGCAAAATTGCAGTGCAGCAGTTCTTGAGGGTAGCTAGCTTTGAAAGGGACAATACATGGTACAGATGTCTTTGAAACACTGAATGCTTTCTGGTCGTCTTCTATAGCTTCTTGAAGTCTGTTCTTAGCTCTAACAAATCCATCAATACAGGTTTTGAGGGAATCTAGTGATGTTCCTGTGTTGATTAAGGCTGAATGTTGTTGCCACAGGGATGATGTCCTCAAAAAGACATGGATGAAAGGACTTTTTTGGTGTAGCCTTTCTTCTATAGGCATGTTTTCTCAGTGCCTAGGTAGTCTAGGCACTGTTCTCCATTTAATGTATGCCCTGCCTGAGATTACTTCAACAACACTGTGATAGAGTACCCTCAACTAAGTGGCTTTTAGATGGCCTCAGGGCATCATGGCTGTGCTGATTTTCATACAGGAGCTCCATGAGTGAGGTGAGTTGCAGGAGCATGGTATGAGATAACAGTAAGTTGTATTGGTCTTGCTAGGAAATGAAGTGGGTGACATTATAGTGTGTATCTATCTTGCCTCCTGAGTTCTTGTGCTGAAGAAAGGACTTAACTTCAAGGTTTCTGTCACCATTATTTGGATATGGCCTTTCTGTCTCTCACAGCTGGGGATTCTGTGTCCATGGGAGGTGGCAGGCTGTGGGCATTCAAGACCATCTCTGAAGTTTCCCTCCGAGGGTAGGGGTCTTGATTCAATTACAAAATCAAGATTCATGGCAGTGGGAGGCCACAGCACATGCCAGTTTGCTTCGGTCCCTGAGTCTAGAGGAAAAAAAGAGAGGCTGAAACCTTGGCTGTAAGTTTTGACTCTTCTGCTTTATATGGGCTGCTGTGCACAAATGCAGGCTCCTGGGGAGTGTTGTGAGGAGGACTGACAGCCCACTGCTGGGTCATGTTCTATCCCAGGACCCTTTTTTTGAACTGAGACATTTAAAGAAGGTAGCAAAGCATGCAGAATCCCTGTGTTGAGTACCAGGAATGGTTTTAGATAATGCAGATGTGTGGGATGATTTGCATATAAAAAATATTTGCTCCAAAGCTTGTGGCAGTATTTTCATATAGATCCTGAAACAGATTAATATCAGAGAGAAAAGAAGGCATAGCTGACCCCAAAACCAGAAGATGTCAAAGGAGAATTCAATGCTTTTTCTTCTCCTGTGAGATTCCCAAGGCATATCAATAGCGCATAGAATCAAATTATCTAGTCTTTTTTAATGGCTGAGTAAGGTTATTGGGAGTATGATGGAAGTTAGTAGAGAGCTGCACGTCTGCTCTGGACCAGGTTCCTTTCCAAGAACGGTGATAGCAAGTTATATCCAAAATTATAGAATCACACAATCATTTAGGTTGGAAAAGTCCAACTGTTAACCTAGCACTGCCAAGTCCACCACTAAACCGTGTCCCTAAGCACCACATCGACACGTCTTTTAAATACCTCCAGGGATGGTGACTCAACCACTTCCCTAGGCAGACTGTTCCAATGTTTGACAACCACTTCAGTGAACAAATATTTCCTAATATCCAAACTAAACCTCCCCTGGTGCAACTGGAGGCCATTTCCTCTTGTTCTATCACTTGTTACATGGGAGAAGAGACCGACACTCACCTTGCTACAACCTCCTTTCCAGGTAGTTGTAGAGTGATAAGGTCTCCCCTGAGCCTCCTTTTCTCCAGGCTAAACATTCTCACTTCCCTCAGCTGCTCCTCATAGGACTTGTTCTCTAGACCCTTCAACAGCTTCGTTGCCCTTCTTTGGACTCACTCAGGTATGTCAATGTTTTTCTTGTAGAGGGCCAAAAACTGAACACAGTAATCAAGGTGTGGCCTCAGCAGTGCTGAGTACAGGGGGATGATCAGTTCCCTAGTTCTGCTGGCCACACTATTTCTGAAACAAGCCAGGATGCTGTTGGCCTTCTTGGCCACCTGGGCACACTGCTGGCTCATGTTCAGCCGGCTGTTGACCAACACCTCCAGGTCCTTTTCTATCAGGCAGCTTCTAGACATTCTTACCCAAGCCTGTAACGTTGCATGGGGTTGTTGTGACCCAAGCACAGGAGCTGGCATTTAGCCTTGTTGAATTTCATACAATTGGCCTCAGCCCATCTATGCAGCCTGTCCAGGTGCCTCTGTAGAGCCTTTTTACCCTTAAGCAGATCAACACTCCTGCCTAACTTGGTGTCATCTACAAACTTAATGAGGGTGCTCTCGATCCCCTCATCAGATCATTGATAAAGAAATTAAACAGAAATGGCCCCAGTACTGAGCCCTGGGCAACACCACTTGTGGCTGTCTGCTAAATGGATTTAACTCCATTCATCAGCACTCTTTGGGCTTTACCATCGAGCCATTTTTTTACCCAGCAAAAACTACACCTGTCCCAGTCATGAGCAGCCAGTTTCTCCAGGAGAATGCTGTGGGAAATGGTGTCAAGAGCTTTACTAATGTCTAGGCAGACAACATCCACAGCTTTTTCCTCATCCACTAAGTGGGTCACCTTGTCATAGAAGGAGATCAGGTTTGTCAAGCAGGACCTGCCTTTCATAAACCCATGCTGACTGGGCCTGATCACCTGGTTATCTTGTACGTGCTGTGTGATGGCACTCAAAATGATCTGCTTCATAACCTTCCCTGGCACCGAGGTCATACTGATAGGCCTGTAGTTCCCCAGATCCTCTTTCCAGCCCTTCCTATAGATGGGTGTCATGTTTGGTAACTTCCAGTCAACTGGGACCTCCCCATTTAGCCAGGACTGCTGATAAATGATGGAAAGTGTCTTGCTGAGCACTTCCGCTAGCTCCTTCAGTACCCTTGGGTGGATCCCACCTGGCCCCATAGAGTTATGCATGTCTACGTGCTGCAGCAGGTTGCTAACCCTTTCTCCTTGGATTATGGGGGCTTCATTCTGTTCTCTGTCCCTGTCTTCCAGCTCAGGGGGCTGGGTTCCCAAAGAACAACTGCCCTTACTATTAAAGACTGAGGCAAAGAAGGCATTAAGTACCTCAGCCTTTTCCTCAGCCTTTGTCACTATGTTTCCCCCCTGCATTCATTAAAGGATGGAGATTCTCCTTAGTCGTCCTTTTGTTGCTAATTTATTTAGAAACAATTTTTATTATGTTTTACAACAGTAGCCAGATTAAGTTCTAGCTGGGCTTTGGTCCTTTTAATTTTCTCCCTGCTAACCTCATGACATCTTTGCAGTCCTCCTGAGTTGTCTGCCCCTTCTTCTAAAGGTCATAAACTATCTTTTTTTTTTTTTTTTTTTTTTTCCTGAGTTCCAGCCAAAGCTCTCTGTTCATCCAGGCCAGTCTTCTTCCCCACCGGCTTGTCTTTAGGCACTGTGCCTTTAAGATTTCCTTCTTGAAGAATGTCCAGCCTTCCTGGACTCCTTTGCCCTTCAGGATTGCCTCCCAAGGGACTGTCAACCAGCCTCCTAAACAGGCCAAAGTTTGCCCTCCAGAAGTCTAAGGTAGCAGTTCTGCTGATCTCCCTCCTTACTTCTCCGAGAATCGAAATGTCTATTTCATGATCACTATGCCCGAGATGGCCTCCAACCATGACATCACCCACAAGTCCTTCTCTGTTCACAAACAACAGGAAGCAGGTCTCAAATCCTGAGAATACTTTTCAGATAGTGTTCTCAGTGAGGCCACAAGCATGTTCTCTGACTATGCATTGATCAGAAACTTGCAATTGTGAATGTGTAATTTCAGAACAGAAGTTGTAAACATATGCAATTAGATATTTTTATAACAGTTTGGGGTTTTTTTTGCCATAGTACTGAAATTTCCTAGCCAACTCATTTGATTGCATTTGGAAAAACTTCTGTCTTTGAATGATAGAATTAGGAAGACAAACTAGAAAGCACTTACTAGTCGGTGTACAAGATAAAAGAATTAGCCAAGCCGATGTAGCAAAGAATTAAACTTCTGAAATAAGCAGTGGCAAAGACGAAAAAGAAACCATGCACATGTGGCCTGTATCCTGACTAAGAAATAAGAGGAATAATCTCTTTCAGTTTTATATGAGCATTCAAACTTGAAATACTTTTTTTTTTTTTCTTTTTAAAAGGAAAATGTAAAAAAATAATAATTTTTCAGGGCAAATGGATTGCAGCCTGTAATGGTTTTGTTTTCAAACCATTAAGGCCATGCTATTTGCATTCATCTACAATGAAGTGGAAATAGGATTTGTCAACAAGTCATAAAAAGACCAACAAATTATTGTATAATCACACAATACAGAAGGCTATGCCCTACCATAACAATTTAAGATTAGATAATAAAAATAGAAAACAGTGCATGAAGAGGACTAAACTCTCTAGAATACTAGTAATAAGAATTTTACTAATAGAAATTAAGTTATTAAAGACACAGAAAACAGAACTTTGAATGTACTCAGTGACATGATGTCAAAAAGAGTATCTGTAAGAGGAAACTGAATAAAAGAGCTAAGATGTTTACTGAATATTAATAAAAATGACAAGGATTCTAAAGACAGAAAAAATGCAATTTGAGGAGAAGGAAGCGGTGATTAACTGAAAGTAAACAAGATGGAACAAGGAGGAAAGGTCTTCCTATAAATTGTTTGAGTTTCAAAATATGTCCTGAACAAATGAGATGGTTACATAAGACTGTCAAAAGGCACCATTAAACCTGTTAACAATAGACTGCTCAGCTACCATATAATCAAAGTGTGTTAAAGGATTCTTTTTGTTAGCACTGACATTAAAAGATATCACCAGACTCAGCTATTATTGTCTTTAATAGAAGCACAAGTAACATGAGGTGAAGTGTGTTCCCTAAGATCAACACGTTGCTTGTCATTGCTGAGGTTTGTTCTGTAATGTTGCTTTTAAACAGACTGTTTATTTCATTTAATAGTCATAAAGAAATATCATATAATGAGAAAGCTCTGATTTATCCTCCAAATAGTTGACAGATAACATAGAATTAAGTTAGTCTTTCATCTCTCAGCTTGTTTTCATCTTTTTGTTAATATGGCAGTGAATAAACTAATAAAAAAAAATCCTAATTCAAATGCAGTTCAAATCCAACATAAAGTGCCTTAGCAAGCTGTCATTTACTTCCACTAACCATAAAAATCACTGTATCAAATTAGTCTCATTGCTTACAATCTCTAGAAGAAAGTGAAAGTTAAAAAAACCCTCATTACAAGGTTGGGGTTATATTCATCTGTGTTCTTTTGAGTTAGTTGTGAAAAGTGAATCCATAGCATTAGCAATGAAGCATTGAAGAATTACAATAATTTAATCCAAACTATCTTTGCAAATAAATTCAAAGATGAAGATCTTGAAACCAAAATACAGCAATCTTTTGAGTGAGTTGGTGCAAATGACAAGTTAATGGGAGATCTTGGAAGATAAATGACTGTCAAGAACAGTGGTTGATAAGTAATTGATTTTTAGTTTTGTAATCAAAGTATTAGTCTTACTGGAAGCAAAAAAATTCTTTTTTTTTTTACTAAAATATAAAGGCTAACATTTCAGGTGGAATACAATGGTTTCTTTTTTTCTTATTTTATTACATTGGGGATATATTTCAAAACATGGCAAACTATTTGTCTACTGAACCACAGCATACATTCATTTTCTATATTGGCGATAATCTCCTTTGACTTAAATGGGAATTTAAATTCCTAGCTCATATGTTGACATATGTATTTAGACAATGAATTGTAGGTGAACTGTATCGTGTATTTTCATCATACATAGTTAAATCTAGTAGGATGAACTGCATCCCATTTCTACTTTAAGATGTGATGAACTGCTCTGGGGAGATTCCCCTAGTTACTTCTATGGCAAGATGTTAAGTGAATGTAAGGAACTGAAAGAAGTAATACCTCAAATATTCATCGACACAGAAATCCTCAAGGACAAGCTGCGCCCTTTGGATTAGTCTAAGGAATGTCACCCAAGGAAGCAGGAGTGTATTGAAGGAAGCATGCCCTACTCCCTTGCAGTTTCATTGACAAACTCCTTAGATAAGCCTCACAGGGGGAGACATGGACTGAGTGAAACCAGGTGTTGCCCCTTAAGCACAAGTACTGCAAATCACTGGCTCCACTGTGTAAGCCCGATGCTTTGTGGCTCTGTTGTGCAAGCCAGACACATGCTTGCCTTGCCAGTGACTTTGCACCTTCCCCATTGAAGTAGTAATAAGAACTGAGAAGAGGTGATCATTTCTGGGGTGACTGATAAGAAGCATGAAGTCAGCAGAAATCTCTGGGAACAGGAAAAACCGAAGGTGGGCAGGGTGAGTATGACCACTGACTCAATTGGAACCCATGTTCCACCTTTTTCCTCATCTCTCATGGAAATGAATTTGTGGAATACCTGCTCCTCCTAGTCTAGTGTGCTAATCAGATGATAAAATGAACTTAAAAGGTGATAGAAACTTTGCTGTGTGGTGCACCCACCACCCAAGGTTACCGGATCTGAGACAATGATGGATCCAGGGATGGTGATCTGGATTTCTTTGACTCTCTTCCTTCCCTTTCCCTTTCCCTTTCCCTTTCCCTTTCCCTTTCCCTTTCCCTTTCCCTTTCCCTTTCCCTTTCCCTTTCCCTTTCCCTTTCCCTTTCCCTTTCCCTTTCCCTTTCCCTTTCCCTTTCCCTTTCCCTCTTATAGATTTATAAGACCACATTGCTTATTATCCTTTTCCAAGTTTAAATTGTTTTCTACTGCAAGTAAAACATTTTAACTGGTCGTTTGGTGTTGTTTCACCGTAATTTAACCCGAGGGGATCACAGAACTGTTGCAATTCTCTGGGCTTCCAGTCCGGGTCATGACAGTGAGATCTCACAACAAGTGACTCTACAGACTAGACATCCCCCTATCAGGATGAGCATTATGTTCATTTTTCTGGTCCAGGCTATATGTAATTACAATTGACGCAATTTCATTTTGTACACAGGAGAAATTGAACACAACCCTTTGCAGAATGTTCCAAAAAGCAGGAATAAAAGCATTTATCTGAACAGTGGGCCCAAACATCAAGAAGCAAGGAGAGATCCTGAACCTTGATATTGCATATACTGGTTGAATACTTTGGTTATTGGGTAGCTGTGAAAAAGACTGGAACCATCAAATCAGTATCTTTAAATATATAACTTGTGGAAAAAAAAAAAGACCGTTGACATTTTTCAGTGAATCCGACCTCCCTTCCCCCAAATTTCTAGATGATCAAGCACAAATGTTTTGACTGAAGAAAATGTTGTTATGAAAAACCCTGATATTAGTCAAAAATTACAATCCTAAATCAGAATAGACTACCTATTGACTCATTCTTCCTCCATGTGATCAAAATTTTTGCAGATGGTAACCTGGCACTCAACTCTTCTTTATTCCATTACTTTTGAAAAGTGATTCCACTGTCCAGCATCAAAATATTTCATAAATTCAGCTCACAAAAAAGCATTACCATTCATTTTTTGCATGATTTTGATTCATTTGGTCCTATTGCACATGAACAGTTTGATCAGAACTGATATGAACTGATGCCTGCTTGAAAAGTCATGAAAATTTACATAAGCAGAAAATAATCAGCAAAGCTGGTGCTAAGATAAGCCTCTTGCTTTGAATAAGTTCTCAGAAACCAATTTTTGTTTCATATACTTATGACAATTTGCAAGCAGTCACCCCTTTTATTACATTCAAACGCTTGCTCAAAGAAAAATACCATGCCATGAATTGCTAACATCACTTCCCGCAGCAGCTATGGGGTCCTTGGAGTTCTTTTGGCCAAATACCAAACTAGCTCATCTCTGCTCTGCTTATGACATTTTGTTTGATCACATCGTAAAGGGGTAAGGCCGTGGAACGTATACATAGCACCATACACTAATAAAGTGTTTATCCTTTAATGTCTCCCAGATGCTTGCCTATAGGTTTTTCCAGCAGTAAAGAGAATGTGTTGGCTTGATGTGATCTTGTGTTTATATTGTCTGTTTGGTATATGTGATAAGTTACATTCTTTCCTCCTTTACTTCTGTAGAATCAGTAAAGCAAGTGCAGTCTTAAAGGTCTGTTCCTCTATGTGTAACACACACTAGGTCCATTAAATAACTAGGATCAAATGGTAATAAAAACTGAGGTTAGAAGAACATCCTTGAGGGAAAAGCACTCAATAATTTCTGTGTTACGTGAAATCACAAAATTCTGTGGGACTGACGATGTTTAACTCCGGGGAGTTTTGGAGTACTTAGAATGAACAGAAGATTTCCCAAATTTAGGAGAACGCTCAAGACTCAACATGTTTATTCCTCCATTCAGAAAGAAAGTGCACAATGCTTGGGATGTGATTCTTTATTGCTTACTGTTTGATGCTGTTATTTATGGTAGTTAAGGCAGGTGCAAACAGCCAAGTGTTGTGACTACCTTTTTACTTACATTTTGCACAGTTGTAAATCACCTGCTGAAACAACAACGAGTGCTGTGGGGCAGTAGATAAACAAAACCCTGGCTTTTTTACCCAGGTAGGAGTGCCTGTTGAGCTAAGGCTGAAAATCAATCAAGAAAAATCAATTGAAATATTCTAACAAGTCATTAAAATGAAAATGTAATGTTAGCAGTTTTTCCTGTTATGAGATACCAGGTAAAATTTCTGAAAATGTTTAAATGCCTTTCAAGCCCAAGTACTCTTTCACTAGCAATACAGACATTTAGGCCCAGACTATTTATGCTCATCAAAGCACTACACAGTGTATGTGATTTATTCTGTGTCTTTTTCAAAAGCCTCTGCCAGCATAGTGATTGTCCTCAAGAACATGATCTTTGGTTGACAGCAAAATCTTCCATTATACAAACAGTTGTACTGTCAAAACTGATCTTTTGCTGAATTAGCTGATTTTACTTGAAAGCACTGGAAGAGATCACTTTAATGGAGGCACTGACTTGCCAGTGATACAGAATACCATTGGGACTGAATTTTTCCTAGTCCAAGCATAGCTTTAGTTGTGCACATCTTGTTTTCACAAAAATGCAGAACTGCAAAGGCTCATTGTGCAAGATTCAGTTTACTTCTAGGTGTTATGGACATGGTCCTACAGAGTCTCACATCCCATGTAAACATGGCTCCCTGTGCATACTCTCTGAGGCACTTTGAAAAGAAATTCACACAGCCAGCACCTTGAACAGGTTGTAGCCTGAAGTCAGCTTGCTACTGAGAGAGCCACCAAGCACAGAGACAAGCTCCAAATGCCACCTGCTGCAAATCTCAATAACAATGTAGGAAGATAATTTTGTCCACTGATAGACAGGTAGACAATGATGACACAAAGCTCATAATTTTCTTTAAAACCATCACCTTTTTGGTGGCAGGAACAGTAACATTCTGCTGCTCTAATAAATATCTGTGGTGACAACACACATCAAGGGAATAGGAGACTGATTAATTTCTCTGTGGTACCTGAGGGGATCAAATCAGCTGCTTCTACCTTTCAAGCGTGAGGTTATAGATGCTTTCTACCCATCACACTGAAGCTGTGCAAAAGATGATGACCCTGTGATGAAGAGCATAGTAATCATCCAATGGTCAGGATTGTCAGCTACAAAGGAGAGAGGAAGATCATGAGCTCTGTTTTCATGGGACAGTTATTGGATAAAATATTTAACTGCTGAAACAATTAATGAGACATCAAAGAGGGAAAATTGGTATTAATGTCAGCCCCATATGATGACATGGAAATTAGGTCTTGCTATTTCCTTTTCCAACAGGTGGACATATTTGATTGAAATCTGTAGCTACATAGATAGAATATAGTTAGAGCTGAATATAACTATTAACTTAGTATTATTGGCATGCTGATTAAATAAACATTATCCAGAATCACCAAAATATGTGGATTCTGAGGTTTAATAAAGCTGGTCAGTGAGGAAATATAATTGAAAGGGACTGTTTTAATTACTTCATTGATGTTAATAATAGGAACAGTGTTTTCAACATTTCCATCAATAATTTGAAAGGAAATATAAAAGTCTTACTGATAAATTTTGCAGAATCAACTGCCAGAGTAGAAAATAGTGCTCAAAACACAGAAATTTGGCACGTCTGTATTCTAATCTGTGGCGTCTCCATCAATACGTACCTTGGTACAGCCACATAAAAATGTAGCCCTTTCAAAATGACAAATGTGGAGTTTAGCTAAAATCTGTGGACTGCACTTTGGAAAGATTTCTAATATAACCTTTTAAAAGGTCTTCCAGTAATCATAATAAATAAAAAACTGAGTTTGAGCTCCCATTATGAAGCTGTGGAGAGAAAAGCCAATAATCCTAGGATGCTATGAATTAGGGATTTTTACTTCTGTCTGTGGTTTTAATGCCTCTGTCTGAGGCAGATAAATAACAGAGGGTCAGTGATTAAGCCTTCGCCCTGGGGTCAAGGTAGACTGATTATTTCACATGTGTGATGCTTAAGACCTTCTCTACAGCAGGTTTGTCCTGAAGAGAGCTGATTGGAGCAGTAGAAAGCACATACAGGAAAGGAATTAGTCATCAAAGTAAATGATTGGTGTTCAAACTCATTCCTTGGCTGTCTTTTCTGTAATGCAGTGTATAGGTGCACCTGCTGAGACCTTAATTAGAATAGTGAGATCATTTTAGTGCACATAGTTTCAGAAAGGTGCATGATAATTCTAAAGAGTTAAAAAAAAAATCAAGTAGTTGGAGAGCCAGAAATAGTACAAATTAGTGGAACACTTGAGAAAATTATCTTATTTGGCTTTTTAAAAAAGAAGCTGAGAAAATAATGAGATTATAATGCATAAATACCCAAAGAAAGAGAGTCGTATAAAAGACTTTACAAACAAGTGAAAAAAGACACAGAAAGAACCAGTTATTGGAGGTGAAGACAAACAAACTCACATTTTAAGTAAGATATGAATAATTAATAGTGAGTTGATGAAAGGAGTAGATTGATATTCTACCAAAGGAAGTACTGGATTTTTCACCTTTTTGTAACTTCAGAACAAGACCTTTCAGGAAGATATGCTACAGTCACATGCAAACTTTTTGTTCAGATATGAAAAGGACCAGCTGAAATATAATCACCACTCATATGCAGATAGTCAGTTTAAATGACCTAACAGATCCTTTTTGGCCTTTATTTCTATGGATCTATATGCCAAAACATTAATATTAATTGGAAATTATCAGGTAGAGTGAATAAGTTCTGTTAAGATTTACTTTGTATTGGCCTAGATAACAATTAAATGCAGGTGAAACTGATTTAAATATATGAAGAGCTAGAAATAATTTTATAAAATAAACAATACATTATTTGCATTATGAGTGTGTTCTCCTTAAAACACTAGGTGTGGACTTACTTTAAAAGATATTTAATGATTTTGGAAAGCACGGCCTTGACGGTAACAAAAATGAGGATTTTTCCTACATTGAGGGTAAGGTAACAGTTATGATTGGCTGGGTTTTATTTAGCATATATTTTATGACTGATGTGGAGATGGGAGAAAGCTGAATTAAGTGCTTAATTTTTGGCTTATATGTTGAGTTTAGTAGAAGAGGCATGTTTTGAAATGTTAATTTACAGGATATGAACGTTTCTTTACATGGAACTGGATTGGAAGTCCCAGTTCGCTGCAGTTAGCATATTGGTTTAAAAAATAACATAGATGCAGTCTTTTTTGGTCATTATTTATCAAGACTATGCTTGAGCCAATGTGCTAGTGTTCAAAAGTTAGTATTCTTAAAACCTGTCAAATGATTACTAGCAATCAGACAGTCTACTTCTTTTATTAAAATAAATAGCAGCCTTCTTAGCCGGGACAAAAATGGAATTGTACTAGGTGCATATATACTGTCAAATGGGTTTGCTTCTTGTTTTACTTCAGGAACATAGCTCTGCCAATAATCTGCACATTGCACATCTTAATTCAGTCATGGATTCCAAGTAGTGAACTGAGCAATAGAAATCTAGATATGGAAGAAAGAGTATTTTGTTGTGGGAGGTTGCGTTATACAAAGAGCATTGATGTGAGCCAGTGCCCAAAGTTGTCCAAGTAACGAGGGTTCAATCTGGGCCATCAATAACAAGGTCAGTATAGATGGACTTCAGGCAGCTAAAAATTCAGTCAATAGGGAATATAGTAACTGTATTTAGGGAATGCAGCTGTAATTAGATCTATGGTAAAACAGAGTGTGGGACAAAACAATCATGTCAATTTAATTTATAAAAATAAAAAAGGCCATGAACTTCATATATTTTAAGGTCAGAAGTCACTGTTTGATGTGCTGGTTAATATAGGTCATAGGACTTTCATGAATTAATTAGCATTGACTTCTATGACCTTTACTGTTTGGCTTTTCCCTGTTATATGTAACTACTGAAATCACCAGATCAGAAAGATATTTAAGATATTTTTCAGTTCATTCACTTTGAACTTTTCAATGTTATTTGCAGTCCTCTCCATCAGTGTCATATGCTTCTATAAAGGGAGCTCGTGTGCCCTTTCTCATCTAGGCTCTGCAAGAGCATAGTTCCTGTTAGCTCCAGGTAGCTATGTAACTATATGAAAATAAAAATGATAGCAAGCTGATATTACCTCAGAGAAAGTGAGGAAGAGGAAAAGGAATGAGCTAGAAGGGGAAACATGAATGTGTTTACTCTTTTCTGGATCAGTTTGCTGACTAATGGTCTAAAATAGGTGAGAAAGAAAACAACCTCATCTGTTTTAAAAGGTCATTACAAAGAATATCTCACTACTTCTTTTTAAAAATTATTCTTCCTTCATATTTTTAAAGGAAACTAAAGTCTTCAGTATGCAAAAGTGAGAAGAGTCTTGTATCCAAAAGTAGTCAAAAGTGGATACCTATGTGACAATATATGAATATAGAGATTATGTGGGAGTTCTTACCAGGTGTATTCCCTTTGCCTCTGCAAATCTGCAAGTATAGGGAAATCTGTACCTCGTCAAGTTACCTTTGCATTTACTATTTGATTTATATTCCTTCTATGATATTTTTTAAATTATTTTGTGAATAAAAGTAAATTTTGGAATCCACAACAACCTGCAGCAACTAATTCCATGTATTGATTACATACCTTGTGAAAGCATTCCTCCTTTATTTGTTTTGAATCATCTACTTGATCATTAAACTTGATGGCCTACTTTATTTGGTCATTTCTGATACTGAAGACTTTTTTTATTGGATCTGGCTGGGATAGAGTTAATTTTCTTCATAGCAGCATGTATAGTGCTGTGTTTCAGACTTGTGATCAAAACAGTGTTGATAACACACCAACGCTTTAGTTGTTGCTGAAGCTTCAAGGCCTTTCTGTTTTTCAAGCTGACCGACCAGTGAATAATCTGGGGGAGGGAAATAAGTTGTGAGGGGACACAGCCTGGACAGCTGACCCCAACTGACCAAAGGGATATCCCATGCTATATGATGTCATACTCAGCAATAGAAGTTTGGGGAAAGAAGGAGTAAAGGTTCATGGTTCTAGTGTTTATCTTCTGAAGTAACCATTAAGTGTGCAGAGGTTCTGCTTTCCTGGAGATGGCTGAACACCTGCCTGCTGTGGGTAAATTCTTTATTTTGCTTTGCTTGTGCATGTGGTTTTGCTTCACTTACTAAACTGTCTTTATCTTGCTCATGAGTTTTCAGTTTTTGCTCTGCTGATTTGCTCGCTCATCCCACTGGGGGTGGTGAGTGAGTGACTGGGTGGGTGCTTAGCTGCTGGCTGGGACAACCCACTATGATTATCTTTGACAAAGTCTGCTACATCTCTTCTTGAATCAGGAGTAACGGTGGCCACCCCCCACTCCCACAACAGACAGCCCCAGGGAGCACCAGGGGCCAGGAGCCCTGCAAGTAGAGTGGGCAAACGGGGCCTGGCACATCAGCCAGGTCGTGGCACGGCTGTTTGTGTGGCAGTTTGTGCATGAGGTTGCACAGGGAGGGCACCTTTTTGAAGAAGGGACATTCCACTGACTGAGTGGAGAGGCTTGAAGTCCACATAACCGAGAAACCAAGCACTGTTCTGTCACAGGCCAAGGGCACTCATCCTACCTGACCCTCAGGTCAGGATGACGGGCACTCACCTGCGAGCAGAGGCTGCAGCTCTGGCTGGGGTGTCTGCACCATCTACCCCAGCGGTGGCCGATGCCTCCACCCAGATGGAGCTGCTGAAGAGAGAGGCTTCAGGGCAGACCTCAGACTGCAGGAAGTGCCTGGACCCTTCTGCTGGGGCAAGGACAGGCAGCAGACCTGCCTGCAGAAGCTGTGGCCAAGTGCAGGAGCTCCTGCAGCAGGTGCTGAGTTGCCAGAGGCAGTGAGAAGGCTGCGTAGTATCAGGGAGGATGAGGAGGAGTCGGATAGCTGGTTCCAAGCGCAGTCTGCAGTCGACACACAGCCCACGGCCAAACAGCCAAAAGCTCCTCCACCGGCACACATGGAAGGGAGGGGGGCCAATAATGCAGTAGAAGGGAAGCTTGTAACAGTGAGACCCTGCAGGAGGAAGAGACTTCCCCCAAAGCCTGAGGTGCCCTTGCAGAAATGCTTCGCCGCTCTGCTGACTGAAGAGGAAAGACATCAGGAGAGATGCTGAAGCTGAGTAAGGCAGCCCAATGTGCTCTCTGTATAACAACCAGCACAACTAAGAAAATGAGATGGGTGATAGCAGCGGGCGACTCTCTTCTGAGAGGTACAGAGACACCCATCCACTGACCTGATGCACTCTCTAGAGGGGTGTGCTGCTCACCAAGGGCTTGTGTCAGGGATGTCACCGAGAGACTGCTGAGCCTCGTACAGTCCACTGAGTATTATCCACTGTTGTTGTTTCACATGGGCACCAACAATACAACCAGGAGCAGTCTGAGGAGTATCAAGAAGGATTAGAGAGCCCTGGGAGTGTCAGTAAGGGACTCTGGAGCACAGGCAGTTTTCTCATCATTCCTCCCAGTCAAAGGGAATGGGTTTGAAAGGCCCAGTCAAATCTGGCGAATCAACAATTGGTTACGGGACTGGTGCCACAGCCAGGGGTTCGGCTACTTAGACCATGGGACTCGCTTTGAGAAATGTAAGCTACTAGGGGCTGATGGGGTCTGTCTGTCAGAGAACGGGAACAGCATCTTTGGCCACAGGCTTGCCAAGCTGGTGAAGAGGACTTTAAACTAAAGTTGCCAGGGGAGGGAAACCTCAATCCATCCCACTCCTACCGGTTTGATGCCCGCACCAGCAATAGATGTCCAGAGCCTGGAGAGGGATCACAGGTCATCAGGAGAGCACCTGAACAGCAGCACAAAGGAATTTCAGCCACTAAGTCAGCTTCAACAAGGGCCCAACTTAAATGCCTCTATGCAAGCACACATAGCATGGGGAATAAACAAGAGGAGCTAGAGACATGTGCACCCCTGCAGGGCTACAATCTTATTGGCACCACAGAGAAGTATGACTTCTTTGACTAGAGTGTTGACATGGAAGGATACAGGCTCTTTAGGAAGGACAGGCAGGGCATATGAGGAGGGGGTGTTGCCCTCTATGTCAATGACCAGATGGAGTGCATGGAGCTCTGCCTGGGGATGGATGAGGAGCCGACTGAGAGTTTATGGGTCAGGATTAAAGGAAGTGCAGGGACAGGTCATGTTATAGTGGGGGTCTGCTACTTGTCCCCTGACCAGAAAGACCAAGCGGATAAGGATTAGGATTAGGATAGCGAGGAGGGCACACAGCAAGCTTGCTACCCTGGCCTTCAGAACAGCAGACTTCGGCCTCTTCAGGGTTCTGCTTGGTACAGTACCATGTTATAAAGCCCTGGAGGAAAGACGAGCCCAAGAAAACTGGTAAATATTCAAGGATCACCTCCTTCAAACTCAGGAGTGATGCATCCCAACAAAGAGAAAGTTAGGCAAAATGACCAGGAGGTCTTCATGGATGAACAAGTTGTTCCTGGACAAACTCAAACACAAAAAGGAAGCCTACAGAGGGTGGAAGCAAGGACAGGTAGCCTTGGGGGAATACAGAGAAATTGTTCGAGCAACCAGGGGTCAGGTTAGGGAGGCCAAAGCCCTGATAGAATTAACAGGAACATCAAGGACAACAAGATAAAGCTTCTATAGGTATTCTGGTGATAAAGGAAAGACTAGGGAAAATGTAGGCCCTTTCTGTAAGGAAACAGGATGGCTGGTTACCTGGTATATGGAGAAGGCTGAGGTACTCAATGACTTCTTTGCCTCGGTCTTCGCTAGCAAGGGCTCCAGCCATACCACCCAAGATGCAGAAGGCAAAGGCAGGGACTGGAAAAATGGACAACCACCCACTATAGGAGAAGATCAGGTTTGGGACCATCTAAGGAACATGAAAATGTACAAGTCCATGAGACCTGATGAGATGCATCTGCAGGTCCTGAGGGAACTGGTTGTTGAAGTGGCTAAGCCATCATATTTGAGAAGTCATGGAAGTCCAGTGAAGTTCCTGCTGACTGGAAAAGGAGAAACATAAACCTCATTTTTAAAAATGGAAAAAAAGACCAGGGGAACTACAGGCCAGTTAGTCTCACCTCTGTGCCCAGCAAGATCATGGAGCGGATCCTCCTGGAAACTATGCTAGGGCACATGGGAAATAAAGAATGACAGTCAACATGGCTTCACTAAGGACAAATCGTGCCTGACAAATTTCATGGAGTTCTAAGACAAAGTTACAGGACTGGTGGATAAGGGAAGAGCAGCTGACATAATCTACCTGGACTTGTGCAAAGCATTTGACACTGTCCCGCACAACATCCTTGTCTCTAAATTGGAGATGCATGGATTTGATGGATGGACCACTTGGTGGATAAGGAGTTGGCTGGATGGTCGCACTCAAAGAAATGTGGTCAACAGCTCAATGTCCAAGTGGAGAGCTGTGATGAGTGGCATTCCTCAGGGGTTGGTGTTGGGACCAGTGTTGTTTAATATCTTTGTTGAAGACATGGACAGTGGGATTGAGTTGAGACGTTGGAGGGATGACATGCCATCCAGAGGGACCTTGAGAGGCTTGAGAGGTGGTGTTGTGCAAGCATCATGAAGTTCAACAAGGCCAAGTGCAAGGTCCTGCACATGAGTCAAGGCAATCCCAAGCACAAATACAGTCTATGCAATGAATGGTTTGACAGCAGCACTGCAGAGGACTTGAGGGTTGATGGAAATATGTCTATGACCCAGCAACGTGCTCTTGCAGTCCAGAAGGCCAACTGTATCCTGGGCTGCATCAAGAGAAGTGTGACCAGCAGGTCAAGGGAGGGGATTCTGCCCCTCTGATCTTGTGAGACCCCACCTGGAGCACTGTGTCCAGCTCTGGGGCCCCCAACATAAGAAGGACATGGACCTGATAAAGCAGGTCCAGAGGAGGGCTATGAAGATGATCAGGGGGCTGGAGCACCTTCCCTATGAGGACAGTCTGAGAGAGTTGGGGTTGTTCAGCCTAGAGAAAGGAACGCTCCTGGGAGACCTTAGAGTGGCCTTCCAATACTGAAAGGGAGCCTACAGAAAAGATGGGGAGGGAGTGTAGTGATAAGATGAGGGGTAACAGTTTTAAACTAAAAGAGGGTAGATTTAGATCAGATGTAAGGAAGAACTTCTTTACTGTGAGGGTGGTGAGACACTGGAACAGGTTGCCCAGAGAAGCTATGAGTGCCTCCTCCCTGTAAGTGTTTAAGGTCAGGCTGGACGGGGCTTTGAGCAACCTTATCTAGTGGAAGGTGTTCCTGACCATGGCAGGGGAGTTGGAACTAGATGATCTTTAAGGTCCCTTCCAACCCAAACTGTTCTATTATTCTATGTTTCTGTGATGATATGATTCTAGGGCTACTATATTCCTTTTTGAGATGTAAGAACTGGAACTGCACATGGTTTGCAAAATGTGAGTGCACCACAGAATTAGATGATGAAATAATGTTGTCCTCAGTTGTGTTATCTTTTCCTTTCCTAACAATTTCTAACATTTTGCTTTCCTGTCTGATAGCTACTGATAATTTTCTTAGATAATCCGTTATAGCTCGAAGATATATTTTTTTCCTCATTGGTATTTAACTAGTTCAGAACTCATCACTGTACATGCAGTTTGGGATTGTTTTCCTGCCGTGAGCATAATTTTGCATTTATCAAGACAGAATTTCATCTGCTATTTACAGTATCATTTTAAACAGCCTGTAAGGCGTCAGTGGACCAAATAGTAACTGTATGGGTAGGGTACTCTTGAGACATACTATTCCATACCAACCAAGATGATAAATACTATATAGAAAAAGTTCTCCAGGAGGTTGAACTAGATTTTTCAGAAAGCTATGACACAAATTTTTTTGTGCATAATTATTCTCAGCTAAAACCTTATATAAGTCACAGTAATTTGTACTGACAAAAGAAGGTGATGTTCCACTTTGTCTTCAGAACATGTGACTATTATCTCAAGATATTCAAAAAGAAGTTCTGTATCACCCAATCCTCTTTCTACTTCAATCCTCTAAAAATGAGTAGACAGAGCTGTGACATTAATGAGGTATGTTACATATCTTTGGTTTGAGAGGTTGAGAGACGACTTGTAACTCCTTGAAACAGGGCCTGAGAGAAACAGGCCTGTGAGAAAAAAACAGCCTGAGAGAGATAAGGAATGGGCGGGGAGTGAAGGTCCTCCAAGCCGAGGCATGTCTCAAACACTCGCAAGTAGCAAAACTATAGTTACAGGGTGGACAGTGTGGAGTTTGGAGCTGATAAGGCTGCCTGGACACCACAGGATGCAGCTGGAGGAGGGAGCCCTGTGGAGACAGGATGGTTCTGCTCTGGTGCATCTTGTAAAGTTTCAAGGGCCATCTGTCCAGTGAATGACCTTTGCTTCATTATCCATGAAATGCATATTAAAGTTGACACCCCTGAATATGCTAATGAAGATTAACAAGATCATCCTAATTACATCATCCCATGAAGCGCCTTACCCCTCCCCATACATGGGATACGTAGGTATGTGGGTTGACTTAGGGGAGAGACCCAAGGAAAGCATGTATAAATTGAGAGGAGGGCAAGGAGTGAAAGGGAGAAAGAGAAAAGAGGACATAAAGTGAAGAAGATGGATGCATCCCTGATGAACTTGGACAGGACCAATACAGGAACCCAGACCGGTGATCTCTATTTCTCTGTTCTCTCTATCTCCCTCCTTTTCTTTTTCCCTTTTTCCCTCACTACTATTACTTGCCAGGCATACTATATCGCTTGCCATAACCCGTTATACTCTTAGCCAATTATCGTGTACCCAGTTAGTACATTGTGGGAAGTTAATAAATGTCTGGACTTTGCAACTTGTCTCACTGTTGCCCACTCTGTTGGGGATTTATGAATCTAAGTCACTTGTCTCCCTCATCTGAGTGGGACATGACAGAGGTATAGTCACTTTGAGCTATATTTTTCTGACACTAATGCCTGAGTTCAAAGACATAAGTAAATACAGATTAGAATAGAAATATACAAGGGATCATATGTCTGAATTGCTTGCTCAGGTAAAATAGAAAGGAGCTGAATTTCTCCTTGAAAATATTGAGAAATTCATTATTAATCTCACATATCAAACCTAAGAAATATGCTGCTACTAATGCATGTGAATATACTTCTGTAAAAATATTTCAAATTTAAATGGAAATGTATTTAAAATGAAGGTGTCTCAACCATTTGTGCTTGCTTTGCTGTTCTTGCAAAAGCAGTTATATATTCTTTACCAGAATGGAGTAAATAATCAAGTCACAATTAAAGACTGGTTCAATCAAGAACAAAACTCAAACCTGTAACTTAGTAAATATGATGGTATTTGCTGAGAAGACCACATAGTTTGTAAGACAGTGACCTAGGAATCTTTCAGATCTAATTTCCTGCTTTTGTTCAGAAAAAAGGTCAAGCAAAGTGCATTGGAAAAGAAGCAAATATGCATGGAGTAAGACTTTATTTGAGATTCTAGAGTAACATATCAATGGTAGTTACTTTTCTCTCTTATTTTCGTATGTTAATTTTTTTACTAGTCTATAACCACTGACACTGTTTCAGGTCCCAGAAATTTTGCTGTTTTGTGAAATGACATGCAACTCAACAGCTGAAGGGCAGGTGCAAGATGTGGGTTAAAAAATAACACTTATTCACAGATCTTCATGTTCTTTTCCCAAATATATATCCCTAGCCCACAAATTGTTTTCCTGCCTCTTACAATACATTAAGTCTTTTAAAACAATACGTTGGACATGCCTCATCCTGTAACAAGAATCAAAGACATAAAAGACAAGGACATATCAAGAACATAAGCTGCACAACGAAGTAGAATTTAATCACATTGTACCAGAAATCCAGATATTTTGTTGTACCTTTTGAGTAAAAAACATTAAATGTGCATTTATTGCCATGACTGTCTACCATACATGGTGAATCGTGGCAGTTTTTCTGTAGTCATGCTTCCTCCATTTTTCTTTGCTACAAAAGCTCTGGCTGTAACCCTGACACTGTTAAATTATCCTGTTCCTTCCTGCAGTACTCAGCATAAGGTGCACATCAAAGATGGAGAAGAAAAAGTAACAGGCATGCTGTATAGGCTGGCAGTACTCAGCTGGTGTCAGCCTTTTGGGATAATTTTCACCTTGTTGCCATAATTGCCTCCAGGCTTCACTATGATCCACTTTTGGGGCTTGGCCCAGGAACAGAGTCAGGATGCTGTGAAGTTTATCTTTGATGGCTATTACTGACTGTGCCTACTGCAAGGCAGGTACAGCAGAAAGTAGGGTCCAACAGCTTTCCACTTCTAGGCAAGTAACTGATCACCCCTCCATATATCTTTCTGCCTCTCCCTGATGAAACTGTGCCTGCCTGACACTTGCATTTCACTCTGCAATGGAGCTTTTAAGAAGGCTTTTTTCTCTATGATTGTCTAAAATAAAGTAGTTGTGAGACTTGGAAGCAATGTTGCTTTCTGTTTCTGCATTTTTTTTTCTCCCGGGAGAACCACATGCAGTTATACGAAGTTCAGATTTGACAACAGATAAGGTGACAGCTCTCACAAAGGACACTTTGGAGTAAGCTTCTGTAAGGTTCCTCAGCAACTCCAGGGTGCTGAGTTGCTTACGTAAGATTTGTTGACTGAGAGTTTGTTGTGCTTTCTTTTAGCTTTTATCTTATCTAGGAGAGTATTGCCCTTCCATAGTTAGATTTATGCTGCAATACTTTAAAATGAAAAGGTTTAGCTTCAAATTGCTTGGCTACGAAACTAAAGGACTGTAGTTGAAAGCTCTCATCAAAGTCACAAAGTATGTCTAACCATGTCTTTTTCAACATTTCACAGTACTACTCCTCTTGGTCTGTGTTTAAGCACTATTAGGGGAATCAAGATTTGATCCCACTTTATCTCCTAGGTTAAATTCTCAGAGAGCTGCAGATTAGCTATTTTCCACTATGAATGAGATAATGATGCTACAATTAACTTTTTTTGTGGGTTGTAAAAATGTGACCTTGCTCTCAAAGCTTCATTTCTTCTCAGAGAACAGAGGAAATGGTTACAGCACGGCTCTGCCATTTCATACTTGCGACTGACAGACTGCTGTTATAGGTGGTCAGCTTTGAGCTAGGTATTCTAAACTCTCTTACAGTTAATTTAAAGAAATAAATACTTCCAAGGCATAATTAATTTCATCCTAAAGTGGCTGTCTAAACCAGATCAAGTGAATGGTGCTGTAAGAGTATCAAGAGACCTTAGGGTGAATAGCTCATCTGTTGACATCTAAATAGTATAAGTTTAAAATTGTGAGGTGAATCCTGCTCTAATCTGTTCCTTAAATGTCAATTGGCTTCCATACCATAGCATTTTCATATAGGAGAGTACCAACAAATTGGAGTTTGATTCTTAGAAAAAATTAGCTAGAGAAGAGTAAATGTGGGGTTCAGTTCCAGGTTCAGACTGCTGACTATAAGGTCTCTGCAGTTCAGATATCTATATGTGAACTATGTATATAAAATCCCATACAGTTAAGAGAGATCTGGTTAATACAGTTAGTGGAGCTGAGACAGCTGTTCAGCTGGGCAGAGGTACATGTCTTTTTTAGGCTTAGCTCTGAGAACTCTCTTTTCACTGTCCATAATGAAAGCCTAGACACCATAGAAATAGATGCATGGTATGTACATACATTTAGGTGTCTGAACATGAAAAAGAACTATATCTCAATATGGTTAGAGCAAAATTTTTATGGTGCTTCTGAAGATAACACTGATATTTCATTTCTTATAGTGATTTAACCCTAGTAGGTGGATGAATGACTGCCTCTTCTACATTTTTGTTCACTCTCAGGCTTGGAACTGAGGACACAATCATGTGTTTGTCTATTGTTGGCTTAGTAAATAATGACTCACTTGTGTTGGACAGAAAGGTGGTTGGAGGATGGTTATAATCAATTTAACCATTAGATGTTGGAGAGGTATAAGGGCTATGCAATATTTTTGCACCTTTTTTGACATATATATCACTCTAGGAACTATTTTTGTTTGACAGAGGAATTTATATGCTTTTCTGTGACTCCTATTTGAATCATAGAATGATTCAGGTTGGAAAAGACCCTTGGGATCATCGAGTCCAACCATCAGCCCTACTCTACAAAGTTCTCCCCCACACCATATGCCCCAACATCTCATCCAAACGACCCTTAAGCACATCCAGGGATGGTGACTCCACCACCTCCCTGGGCAGTCTACTCTACTGTCTGACCACTCTTTCTATGAAAATTTTTTTCCTAATGTCCAGTCTGAACCTCCCCTGTTGCAGTTTAAAGCCATTCCCTCTTGTTCTGTCACTAATCATCTGTGACAAGAGACCAGCACCAACCTCTCTACAATGTCTTTTCAGGTAGCTGTAGAGAGTGATGAGGTCTCCCGTCAGCCTTCTCTTCCTCACACTAAACAGTCCCAGCTCCTTCAATCTCTCCTCATAGGATTTGTTCTCCAGGCCCTTCACCAGCTTCGTTGCCCTCCTCTGCACTCACTCCAGCACCTCGATATCTCTCTCGTATTGAGGTGCCCAAAACTGGACACAATACTCAAGGTGTGGCCTCACCAGTGCAGAGTACAGGGGGACTATCACCTCCCTACTTCTGCTGGTCACACTATTTCTAATACAAGCCAGGATGCCATTGGCTTTCCTGGCCACCTGGGCACACTGATGGCTCATGTTCAGCTGCTTGTCAGTTAGAATCCCCAGATCCTTCTCTTCCACACAACTCTCCAGCCACACCTCCCCAAGCCTGTAGTGATGCATGGGGTTGTTGTGGCCCAAGTGCAGGACCTGGCACTTGTCCTTGTTGAAACTCATCCTGGTAACGTTGGCCCACCAATCCTATCTTCAGCTATGACACTGTTACAGTTTAGGAAAAAATTCTGTGTGAGTGAAAGAAGTTGAATAGTGTAGATATAAGCTAGGAATTCTGATGGGGCAGAAGGGGAATGGAATTAGTTCCCAGCTGGAGAACTTCAAGAGTTTTTACAGTAAGTACATATTAATGAGAAAGGAAAAAACTTGAGCTGGGAGCACTTTTATTGTTAGTTCCACTATACTGCTGGTTCAAAAGTTGCAATGGTGCATGCTAACTCCTTATAGAACTACATGGCTCATAAATACACAGCCTTTGTGAATTTATAACTCCGTCAAGATCTATTGGTCTTTACAGTGTCAGGGCTGGGTCACCTTAGAAATGTATGAGAACTTATTGCTTATGGAGTCAGAGTACCTTCTGAAATGGGTATTTGGCTTCTAAAATTTCTAAACTTGCATTTGTATTTTTGAACACGTTCTACTGCATATAGAACCTGGGACTTGATTGGGACCCAGACAAGCTTGAGAGGTGGGCCCATGTGAACCTCATGAGGTTCAGCAAGGTCAAGTGCAAGGTCCTGTATATGGGTCAGGGCAACCCCCAGTATCAATACAGGCTAGACAATGAGTGGATTGTGAGCAGCCCTATGGAGAAGGACTTGGGAGTACTGGTAGATGAAAAGTTGGACATGAGCCAACAAGTGCAATTGCAGCTCAGAAAGCCAACTGTATCCTGGGCTGCATAAAAAGAAGTGTGGCCAGCAGGTTGAGGGAGGTGATTCTGCCCCTCTACTCTGGAGTAATGTCCATCTCAGTATAAGAAAGACATGGGCCTGTTGGAGCAGGTCCAGAAGAGAGCCAAGAAAATGATCAGGGGGATAAAACAGCTCTCCTATGAAGAAAGGCTGAGAGAGTTGGAGTTGTTCAGTCTGGAGAAGAGAAGGCTCCAAGGAGACCTTGTTGCAGCCTCCTTAAAGGGGGCTTATAAGAAAGATGGAACAGACTTTTTAGTAGCGCCTGTTGTGATAAGACAATGGGTAATGGTTTTAAACTAAAAGAGGGTAGATTTAGATTGGATATGAGGAAGAAATTTTTTACAATGAGGGTGGTGAAACACTGAAACAATTTGCCCAGAGAGGTGGTAGATGCCCCATCCCCAGAAACATTTAAAGCCAGGTTGGATGGGGCTTTGAGCAACCTGGTCGAGTTGAAGATGTCCTTGCTCATTGCAGGGGGTTGGGCTAGCTAACCTTTAAAAATCCTTTCCAACCCAAACTATTCTATGATTCTATGAATCTATAGCTGGGTATTGCACCTGCAGGATTTTCCATGTCTCCAAGTGGTGCTTAAATTCAAGTATCTACTTACGCAAAGTGTAAATGTTTAACCATTTGCTTCCAAAGCCCATAATCTAGGTCATGTTACTCAGTACATAATAAATAGCCACCAGTATCTGTGGTCTACCTGTGGATAAAATTATGTCTTCATCTGTGCCGTGGAGGTCAACTGATTCAAGCTCATACTTTCTGGTTCATTTTTCCACAACCAGACTGGAAAGGTAACATTACTGTGCTATGTAGATGCCAGATGAAGAATTTGCAAGAAGTTGCACCAGAATCTTGAATCTTGTGAGTAGAGCAAATGCAGGATGTCTTGGACAGGCCTGGGAATTTTGGTAGTGTGCAAGGTGAGGTGGATTTTCTTTTGTCTGACAGATTTTTTTTTTGTTGTTGTTCTGCTTGAGACTTAGTTCTGGAGACACCTAAAGTCATTGTTTTTCTTGACTTATTTATATTTATACAGATATGAAAGTCCTTGGCAATGATGGCAGTGTACAGTGAGCTAATAGTCTCATTTATCATTTTTGATGTTTCATTTCTAACTACAGTGTTAAAAGGAAAAGAAGATTAAGCCAAAATATTCCCTTAAACATGCTTAAATCCCCACTGTTTTTTTTTAATGACATGAAAATTGTACTTTAGAAATACTTCTTTCCTGATTATGAACTTTACTCATGGCAGTGTAGTTTTCAATTCAAAACACTGTGAAATGACTGCCTAGAAATACTTACCCGATTTTGTGCTGAGTTTGGATGATTACTTGTTTTCTATTTTCTCCCAGACATTTATTAACTGTTGAGAGATCAATTTATCTAAATATTGTGTAGGAGGCCTAAAAATTAAACAGTTTATTTTTGTTATGGAATGTACTTTCAGTTTTTAGAAAAACTAAATCATTTATATTTTTCACGCATTACTCAATTTTTGAATAGATGCAGTTAAGCTACTGTAATAAAATCTGTTTTGGTTGCTTTACATTAAAATACCTTTTTATGTGTGATAAGAGTCAGCTTGCAAAATTGAAATGAAGTCCAGGAGTCTAATTATTCAGGTCAGTATAATTTCACTGTCTTCAATAGAAATTTTCTTGATTTACCATGATGATCTGGTTCTAGCTTTCATTGATAAAGATTGGGACAAAGTAATGGTATTAATCTGACACAAAGTAATGGTATAAATCTGACATAAAGGTATAAGCCTTAAAGTTCCCTGAATAGAGAATATTGTTGATGCGTATAATATTAAAGCATAACCAGCTGTAGAGCACTGAATAAAGAACTGATTTGGAATGGACCCTATCTCAAAATAAATAATAGCTGAAGCAATTTCAGAATTGTTAATATTAATATCTGAGAAGTCATGGAGAAAGAAAGGAAATGGGGTAAATGTAGTACCAGTGCTCAAAAAAAGAGGAAGCTAAGAATGACAAGCATATCAGTTAAACTTGTACTGTTGAAAATTCTGTAACAAATCATCAATTATTTCAAAACATCTGGAAGATAACTGAAAGGACAAGTAAAACTCAGGAGAAATCTGTCAAAAATCAGTATTTCCAAATTAAACTAATATTATTCCACAGTAACATAATGGACTTTGCGAATAAGGGAAAGGGAATGGATAGCTTCTATTTTGAATTTAATAAAGCTTTGTGCACTGTCTATCATGAAATTCTCATAAAGAAACATGCTCTTGTCACACATGCCAGATGCATGCAAAATAGATTAGAAAAATTTAATAAGAGTCTAATTTGTAATCAATCTGAATAAAATGAAAAGGTATATTAAGGCTGTTTTGAAAGGAATTTCCCAGACTTATTTCTGTTCAAAATTTTCCTATGGACTGAGTGGGGGCATATGGAGAACGCTTGTTACGGTTATGGAGATAGAAACCTGGGTAGTATCTACAGTGCAGAATTCAGATAATTCAGTGCTGGAGAAGAAACCTTAAAAATAGAGTGCAGTTCTGCAGAGATAAGTGTAAGCAAAAATGAACAAGTAATAATCAACCAAAGAAAGAATGTCAAAACACTGGAGGAAATGCCCAGAGAACTGTAACATCTCCTCCATTCAGTGCCTTTAAGAGCAAGCAGGACAAATATCTACCAGGAACACTGTTTCTAGAAACAGAGACTTGCTCAACAAGCTTGTGTGTGATACCAAACCAAGAGGAGCAGTTCATAAACTTAAGAGCAGGGCTGCTATTCAGAGGGATCTCTACAGGCTAGAGGAATGAGCCAACTGCAATTTTATGAAGGTCAATCAAGGCAAGTGAAGTCCTGCACCTGAGCAGCTGGGCATTAAAATTATTTTGTAGAAAAGGATGTGAGGGTCCCAGAGGACAGGAAGTTTAAGATGAGTCGGCAATGTGCCCTTGCAACAAAGAAGGCCAACCTCATATTGGTCAGCAGGAGTGTAGACAGTAGGTCAAGGCAAGTGATTATTTCCATCTATTCAACACTTGCGAAACTACATTTCAGTACAGTGTCCAATTTTGGGCTTTCCAGTACAAGAAAAGCATTGACATACTGAGGTCACCAAGCCGGTCGGGGGACTGCAGCACTTGAAATATAAGGAGGGACTGTGAGAGCTGGGTTTGTTCAGCCTTGAGAAGAACAGGCCAAGGGGAGACCTTATTGTTGCCTATAACTCCTAATAGTGGGAGAACAGAGAATGTGGGATCAGACTCTTCTCAGAGATGCACAGTAGAAGGACAAGGGCCAATGGACATACGCTGGAACACAGAAAAATCTTATTGGATAGAAGGAAAATTTCTTATTGTGAGGGTGGTCAAGCACTGGACCAGGTTGTGCAGAGGGCCTGTGGAGTCTCCATTTACAGAGATACTCAAAACCTCACTGAACATGGCCCTGAGTCACCTGCTTAAGTTGCCCTGCTTTGAGCAGGAGGGGGATGGCCTCTAGAAATCCCTTCTAATATAACATACTTTATGTTTATGTGAATCCATGGGGGAGAAATACAAAACTGCATAGGAAATATTATATTCTAAAACATGCTCTGAACTGAGAAAAGCAAACGCTTTATTTGAACAAATGCTGTGTTTGTTCCTTTGTTACAGAAATGATTTAAGAAACTGTCCACAGTAGAGAAACCAGTAGGTGATATCTTAGCCAAATGTTAACTTAATGAATTGATTACCAGTTGTGTATGGCCACACAGTTCATGCTGCAGGGTCATCTACAGCATGAAGGGTCATCTGAAGCATCTGAAAGGTCAGACATACATGCAAGATACAGGGCAACTAATCAGCAGTTGCAAGCTACTGCATGTCAACAGCTTTTGTGTGTGTATTCAGCTTATAGTGAATACAATGAGGAATGAATGAGCTAGAAGTATCCACCATTTGCTGGGGCTAAGTGTTTACACTGACAGTGGCAGTAATTAGCTGCTGGCTAGCTGTCATGGCAAATTATCACCTTCATATTCCTGCAGTCTCTTTTATTTTTTCTTCTTTCTCTCCTGTTTTGGTATTGTTGCTTCTACCGTTCTATTTCCTCTATTTTTTTTTTTGTTTGTTTTTTTCAGCAAGCTTCTCTCTTTTTCCTCCAGTTCTCTATTAAATCTCACAATTCTTTCAGGATTTTCCCTAATTTTCCATTCTCTCTGTTAATTCCTCAGACCATCTTTTGTCTGAGTTATCATTCTGTGTGCCTAGTTTTTGTCTTGCTTCATCTGATGGTGAGTTCTTCGGAGTAGATATTGTACTGATTATGTTGAATATTACTGGATTTATGAAAAGAATGAGTCTGGTCCAAGGTATTTATTTGTTTGTAAAGCACCATGTAAATGCATACAAATAACTGTAATTAACACTAATAATATTACTGTTGTCGTAGTTAATAATAAATGTGATCAATACCAATATAAATAATTTATCACTAGTGCTGTAGTTGTGCAATGAAGGTGGTTTTGATAATAATAAACACTGTCAACACATAATATTCTTCTTGATTATAGAGGAGACCTAGTAATTTGCCTTTCTCCTAATTTACCTGCTGTAGGTAAAATATGAAATGGATCGGTAATTATTGATGTACTTCAAGCTGCTCATTTAATGAGAGGAATAATTACTGTTTGCTTCCATTTTTTCAATCATTTTGTATTGCAGTGTGGAAATGTACATATTGGAATAGCAAAGAGGGGCCCACTGAGCCTTTGGGCTTTTATTTTCTAGTGTCTGAACTTAGTTCTGTAAGACATATTTTGAAAAATTATGTAGTTTTTCTTAAAGAGATCTAGAACCACAGGAGTGAATACCCTGATTATGATCTAAAAGGTGGTAAATGTCTACATTCATTTTGTAATGTCCAAAATATTTGGAGCTGGGAAAACATTGAAAGAAGTATTGCACATTTTCCATGTTATTTTTCCCAGGGTATCAGTTTGTGACTGCCATGTAACGCAGGCCTCTGTGTTAGATGGACTTTTGATCTAGGTAGTGCAGCCATTCCTATGAGCATGGGGAGCATCATGTCACCTTGGACAGATGCCCCAGAAATCAACCAACAGCTGTACTCAGGTGGAACATAATGAGAGGGGTATGGAAAATACCCTGTCTCAGAATAGCTCATGGGCTAATGAGTTGGGCTTTCCTTCTGGTGGAACAGAGCTATGGATAAGAGTCTTCTCAAAGAGAAGGGGGTTAAACCTTTACCTCCTTCAACCAGTATGTGCACTCTTGGCACTGTTTTAAAATGAAGTGGTGGCCACCATGTCCTTAGTGTGGTGTTAACTGCAAATCTGTACAGGGCGTGACCAGACTGGAAGAAAAATGACCAGACTGGAGGAAAAATGCAGTTTTTGAATCTTCCTAAAGTACAGGCCTGAGATAACTGTCCAGCAGCTCAGCTGTATCTAGACATTTATAAGAAATAAGGCTTTGTGCACCTGGGAAGCATTAATATTAACCAGCTGAAATCCTGCCAGGAATAGAACCTGGAATTCTACTTTTGTCTCATGAGGTTTTTTTCACTGCTAATCTCGAGAGTTTTGGCTCAACCACTGATGTCATTAATTATAATGAGTTAATAAATTAAATAAAACCAACCTAAGTGTATTTTATAATATATTAAACCAAAATTATTTTCAAATCCTACTTTATAAAATATTTTATAATAATTAAAATAAAATTCCCTAATTAATAAAGTCAGTGAAATTTGATTTTTTTTGAAATGGTCCTAGTTGCTTAAGTTATTGTTTCATAATCTTTGGTTTGTTATGGAGTCCTTGCTTCTGGAGTTATAACGTTCTTAGTTTATACTCTATAAAAGTAAATTTGTGGAATTTTTGTTATTCCTTATGGTTGCAGAGGAATATCCAAAATATAATCAGGCTGGAATCTTAAGGATAGTTATAAAGAAATAATTTTTTTTTTTTTTACTTTTTAAGTTTTGTGTCTTTTTTCCTAGGGGACCTGAGGTCTGGGTTTTCCAGGTGGTTATTTTTTAATGATGGAGCTTGATAACATTGCTTCCAACAGAGATATGGATTCTGAAATAAAATTACAGCTAAAAGTGCAGAGTTTTAAAAACCAGAAAAATTAAATATTTCAGTATAAAGTTGTTTTAATTAGAGTTAACATGTACATCATGTTCTACATATAAATACGAAAGGTTAAAGTTTAGTTTGAAATTCTTAGTGAAGGAACAGAATAGTCTTGTGGAAGAGGACTTAAAAATTTTAAAGAACAGCTCTACTCCAAAGACAAGATAAAAGCAAACATCTAGGAAGTCTCTGAATTGTGGCTTAGCAGAACAAAGAAGGTTTTTATTTTTCTCTGAGCTTGACTTCCTTTGTGTTCTTAAAAAAAAAAGGCCTTTTGTAAGATTTTAGAACTTTTACGCTTGGACAAGAAAAAAGGAGGCTTACATGCCTGGAGACTTGGGAAAGATGGTCAGTAAGTGGTAGCTACAATTAAACGTTAATTAGATATTCACTCTGCTTTATTTTGAATGTGCCAACTCAAAAATCTCAATTTGCTTTGGTAATTAGGTAGACTTTCTGCATAAATAAGGCTATATTAAGAGAGTTTATGTGGATAATATTTGTTCATAGACTTAATTCATGATCACTCCCATTTTAATTAATTACTTATTTTTATATGAGTAATAGGAAAGTCATAAAACTGCACCCCTGCAGCATGTACCTGGGGGCCTTCTGTTGAAGTGTTTTTGAATAACAGGAGTAAGTTAATGCTGGACAGACTGGATTTACATATTCAGTGGCATTTTTATGTGCAAATAGAACTCATCTGCAAAAAGAACTCCTTTTTTATTGTAATATGACTTACAAATGTTCCCAAAGGGAAGAAATCTGTTATTGCCTTGTATCTTCTTTCTTATACATGGTAATAATTGTATGTACAAACACATGCACAAAAAAAATCCTGTCTGTTGAATTAGAAGCAGTAATTATCTCTGCTTAATATATCTGTCACAGTGTTAGTAACCATCTGATAGGGAATGCTTGTGCTTTTTTACATTCATTCAGGCTTTCAGTAATTTTTTTGAATGCTTAAGAAAATTCAGTAAAGCTCAGCTGTGACTGAAAAGCTGGAAAGCGCTACAAAATCTGCTTAATTATATCAGTCAATACTGCATCAATAATTTGCAACTTGTCCACTGCAAATGGATAGTTCAAGTGTGCTCCTAAACTGAAACAGACCATGATTTGTACTCTGTTTTACTAAAAATTGTTTGGTATTTTCATCTTTGTTTTCAATCTGTAATAAGCATCATCTAATAAGAATAATTACTTTTTATTCTGGGAGCACTTGCTATGCACTTGATACTGCAAACCTGAAGAGAGGCACAAGATAGACCTTCTCTTTGAAGCTGTGGTTTGCTAGGCTGTCTGGGGACAAGTTCTGCTTACATCCAGAGAGTCTCCACGAAGATGTGTCATGAAGCAGGCAGCTGCAGGCATTAAGGTTAAGATCCCCAGAGGAATTTACGACAGCAAAACCTAGCTTTTAGGTACATTGCACCCCTGCCTGAGAAGTTCTCAGGAATTAGATGCATAAGCAAGGGAGACTTACTTCACCTAATGAGACACTTCCTAATTAGCCATGGGAAAGCAGAGAGGAAATCCTGTGGTTGAAATAATGTTCTTAATTTCCAAGAAACTAAGCTCATTTTCTGAGACTGCCAGAGGGGCCTGTGTCCAACTGGGACTTACCACTTCGAATCCCTTTTAAAGGAAGGCTAGAGGTTTGAGGATTGTACCAAAGTATGCTCATAAAATGCCCCTGGAAGAAGTGTCTCTTTTTTTTTCATGAGTTTGGTGATTATAGTGCTCATGTGACATGGGGAAGAATCTTGTTTAATACCTGTCACAATATAAGTAGTTCTGACTGCTTCAAATGCAGATTTTAGTCGTCTGAAGAAATGCAATGGCAAAAGTCTTCAGCATAGGTTGTTAACTGATCCAGGACCTTGAGGATCTACCAACTTTTTGGGAATGCAGATGTTTCTGGGGAGATGAGAAGGGGTTAGTACTTCACTGCTAGAACATAAAAAGTATCAGGCATATTAGCCATGAAAGGACTTCTATAGGTGTATGGTGTAGATAGTTCATGCATCTGTGGGGGTTTTGGTTTGTTTGTTGTTGTTATCTTTTAGTCTGGCTATTTTTTGATGTGCTGAGCTCAATAAGTCTACAGGAGGGATTAGCAAAGGAGGAAAAAGTAATTAATCTCCTAATGGTCCTTATGTTCAGAAAGCACCTGGGGACCAAGCATGCAAAAACTCATAAAAATATTCAGCTCAGATTTACTTACCCCACATGTCTGAAAGTGTCTGGTTCATAATGTGCATGCCTAGAATCTGTAGTGTGCCTAACATTACAGTGCAGTCTCATGACATCATAACAGAAATTTGAAGCCAACTTTTCAGTTTCAATTACTAATTTTCACTGGCTTCAAAAATATCTCATATTCTCCAAGTTAAGGTGCAAAACCGTGAACCTTTATTGGAATTCATGTTATTTCTTGCACATCTCTTTAAAGGGTTGAAACTGATGGGTTTCTGTGATATCTGTATGAAATAGACTGCTTGGCATATTTGAGTTCACCACTTTTCAGCAGTGTGAAAAGTGCAGGTTAAAGCTAAGTTCTTCTAGCCTCAGAATTTGTGTCCTTTATGATGTTGTAGACTACCATCAACAAAGAGAGGAAAGGCTATCCCCTCTGAAAGAACAACAAAACTTTAGGCAGTCTAGGACCCAGCTTTTCTGCTCTAAGTGCCAGTCTATTGTGTTATACCCAACCAGCTCAGTTAGTTAGGTACTTATCTTCTGAAAGTAATCTATAGTTCTTATTGTAATTAACTATATCAGTGAAGAAATGCCAGGTAACGTTCCTATATTCTTAAATCTCTGCTGAGTACTCTGTTAACTGTACCATTTTCCAGTATTCAAAAAGACTAGGGGCCATTTGAAATAACCTGTTTACTGAGGTCATCTTAATTTGAAGGATTTAGACATTTAATAGTATGATGTGTGCTGTTCTGTATTAGTTACTTAGAAGCCAGAGAACAGCCCTGGACATTTTCTTCTGTAGGCAATAGCCTCAGTGGACAAAGATGCTTAATTCAGGGGCTTAACTCAGAGAAATCTGGGAAAAAGATACTGTGCTGGATTTCTTTCCATTTGGCCAGATCTAGGGAGACACCCTGTTCAGTATGTGGTCCACCAGTTGTCATATCGGTTGACTCCTAGTTTCCTTAAAGCTTAATTACTCTTGCTATATTGGATATAAAACAGTTGAATCAGGGTTAATTCCCATGCTGAAGAGCTGAAACAAGTTGCACATTAACAAAAGTCTTTTAATCAGTTGTATAAATGTCACAAGCAGGATCTACTTTAATTACCAAGAAAACAGGTGATGTGATATACTATTTCTACAGTTAGGATCAGCAGTAACAGATATTGATTGATCAGAGTATGACCCTCATCATAGAGATCCAGCTATAACAGAAGGACAGGGGAGCAAAGACATTGCATTCCCTTTGATAAGATGTGACAAAAATGCCAATAGTGAAAGAAAGCAAAGCTGCAATCTTTGCTTATTGCTGCTAGTATCTGTACTCATGTAATATTTCACTGAATGCAAGAATTAATTCTGAATGCCAATGGTTTTTTTTGACAGAAGCCATAACAAGTATTCTCAATGTTGCCTGGCTTTATCCAGGGTGAAGCTGACTGACCGAGTCAGAAATTGTTTCTGCATGAATGTTGCTTTTATTCGCAGAAGACTCATCATCAACACTCCAACACCGTGTACAACTGGATTAGTCTCTCTGTCTCAGATATTCTACCTGTACTTTCCACTGCAGCTGTTTTTACTTCCATGACAATGTAAGCAGCAAATTGTATTGTTTTGTTGTATTTAAAACCAAATGGGTCTTGGCCCACTTAACCCAGGAAAATGTTGCAATTCCTCCTATATCAGACAGATTTTTGGTATTTGATTGCTGACTGAAGCACCAGGATTTAGAATCAGTGCTGTTACACAACACCATATTTCTTCTACAAGCCTTTGTATGTGTTTTGTACATTTATATGTGTATATAGAGAAAAACATATCCATTTTGCTGCTGAATAGATGTGAACTGTATTCTAGAATTCATGCATGAAACATTAAAAAAGAAAAAGCTCTGAGACTGATAAATAATTCCCTGACTTTTATGTTCCTTGTTTACAGGCATATCTAAATTTGGAATCATCAACACAAGCAAAGGCTGAAAAAATCATAACATTACTCTTTGAATCAGAAATATTTTGCCAAGAAAGGTTGAACCAGATGATCCTAGAGGTCCCTTCCAACCTGGTATTCTATGATTCTGTGATTGAAATTACCAATTATGATCAGTTTGGTTTAGCTTAGTAGTGGAACAGTTCCAAACTGTTTGTTTCCGAGATGTATAAGTATTTGCAGCTCCTCTTTCATCCTCAGTGACCTTGTCTTATTTTTTCTGCCAAGGGAGTTATATTAGTCACTATGGCACAGGAATTATATGTGATGATCACTTTGAGGCTAATGCTAGTTCACAACAAAATACCCATTGACCTGAACTTGTCATAGCGAGCTTTTCATATCTAAGATATGTTATGAGATTTCCATCTGTAATCACAGTGTTCTGATAACTGCTGTGCTACAAAATCCATCTGGTTTCTGTGTAAATCTCAAAAAGAAATTGGATGGATACCTTTGACTTCTATTCCATAAGACGCAAAATTTTTAATTAAAATTGCCTCTATTTCTGAGACTTTGGAAAGGTTTGCTTTATTTTTCCTGTTCAGTGAGGTTTTTCTGATCTTTCTGTGACACTAACAAGTTCTCATTTTCTTCTGTGTCTACTCTTTCATTAAGGATCCTGTGAGTTCTTTCAGTGTCATCCACCCTTCTGGCCAAAGGCAACAATCACAGGAACTCAGAGCTGCTTCATAATAATCGACATTTGTGTTTTCCAAACTAGGGGAGTATTACTGTTGATAGAGAAAGTCATCAACAAAACAAAACCTGTAAAATATAAAGTGGAAACTAACATATTTCATGCCCAGTAAACAAAACCAAGAAACCCCCAAACAAACAAAAAAACCCTCCCACAAAAAAATCCTCCCACAAAAAATCCCACACACTCTGAAAGCTGTGGCTACTGCATGTGCAACAGAAACCTTATAAAGCATGCTCCAGTTATTGCTGTAACCTGAGATTCACCATGGTTGCTCTTAGTTGTGAATAAGGGTATCAAGCTTCCTAAAACCTCTTTGCCAGCTAGTCAAATTGTATTAGAGCTGTAACAGTCTATGCGACTGGGCTGACCTTCAACAAAATAAAGTATAACCCTTTTAAAAGAAGATTTAATCACTCTATAGAAGTGAAGCAGTGATATGTGCAGTCCCTGACAAAATGAGCTGTGTGGGTGAATACACTGCCTAGTCATGACTACGCTACACATACACTAAATATGCACTTCAGTATGTGTTGATAGTACTTTTTGAATATAGAGAATGTTATGCTCAAAATCTTGTTATGGACAGAAAAGAAATACACCTTATATGTAAACTAATTTATTGTTAGTGTATTTAAAATCTAAACAGTTTCATCAGCGAGTTATTATTAGTCCAGATGTAACACTTAAAAAAAGTTTTTAAAAAAGAGTAATATAAAAGGAAAAGAGTTAAATTTTTTACACACACCACCCCTTTTCATAACATCATAGATTCACACAGAATTACAGAATTATGGGATGGCTGAGGTAGTAAAGCACCCCTGAAGATCACTTGGTCCAACCCCCATCCCTGCTCAAAGCAGGGTGAACTACAGCAGGTTGCTCAGGGCCATGTCCAGTTGGGTTTTGGATATATCCAAGGATGGAGACTCCACAACCTCTCTGAACAACCTGTGCCAGTGTTACTCCTCCCTCACTGTGAAGAAGTTTTTTCATATGTTTAAGTGCAATTTTCTGTATTTCAATTTGTGCCTGTTGTCTCATCATGTCAATGGACATCACTGAGAAGGTTCTGGCTCTGTCTTCTTTCCTCCCCTTATGAAGTATTTGTACACATTGATAAGATCCTCCTGAGCCTTCTCCAGGGTGAACAATCCCAGCTCTCTCAGCCTTTCCTGACAGGAGAGATGCTCCAGCCCCCCCATCAACTTCACGCTCCTTTGCTGGACTCAGTCCTGTCTCTCGGTCCATGTGCCTGTTGTACTGAAGAGCCTAGAACTGGACCCAGCACTTCAGATATGATGTCATCAGGTTTGTGTGTTTGTTTGTTTGTTTTTATGCTGGTGGTGTGGTCACCCTTCCAATGTTCTTCTGGATCCTAAGATGAACGATTTAATTCTGGTATGTGTATGGGTTGTACAGTCAATTGCCAGCATCCTAAAACCATTGTTAAGAGGAATATGATCATAATGATAGTTTCTTCTTCCTTACTCTAGGATCCATTTGGGATCTTGTTTATTTACTTGTTAACAAGCACTACACCTTGCTTTTTTGTCTCTGGTCTGCAAGTTCACATTATATCTGAATTTTTCTGTGTGTTGTTTTTTATATATATTAGATAGCTGTCTTTTCTTCTCTTTGTTACCCCTAAAATGTTTTTTTGCCCAGCTTCATGTCTGCATTTCTTTAACTTGCCAAGTTGGTTTCAGTCTTCCAGTTTCTAGATTTCCAGTGTCAGTCTGTGCCCATTTTCTTGTCACCCTGTGCCCATGACTCCTTTACAGTGCATCTTGTGTCCCCAATTCAAGACCTCTGCTGCCATACCGGGCCCATATTCCTCTACACCCCATTATTATCTCAGTGTCATAAACATTTAATTCTGAACAGAATAACTACTTGTTATTGCTGTCTTTATAAAATTATGTTTATACCTCACAGAGATTAACAAAAGTAAAATAAATTAAGCTTAGCCACCTGTTCATTAGCAAAAAATCAAACTAGAATGAAGAGGTAGACAGGTCAAAAGAATTCCAGGCAAAGCAAGCCTGACAAATCTCAGTCCTAAGGAATGTCAACCCAGTATAAAGCCTGTGGCCTGTTGCTAGCCATGGTAATATTATATGACCCCCACTTCGTATACAAGGAATCCAGAGGAATTTCTGGATTGTGGTAGAAAGCTCTAAATGGTGAAAAAAAACCCTGAAAATTGGAGAAAAAATATAACATATGTAAAGTTCATGATTTTTCTCTGGTTTCAAATCAAAGTTTTCAGTGTGTTCTGAAGTTCTGGCTTGCTGAGAGTGTGAAGAAGTTGTTGCTGTGACATTTAGAGAGAAAGCATCCATAATTGAAAGATTAAACTTGATTTTTTCTTTTTTTTTTTTTTTTAAAGCAGAACTTGAAGGACTGAAAAATCAACAAGTCTTGATTAATCAAGTTGGCAATGACAACAGAAAAGCCTTTCAGGCATTGTATTTGATGTATGTATGAATCACGAGCAGCAAAAAGTACATACAGTTACAGAAAATGTACAAAAGCCATTGTTTTGAAAGTTATACAGCCTGAAGCAACTATTCCAAGCGGGCCTTTGTCAAATAACAGTGTTCTGCAGTGAATTAATTACACGGCTAAGTATGTCAACATATTTATAGGGGTGGTCCTTGGTGCATCTGTTCCAGTACATTCAGTGGAAGACTTACTAGAAACATCTCCAGAAGCAATCCAAGATTTATATGCCTAGAGAGACTGATCTCTATCAATCTACTTCAACAGTGCTAAGGCAAGATAAGAGCAACTTGGCCACACAGGTAAAGAAAATTATACCTAACAACTCTTGGGTTCACTCTCTTGCAGTCCACAAAATTCTTGCCGCAGAGATCATACTTGGAAACTTGTATTAAGGATGGATGAAAGGTGTGGTCTTCCATCAGGCTATCAGAGAATTTTTGACTTGCTGGCACTGCTTCATGGTTAGGCTTTGATTTCTTCGTTGTGAGCAACCTTTCTTTGCTGTCAGCCGATGAGACTGTCAGCAGAGAAGGTCTAACATGATTCTTTGAACCAGGCTGTAGGCTTTTCTAATGACTAACATTTGTCCTTTAGCTGGTGATGTCTTCAAAAATTCATTTTGTGTGCTGCACCTAATCTACCTTCTTGACAGCTCCAAGCACCTAAATGAGCAGAACTTTTCTCTCCTGAGGCTGAAACTGAACCTTTGTTTACATGTAACTTGATAAAAACATTCATCAGAAAACTTGAAGGTGGCTATTTCCTAGTCATATGGAACAAGTTTATCTTGTTTAAGATCTTATTGACAGAAACCAGAAACAGTGTATGAGAATGTTATGGACCTGATACCCAGTGGTAGAACTGTTTTCCTGATGGGATGGGAAAGAAGTGCTTACCTGTCAATTTATCTGAGCTGCTACTTGCTGCGTTATATGGGTGAGTGAATAGTTTCAAAATATTTCAAAGTGAATAGTAAATGTCTCCTAAGACTGTGCTTTTTGGGTGACTTTTTATTTCCCAGAAGCTCAGAATTATTTACTCTCTCTGAATAAGAACCTAAGTTTCTTTGTAAAAGCCCTGGCAATTCTCATTCTATTTCTAACTTCTGAATCAGGCTTATTTCCATCACAGTGCCAAAGAAACTATAGATTAAGTATTCCTGCAGATTTACCTTTGTGTAAAATGTCTTCTACTGTCTGGAAAGATTTATCCATCACCATATTCTTATGGTGTTTTGAAGTATTGTCCCTTTAAAAAGGTCTTCCTACCTCCAAAAGGCTATACTACATTTTATTGTTATTTTCAGTATTGTAAGAATCCCAAGAGGAATATTCTCTTCCCTACAAATAGAAACTTCCATTTCAAAAAACTTGGGAACTCTTGTTCTACTATGGCTACAGTCAGTTTTGTATTCTGCTAGAGCTAATTTAGCATTTAGAGGGCAACATCTCAGTCTGTACAAGCATACAGAAAGAAAATCTGACAACGAATGAAACTCCAGACTCTTGACACAGCTGTACTGAATGCCTCATCTGTTCTGCCAGGCCAGTTTAGCTATCTTGCTTTTTCTTCTGTGCAGGCTGAGAAACCCAGATCTAATTAAATAGCAGAGAAAAACGAGACATGCAATTGATCTGTGAGAGTAGAAAGGGGAATAAATTAGCATTGAAAAGTTTAAACTAAAAAGTAATTTCAGTGCATTTATCAGATTGGCATTTGAAGCAATCCATTTGTTTGGGAAACCATTTTTACAGTTAGCCAAGAGATAATCCACCGTTTCCCCCCCAACACCATGCCGCTTCATTTCAAAAGCAGAAATCAAACACTCTTGATACACCTGCAAAATTTGTCTTACAGAGGAAAACAAACAAAAAGTTTTCGTAACATCCCATTTTCTTGTCCTTGCCACGTATTGAATATTCTCCCACAAGACACATACCCTTGTCAAGACCTTTTTTATTCAGCTACATTTTATGTCATTTCTCTTCATGAAGTGCCACCTGGCCTTTTAAATTTGGCTTTGGCAGAGTGCTTTGAATATTCAGATAAGGTATACATAACCCACTGAAGGGCCGAGTCTGAGTTTCATGCTTCTTACTGAGAAAGGGAGAATGAGTTAGAAAGAGATTGAACTGCCCTTCGAATTATCACATTGTCATGCTCAAAGAATATTTAATATGTAAACAAAATCAATCTTATTCTGAGTATAGTCTGAAGCATTAACTTTACAGGTTATACAAGCACGTGTACAGTGCACTTCATAGTCTCATTTTAAAGGGGCTGTAATTCCATATCTGCTTAGTGAGTCTCTGCTCTGACTCAAAACGCATCAACATGCAAATAAAGACATAAATCTTGAGAAGAAGGAAATGCAACAGAAACTTGGCTGTAAATGAACAAAGTTTCACAATCAGTCAAATATGCAGTATTACTCAGTATTTGGTACATCACAGCTGCTTCTAGCCTCTCTAATCTCAGTTTGTTCAATGTCTCCAGAGCTTTTATTTGACTCACTCATGACTTATGATCAGAGATGTCATGAGATGCAGTTAAGCAGTGTAAATGAGTGCTGGGTGGGGATGCTGTTAGGGTTGTGGTAAATCACACTCTTCCAAATGTTTGATAATATCCCCTTGTAGTGTCATAATCTCAGTGTCAAATATTATCAAATCCTCAGAGCTATGGGGCATGATGGATTGCCTCTGCCTTCCCTTGTATCTTTTAGTATAGGATATTTTGCAGACCTCACAGACTTTCTTTAGTTGCTTATGCTATGAACAAAGCACGATCTTTTCATGCCTCAGGTAAGCTACCTGGGCATCTGTATTAGAAAACTTAAAAATGTAGCCCTGGTTATTTTTAGAACTTCTAGTGATTCATATTAATTCATTTAGACATGGAGACAAATTTTCCTTCATATGGAGAAAACATGCAAAATTATCTTTTTCTTCTTCTTGAAAGGAAAAAAGGTTCTATTTTAGTGATATTCTAAGATGGGTTATGCAAAAATTGATTGGAAAATGGGGAAAAGGCCTTTACTCTCTCCAAGGAAAGGAGAAAGAAATACAGATACCTGCTGTAACTCTGAGAATGAGATATTAGCAAGGCTGAATTACATATGCAATCAGTGAATCATTCTGGAAAGTGGTGCAGTCTGTTATTGAGGATCACGTGGGCACTGGCCTTTGGAACCAAAGAGAAAAACAGACCAGAGGAAACTGAGCTATAATGCACATATATCTTTGATTTTGGGAATCTTCCTAAGCACCACTACTCAGTTCATATTCAACTCCCAAAGGAATGTGAGAAATTGTTCCTGAAAAAATCTGTAATATTTAACTATAGGCCATGTTTTAATATATATGGTTTTACTCTGAATGTATCTTAATTGCTTTTTTCATGTGATGAAGTTGCAAAACAAGTGACTAGAAATGAGACTGAGACAAAATGGTGGGTGTTATTCAGTTGAGGCTATAAATGTCTTCGTTCAGAAGAAGGAAAATGTTACTTTTCTGGTAGTAATCCATAATATAAAATTTTACATGAACATGAAAAGACGCTAATGAGATATTCTTGTGAGTACAGAAGAAGGGTGAGTTGTTACTAAGGAGGCTGCCAAGATGTACAACGCTTTGCAATGATGTTCATTGTTAAATGAAATTTCAAAATATTTAGGTGGGTGCATACAAAATAGTAGAAGACCCCTGTGGCCCTACAGCTCAGCTTTCCACTGTAAGTGATAAATCATTATTTCTGCTACTGTGAGTCTCTACTGGAAATCAGAGAATAAAAATCTAAACCCTAGAGTAATCCAACATGAACTATAAATTTTGATTAGACTCATGATAATATAACACATTTTCAAGGGAATGGGATAGCATTCTTCAGACTGTACTTCACAAACACTTTTGATGGCTGGGTATTTACTAATGGTTTTTGCTGATTTGGATAAGCTCTTCACCTACTCATTAGGCTGTTGAAATCTCCATCTGTGTGTCCCACTACGCTTCCCTTGTTTAAGGAAAACTTAACACTGGCTCTTGTCTTCTTCAGAATATTTCTATGGTGTAGTGTGTGTCTGCTATTTCTTCCTGGAAATAGAACTCATGGTCTACCTGTCTTAGTCCTACAGATTAACCACTCTACAGATTTACTAAAAAATTGAAGAGCTCTTGTGGGTTTGCAGGCACTGACATCATTGAGATTATATGGGTATGCAGAAGAGAAGAGATTTGCCTTGGTAGTTTAGATCATAAAGTAATAACTCTTCCACAGAAAAATTTACAATAGCAAAAAACCCTCTAATCTCTAAAATAATTTTAGTTATACCTGAGCTACTCTAAGTGTGGGAATTTGAGATCAGCCTCTAAAACTGAGTCCCAGAAACTCAAGCAGAAATTACTACAGAGTTTTTAAGCCTGGCTGCAATTGGAGATCATAAGGATGGAAAGGCAAATTTGCAGTACAGCTAAATCTGCATTGAAAATTAAGAAAGTAATTAATATGAAAACCAATGCAAAAATTAATAGTTTTGGTATTTATTCCCCTCCACCCCCACAATGATGTATCTTTTAGCTTATTAAATTTCCAGGTGGCTTTTCTTGCTTTCCTATGATGTACTAAATAAGTAATGATGACTTGTATTATCTTGCTCATCACATGGAATTAAAAAAAACAAAAAAACAAAAAAACATGTCTGAGGTACTATTTTGGGCATCTATTGCTTGCCACATAATGAGTTACTTCGTTGAAATGAAATATTTTCATTATGAATGCTTTACAGTGCTAGGATCTCTGTTTTGTTATCTTATGTAAGACTCACTGAGACCAAATAAATGTGGTGTGCATATGATGTTGTACATATGAGCTCACTTTGCTAACTTTGGTTCTCGGTAAGTCAGTTTCTTAGGTGATGATTCAGTAGTGGGAAGGGAAAATCTGATGGAAATGTTACACATCGTAGGATTCTGCACCAATGACAGAGGTGATTTTTTATGGATTCATGTTGCTGTGGCCAGCATTGCAATGTTACACTATCTAATTTATAGTTTTATTATTGCAGGTGGTCAGGAATGTTTTTTGGTGAAAAATGAAGTTTCTGCATATACACATACACAACTGGTAAGCAAATTGCAATTTTCCATTGCAAGCGTTGCTAGAAAATACTTATTTTCTGTCAATTTGATGTCAGCCTGAAAAATAGGCCTTGTGAAGTGATGCAAAACATTTTGTTTCAAATCACTTAATCAAAATATTAAACTGCATTTCTTTGACAATATTTATCTGAATCAGACTGTAATTTGCTCATGAGTTCTTTTCAAGAGCCTATAGCCCCTGAAAAAGTGTATCCGTCCATAATGAATGCTGAGTTCCCTTTCACAAGTGGGGAAGTCAGGAGATCCATGAAGCTCTTGGTACAATTTAAAGCTGGATTTTAGAAGAGCATGGAAAAATTATGCTCTTGTATTAAAGTTCTCATGAGAAAACCCACCAGAATGTTTAAAAAATGTTTTATGTTGACTGACTAGAAAGGAAGTAAAGAAGAAAAATTTTCATTTTGGGATAAGATTTATTTTTACTAGAAATGTCAGAAATGAAACTCTTATGTTTCCAAATCAAATTGTTGAGATTATGCATAAGAAATTTATTTTTTTTCAGTTTTTGCCCCATATTGGAATAAAACTAAAAGTCAAAATTCTCACAGTCAAAGTTCTCACAGGCATAATTTCTGTGTTTTCTCAGAAGAGAAACAGGATAAAAAATTAAGAAAGGAAGAAATGTAGGACACATAAACATAATGAAGGCAAAGTTTGTAGGTAGATTTTTGTAATTGACAGTATGTTGAAGTTAAACTTGGACCTGTCACTTTATTCTAGAAGAAAGACTTCCTTTCATATTTTAAAACATCCTCTTGTTCCCATTGCTAGCAATATTTATTGGAGGATTTCATCAAGCAAAAAAAAAAAAAAAGATGGAAGTTAGCTGCTGAAATGGATCAGGTATTTTTGTGAACAGCTAATAGACTAAATGGTTCTGAAAAGCGGGAAGTCAAATGGGAAGCTCAGTTTAACAGATGAAGCTCTGAACAGTCATTATTTTAGGACTGTGGATCTAAAGAGGAGTACAACAATAACATCCCTTAATTAAATGAATCGGTTTTGAAAATTAGAGGTCAGACATTCAAAGGAAATGTCATCCAGTTATGTATGTGTAATTTGCGTACCTATTTCTTTCACCCAGTACAATTGTATGTCCTCCCCAGTTGAGGAATCATTATACTAACTTTTTGGTGTGTTTGTTTCTTTTTTTTTTTTTTTTTTAATTTGAAAATATTATCTTTCTATGTGTATTGATATTTTTAGGATTTACTTTACAGTAATGTTAGAAACTCCAAAGGAAATCAGGGCCTCATTTTGGTATGTATTACAAAATAATAATGCAGTCGTAGAAAGGAACCTTCACCTCCCACAGATATCAGAAGAGTTAGAAAGAAGATTCTTTCATTAAGATGATCCTAGCATTTCCACTGCAAAAACATTTATTTTCCCTGCTGTTGCCATTGTTGACATTACTTCTGTGTTGAATGTTGAACAGAGGCATAAGTGATTGCAGGAGTATAATTAGGAAACTGGTTGAAAAATATGCATATATAGAGAAAATAATAAATGCAGGCAACACTTCCATAACTATATAATGCCATCTTTTGAGATGTTATCAGTCTTTGACCAATGCTTCATTTTGTCTTGGGAAAGATAATAAACATTAATAAACCAGCTGATGTAGCTGGGAAAAACAGACATGTTATCAAGCATGCAGATTTTCAGGATTTGAAGAGCCTGTGTGTCTGTTTCCTCTGTTTCAACTGGTCTAATAAAAAGAGGTTATTTCTTCCTATAAACCTGGCCTTACTTCTATCCTTAAAGACAGTTATGATAACATTACTAGATTGTTTCTTAGCATGCTAATAATTTCCTTCAGAAATCCCAGATTTGGCTAGGTACTGTACCAAATCTCCAAGTCAGAGATACATTCCTTTTGTAAACTGTAGTTTCAGTTTAGCCAGCCTTATGTGTCCCACCATTGAGTACAAATATTAGATGAGAATATGGATCATAGTCCATCTTGAATTTCTCTGTCATAAAGGAAATATTACATACGTTGTTCTTAAGTGGTTGAACTTCTGAATTTCTTGGGCAATAATATTTGGCAATAACATTGGTTTTTTTTCTGTTACCAAGGGAAGTGCTTATATACACATCAATATATTTATTGTAAGATGTAATTTTAATAAATCTTGCCATTTCATTTTATTCACTTTTTTAAAGGAGGCATAATGTACTGAGAGAGAGTGTATGTCCTTGACAGATAATACCAACCTGAAAATAAATGAGTTTGAAGAAATAAAACAGAAAGAGAGATCATTAGGAAACCAGCAAGCTGTTGAAAGAACAGTCAGCCAGATAGTGTCATAAAGATTTGAAATGCTGCAGTGTTTTCTTTTATGGCAGTTCTCATTCAAAAAGGTCATGATGGTATGGAGGATGAAGGGTTATCTTTTATGATCTCTAGGGTAAATAAATAAATCCTAAGAATGAGAAAATGTTTATTAGCCTTCAGAGACTTTGCAAGAGTTTAGTTCTCACTGAAGTGCTATGAGTGTCATAGGAGGCGATGAGAAGATCAGTACCTATCACCATACCCTGTAGATTTTAATACCTCAGAAAAATGTTAAGACAAATTCTACACAATAATAAAAGCAGAAATCTAAAATAAAGGTATTATTACATAAAATATTTCCTGAATTAATAGGCAGGGTGGAAAGAGGGTAGGCGTTACAAAATGGGTGACATTCCTGTGTAGGAAAGGAAGGAAGAAGGAGACACTTGATAAACAGATGGGGTCGGACAATCTGTGGAGGGTGTGCTAATGTTCTATTTATTTAGTTTTCCACAGCCTCTCTCTAATAAAACATCATCATGGGCAATATTGGTGGCAGCTTCCTACTTCTGGCTATCAGTTTTAAAAAAAAGGTTGGTCGTGTTTCAAAGCAGTCAAGGTAGACAGTAGTAAAAGGTCCCTGGTTTGAGCATGGGTATAGGTTCAGATAGTTGATGAGCTGTAAACACTTGTGTCAAAAATAGGATTGACACTGGCAGATCCCCATTCCTTGAGCATGTAAAGAATATTTAAGCCCCACTTCAACTATCTTCCTAAACAAAATCTTAAGGTCTTGAGTTCTATAAATGTAGCCAATGATTGATCATACATTTAACATTAATGATTTTTTAAGCATCTGTTGAACATTCTGCCATCTGCCTGTGAAAGTGTGGTGGTCAAAAATTTTGTGAAACTACCTGCAGAAAAAGGGAGGAAATTTCCTGAGAGTCTCTTCCTTCTCCCTCACATGCCTCTGCTGCCAATTATCCTTCCTTAATTCTGGCAAATTTCAAAATTATTCATAATGTGGAATGACTAAATTCATATGAGTATAGAAGGATAATGCTAACCTTTACAATTTTGTTCTGGAAACATTTTGAACCAGGGAATATCTAATCGATGAAACTGAAGCTACTGAACTAAGCATAACAGGTATATTATGATACTGTGAGTATAACAAGCAAGAAAATAGTCTGAGATACAAATTCTGTAGCTAGGTTCAAGGATTTCTTATAAATCAGGTTTGAAAAGATGGCAAAATGTAGAGGAGTTTGTCTATATTTGGTTATTATTCACAAATAAATTATGAGTGTTAAAAAGGTTAAGCCTATGAACAGAGTGATAATTTTTCTTGAGCAAGTAGAAGCTACAGCCTATAAGGCTGTACCCACAACGCACACTGTATTATTTAGATTTCATATGTATTTTTTTTTAAGAATACATAAAGAATTAACTCTTAATGGATTTTTAATAGTGAGTTTTGTATTTTTTGAGCATAAATTTTTTATTGACATCAAAATGATTGTGGTGAGTTGACCTTGGCTGGCCACCAGGTGCCTACAAGCCTCTCTATCACTCCCCCTCCATCAACAGGACAGGGGGATAAAATATGACAAAAAGCTTGTCAATCAAAATAAGGACAGGGAGATCACTCAGCAACTAATCTCACAGGCAAACCAGATTCAACTTGAGGAAATTAATTTAATTTATTGCCAACTGCTTGTAACAGATTAGGATAGTGAGAAATAAGAACAAAACTAAAAATAACTTTCCCCCCACCACTCTCTTCTTCCCAGGCGGAACTTCACTCCTGACTCTTTTACCTCCTCCTCTTGAGTGGCACGGAGGATGGGGAATGAGGGTTGTGTGTCTGCCTGTCCTTCATCTTCATGCTGTTCCCCTGCTCTACCACGGAGTCCCTCCCATGAGATACAGTCCTTCATGAACTTCTCTAATATGAGTCCTTCCCACAGGCTGCAGTTCTTCACAAACTGCTCCAGCATGGATTCTTTCCATGGGGTTCAGTCCTTCAGGAATGGACTGCTCCAGTGTGGGTCCCCCACGGGCCACAGGTCCTACCAGGAAACCTGCTCCTGCATGGGCTCCTTTCCATGAACTGCAGCTCCTGCCAGAAGTCTGCCTTGGCATGGGATCTCCATGGGGTTTCATTTTCCTTCAGGGCATGTCCACCTGCTCTGGTTTGGGGTCAGTGTGGATATTTGCTCCACTGTGGTCCTCCATGGGCTGCAGGAGGACAGCCTGCCTCACCACGGTCTTCACTCCCTTCTTCTTCACTGACCTTGGTGTTGCTCTCACAGTTTCTCACTCCTCCCTCACAGCTGCCGTGAAACATTTTTTACCCCTCATCTTAAATATGTTATCACAGAGGCACTACCACCAACCCTGATGGGCTCAGCCCTGGCCAACGGTAGGTCTGTTTTGGAGCTGTCTGGCATTGGCTCTATTGCACATAGGGGGAGCTTCTGGCATCTTCTCATAGAAGCCACCCCTGCAGCACTCCCCTCCCTGCCCCTCCTTGACACTTTTAAGAATTTGTCTATGCTTGAAGTTTATTCTTTCATAAAATATAAATATAATGTTTGTGATATCACTCCTCATTTCAGCAGACAGGATTATGCTGTTATACCTAGAAGATGATAGCTTAAAATGAGGAACAAACACATAAACTCCCAGAAACAAAGCTCCTGTTTTCATGCAAATGCCTCTAATAACAAAAAGATTCAGAAAAAGAAAATTGCAGAAAACATGTGACGTACATACAGTTTTATTGGAATAAAAGATTTTTTTAAAGTGTCATCTAGTCTCTAGGAAGAATTAATCTGAGCATAATTAAAGCTTTCAAATAGCATATATATCAGTAGAATATCAATATCATGTGAACATGATTATATCGGTGAATTTCACAATATCCAAACAGGAAACAACCAGAGAAATGTAGATTTTGATGTTTTCATAATCTTAAAAATGGTGAGAGTTTGTTAACAAAATAAAATGGTAAAGGGGAAGCATAGGGGAGAGATTATTATTGGATAGATTTAGGAGGCAGTGCTGTGTTGTAAGGATCCTGGTCTGTATTTCTGTATTTAGTTAGGCACTGATAGTTTTCTCTTTGAGTTCACCTTACATCACTTCCGCTGAATATCTTAGCCTCATTTTCAGTTATACTGATCCTTACTATCCTGAATATAAAAACATTAGAATTTTTTTTTTTTTTAGTGAAGCACTGTTTATATTTTCAGCTTAGTGTCATCATACAATCATCATGACAGTGGAACCCTCTTATGAAGATTTTTGAAATTAAATTATTGAATTTATGCAGAATTTTCATGAGAAGTAATTTACCCAAGAACAGAGAGAGGAGATATTTTTTAAAAATTTTTTATTTTTTATAGTCAAGGTATGTGATAATAATCTGCCTTGACTAGAGTCTTTTATGCACCCTTAAGGAAGACTGTGACTTAGTCACCATGCCCCTCCTGTTTCTTCTTCTATTGAGTATAATAATGCTGAATGCACAGTTTTCCTAGTTCAGTGGAAATTGCTGGAGGCATGGGCCACTATTTTACTAAACAGAAATCCACTAAGATGTCTTTCACTGCCTATGCACTTGCATGATTTTAATTTGGTCAAAATTCAGTCCAATGTTTTTGCCCACTCCACACTACCGCCTTATTGATTTCTCTCTATGTTCCTGACAATATAATTCTCTGACTTGCATTCATGTGTCAGAAATTGACTCTATTCCATTGAAATCAATAACAACTCTCCTATAAATTTAAAATCGAGGTGCCCATAAGTGTACTAAAAAAGAAAAATTGAAGCCTCTCATGGCTGTGCTGCTGTGTTCAGCCACTCATGTAGGCCAGCCCAAAGAAGGTGAGTAAACTACTTTGCTTTCTTCATGCCTACCCTGCAATACTGACTGTCCTAGTATTGCCCATGGGCATGAAGCAGTCTTGTACATAAGACATGGCCCATGAAACTTGTGACATCTGCAGCAAAAACCTTTTAGGAACAGTACCACTGGACCTGTTTTCCTCAGCTCTGTTGCAGGTTACATATTCTTAGCCATGCTCATTAAGAGGAGTTCATGATCAAAACCTCACGGATGACTATAGTGGATTTAGGCATGAACTCTGAAGACACCAATCTTACACATAATGCCCAAATGTTTTGGAACTGCGGCCTCTGTCTCTAGGTCAAAAAAGATGATGTGTTCCCAGCAAACAGTGTTAACATTGATTGAGTAAGGATACCTGTATCAGCACATCAGATAGCTATTCAAGTTGTCTGTGTCCCCCCTTTGATGACCAGACTATTCATATGGAGTTCAGCCATTCTTTCTTGCAAGGTGTTAAATGTACCTTCTGATGATTCAAGACCTGCTAGTGCTGCCTATAAGATCAAGACAGTCATGAAAGTCACTGTAACATGAGGTGCAAAGGTTGGCTTCAGGGAAGATACTACCTGTTCCCAGCCCTGTGATGACCTTATATATGTCTGGATGTAGCTCAAATATAAGAAAAGCCATGTGTCATCAGTACATACATCAACTGGGTCACCCACTGCTGTCTCTCAGAGTTTCTCTTAAGACCTGCAGCTCCTCCTGAATTTCTGAGAGCTGTCCAGGAATTTTGTTTCTGCATGTACCTACAGAGCTGTCACAGTAGAGACATATGAATATGAAATTAGTGCCTGCAATATTTTTGTGTTAAAGAAATGAAAGCGCAGTAAGATTTTCACTATATCTGTTACCAAGTTTGGAGAGGGAAAGAATCCTTAATGTTAAAATTTGTTTGTATATATGAGTTCTGTTTTTTGCCACAATGCCTTATATACAGAAATAAGATGGTTGCCTAAGATTAATACTTGCAAGTAATGAAATCTGAAGAATTCTAAACATGATTAATGAAGAATTATATTTATGGTTTCCAGGCACTATTAAATAACTCATCTCCTGCACCTTATATATTTGTTCTGCAGACAGCTGTTAAGAAGACTTAATGCTGCTTTCTGCTTTAATCATATTTCTCCTTGCAGACACAAATTAGTTTTAAGTTTTGCAAATAAGTAATCCAATAAGCTTTGGGGAGCTTCCAAGTGCTAACACCATCTGAGGTATTGTTCTTTTAAAAAATAAGGATTCATAATTAATATAAAATTATGCTGTTTTTCCCACTTTGAGGATGAACAAACTGATTTGGACAAAAGAAAACTTTTTTGTTCTCTTTTGAAGCTTTTTGCTAGGTTCAAGACACACATTTGGGAGTTCTGAGATGTCCAGATGCAGTCCTTCAGCCTCTTTCTCTCCTGATGCACAGATGGGAGAAATCTAGCTGTTCCATTTCTTCTGGTGAGCACTTGCATGAAACAACTCTGAAGTAGAAACAGCTTCAGGGTGAGATGCTGGGATGGGAAACAGAGATGAGAAAGAGGGAGAACTGGGATAAAGAACTAGGAGTAAATAAGGAGGCAGAGGGGAGAATGGAAGCCATCAAGCTGTATCAGCTGAATCTCCCTGATGGCAGGCATCCCCTGATGGGCCAATTACTTCATCTCAGCAGCAGGAGACAGACATTTTCTGTGGATCCCAGGCTAATAATGCTTTAATGTTGCTGAAACTTCTTGTCAGGTGGCTGCACATAGCACAGCTGTGTTCAGAGATACGATTTCTGCCTAACAGTGATTGAAAACCACTCATCCATGGAAGATGTGATACAGAAACAGACCAGGCAAGCCTTCTTTGACAAAGTAGTCTGCACTGATGAGCAAATTCTGATTCCTCTATTTCCTGGGAGGCTGAGGGGAGGGAGAAGCACTGATTCCTCTATTCCTGTACTAGCTAACAAATGAGTCTAGGGCCTCTTTGTCTAGCTCTGATGCCAAATGCAAATGCAACAGCACACCATGGTAACTGCACACTGAAGATCACACCAATGCAAGGTGGCTACACCTAAACATCCTTCTATCCCTTGTCTACTGCTGTCCTTGTACTGTGCCTGACATTGTCTGGGAAAGAGATAGGTGGTGTGAGCCAGGACCCGAACCTGTGGGGGAGCAAGAACAAGAAGTCAAGCAGCATGGGTGTCTACAGTTGTGTGCTCAGGCTGTGCCCTAGCCATTTATTGATACACTTATATAGAGATTCTCAACAAGTTTCGTGACTGCTGGAATCTTTTCTCCTTAGTGATGGTACCAGACGTATGTTGTCTGTGTTTTGATTACATGCCCTAAATTATAGCCTTGCCATTAATAGTGTATTTAAATGCTTACATCATTGAAGTGCAGGGAGTATTCTCTCATGCATAGACAGACCTGGACAGTAGAAAACTTATTTTAATTACCTTGCTAGGTTGTTACACCTGTTACACCTATATTGTTTGCAACCTTTATTAAAAGTGAAAAAACTGCTTATATACAGGCTCCATGTAGAATGTATTACATGTAGAATATATGTAGGTATATTTATTTATAGCTGTTTGTTTTAGTGAAGGTAGTGTTTTGCCTAATTAAAAGCAGCTCCCATGCAATGTTAGATAAAGACATGTGGAGCTTTAAGAAGAATATGTCCTTCTGGCCTATAAAGCTACACTATTGACTCGTAGGTCCATTTGCAGTTGCTAGAATGCTGTTCTGTAACCTGTTTAGATGAAGGAGTTTGTGTAATTTATTTTACAGGGTAGTAGAATTGCATATTTGAATGCATCCTTATTTTGTATACAGTACTTGATAAGAACTTTTAAGTGTGAGTTAAGGTAAAACAACTGTTAATTGCTGCCTTTCAAATTATTTTATTAGAAAGTAAATTTCCATGAACAATGGATTACTAAATGACCAGGCAATGACATTACTTCAACAGGATCTCAGAGAGGAGTAATGGATATCACAGAGTTTTCTAAAACTACAGAACACTGAGACAAGAAACTTCTCTCTTTTCCCTTTTTGTGTGCCCTTCTTTGTTTACAAAGAAAACTTCTGTTTTGACCTGATGTGGAAAGTTTTAGGAACATTCTTATTGAAAAAGACCTTTTTTACAAACTCTTTAGAGTGTTTTTGAAAAATACAGGAAAATATGATTTGCTGGAAAATACTTTGTTTAAAATGTTTTAGTTATTTCATAAATATTTAGAAGAGCTTCTAGGGTATATTTATTTCCAATATTTGTAGTTTAACAGACAGTTTCTCTAAATAGTTGGATGGTTAATTTATAAATAAAGTCACCTGATAGTATTGTTGGTTTCTAAAATAAGAAACCTCAGTTGAGACTGTTTATTTAAATTGTGGTATTAATAATTATATAGCAATGTGAAACTGTTTAGCTAACAAAAAGAAAAACGTTTCTTTTCCAAAAATTGTTAGGAAGAGGAATTAGTGCTTTGTATATTAAAAGTTAAACTTTTCAACAGTTTAACAGTAAAAAAGAAGCATGCACTATGAAACTGAAGTATCGTTACCTACCCAAGGCTTATTTCAGGCATGAACTGAATATAACAAATTGCAGTTCTAAACTGTAAATACCGTGTGACAAGTCACAACTTGTGTATAGATTGTATATTACAAATCGGAAGGTGGTATGAGCTCTAATCTGTCAAGGTCAGACCCACCTATGGTTCCCTCTTGACTGCTTTCTTGCTTCATTAGCTACACAGTGGCCCAATTTTGAAGGCACAGTGCCACCAATTCCTTGGAAATCCCTGGAGTCTGTGGTTACAGCCCTCCTCTTGAGCATGGATGTTGGGAGTCTTGCAGTTCTTCAGCCAGTAATCTAGGCTATTATGTAAAATGTGGAGGATGCCAATTTTACCATCTTTTTGAATAATATCTATACTCAAAAGACAGTAACATATTCACATGACTTCACAGACAGTTGTGCGTATCTTTTTTTGTTCCTTATAAACCCCTGTTTATACCCCACATTTTACTCATGGAAGAAGAAAGGTAGTCAACTAGAGCAGTCTGGTTTGCCTGTAGAAAGGCTCAGCTTCCTGCAGGAGAATACCTAATTTAGTTGGTCTGAGTTGTCCTCCCTAGCTTTCAGAAGCTGTATGTAAATGATGTAACAGAAAAGCTCTTCCCAGTTGTCATCGCAAGGTGTGCCACCATCACCCCCTGATTTTGTCTTGGGACTAGACCTGGTGATGTTCCCTTTTAGACAACTCATTGAAGAAAACCAGGCACACAGATAAGGCAGGAGCCCTGGTGAGCTCCATTAGGTCCCAATAACTACCAGTAATTCTCCTGTCACTTTAGATGTAGCTAAGCATCATCTCTTTCCATTGACTATACAGGGACCTTAGGATGTTAAGAACCAGGTATGTATCTTCTATGTCCCAGAAGTTAGGGTATCCTTAAACTGTTACACATTTGTTTCATGATTTTAATTTTCTTCTGTCTGTCACAAGTCATTTTTGCACAAGTCTATATTTGGGATGTGGTTCTGTCCGTGCCCTGCAGATATCCAGCTCTATTAAGGCACAACCAGGCTTGAAGCTGGTACTTATGTTAATATCACAGCTCTGGGTAGTTTATACTCAGTATTTTTAGGGAAAATAAAGAAAAACCATTTGACAAATCCAAAATAACTATGAAAGAGGTTTGCAATGTCAATGGAAATTGTTAATATCTTAGAGATGGTCAGGCAGTGTCTCTTCTGCCATGCAACCAAAGTGTTATGCAACCAAAGAATGTTTCTACTCTGAGATAATCCCCCTACAGCAGATTATGCCAGTTTTGTGGACAGAGTCCATTGGCAAGGAAGTGCAATGTTGCCAGTCAAAACCAGGGTCTGGATTCAATCCAATGTTCACCATTTCCACAGCATCCATGTTTTTTATAACTTTCATGGCACTAGAATGAGCTCATGATAGTGTCAGTGTGGCATAGTTTAGCTATAAGCGACCTAATCTTTTTTTTCCCCTTTTAGTAGGCTTGAGATATATCAGGGCCACTAACTGAAAACAGTAAAGGAGAGAAAGCTTTCTAGGACACAAATGAAGAGTAACACAATACAATGATGAACCTGTCTTCACTTCTGTAGCCAGAAACATAATACTTTGCTAAGATTCCATTTGTATTTTATTGCTTAAATATGCAGTGTCAGTGCTTACATAACGTTTTTAAATTTTTATTTTCACAATGGGGATTTCATGCCTTGTATATAATTGAAATGTGTAAAATTACTGTGAAATCTTACTGAAGCATATGCTGAATTTAATATGCATAGTATATTCTACTGAGAAAGAAAATGAAAAACAGTAGTGTTAATATAAAACATCTAGGTTTCATACTAAAAATAATAACCTATTCTATCTGTGCCTCATATATGGAAGATTATCAATATTCTTATTTATTATTTGAACTATAAAAAACTTTGCAATATATTTTGGTACTCAGTTAGGTGTTATCATGGTTTATTTTACATTACTAGCAAATCTGAAGTACCAGCTTTGACTTTCTGACCCAACATCCCAGAAATTAGAGTGAACATACTCTTGGATGTCCGTGCACAGTACCATAGCATAGATCATGTATTCACTGGGTGGAAATCTGGATGTAGCTTCAAATATGGGTGCAGCTCACCCCATAATTTGGTTATGACTACACTCAAATGCTGTCAGCTCCTATTCCTTTTGCATGGCTGCTGTGTCTGCAGTCCTTTTGGGATGCGGCATCTGCTGTTTATTGTGTTCTGGGAAGGGCAGCAGATTTCAGAGGGGAGCTGAGGACAGCGATAGCATCAGGAGAACTAGCTGCAAGGTATGGCATGTCAAAACAGTTTGAAACACAGGCAGGAAGAAAGTGCTGTGAAGAAAATGGTGGAGATAGATGACAGTGAATGAGAGAAAACATCAAGTGTATCATTTGAGAAAGAGGTTGGGAAATGTGAGAAGGTAACACTGAAAGTTAGCTGAAGGAACAGATTAAGAAAAATAAATTAGGTGTGAGAAGGGGAAACCAAATCTGTATACCTCATGTATCATGAGGATCTGCTGCAAGACATTTTGAAGTTAATGAATGTGATTTAACTGGGTCTTTAATGAGAAAATACAGAATTCAGGTAAGCATTTTCCTTGGATCCTTTAGTCATGGTTTCAGATGGCTGGCAAATAAGAAGCCATATATATTAAAATCTGTTAGAATTACTAGTAGGACATGAGGTATGAGAACCAAATATGAAGGTTTTCAGGAGGTTCACTTGGTTTGTAATGAGTTTTAACTGAGGAAAATAAATGGTGAAATAAGTTTTAGTTAGACAGAAAAGGAATCACAGAAATATGAAGTAATTTTGGATACAAAAAGGCTGAAGGTTGAGTTTAGTCTAATTTCCTTTCATTTAAGGGCAAGACTATTTACTCAAATAAACTAAAACGATATTTTTATATCCCTGATAGTGAATTTATATCATTTATGTTTCAGTTGTACACATTGTTTCCAAGTAAATTAGGTTATTTAACTTGGAGATTGCAGACATTTAAGTCATGATTTATTTAGGTTGCCTTATGCATACATAATAAGTTTTACATCTTTATTGTGTAAAATGAGGGCTAGGCTGTGCACTGTGGGCTTCATTTTATGAAGTTCAGTGGCAGAGTTTGGAGAGCATTCAGATCACTGGGGAAAAGGATAGGGAGTCATAAAGTAAAAGCAAGCAAGTTGTCACAAAACTTTCATTTATAGATAAATGTGATGTGTATGGCTGATTCCTCTGACATTTACCTATTTTTTCTAACTACACAATATGCTGCCATTTAGGCTGGACATATGAAGATTTTTTCTTTAAAGATTAATATGAATTAATCCTTTGTGATTTTTTTAATCAGAGGGATCACATCTAATTCTGTGATGATAACTGATGGGACTACATTTATGCCATTTTCAATGCATCTTTTTAACTGTCACTATATAATTGTCAGCAGTATTACATTGTACCAAAATACAGTCAGTACCATAGGAACACTATTACCCCTGTGGCTTTAATGTTTTAGTTATTTCAAAGTCGTAATAAAGACATTGATTGCTCTATCTTAATATATACAGATCAAATCTTACCTTTTTTTGCTGAGAAAGTATTTTGAACCGACTAATATTAGAGTGACTTTTAAATTTCAAATAGTCATAGAATCATAGAATGGTTTAGTTTAGAAAGGACCATGAAAGATTACTTAGTCTAACCCCCCTGCTGTGGGTAGGGACATCTTTCACTAGATCAGGTTGCTTGAAGCCCCATCTAATCTGACCTTGAACACTTTCAGTGATGGGGCAGACACAATTTCTCTGGGCAACCTGTTCCAGCGTCTCACCACCCTCATTGTAAAATATTTCTTCCTTATGTCCAATCTAAATCTACCCTCTTTCAGTTTAAAACTGTTGCCTCTTGTCCTGTCACTACAGGCCCTGGTAAAACATTTGTCCTTATTTTTCATACAAGCCTCCTTTAAGAATTGAAAGGCCACAATAAGGTGTCCCCAGAGCCTTCTCTTCTTCAGGTTGAACAACCCCAGGTCTCTCAGCCTTTTTTCATAGGAGAGGTGTTCCCTCCCTCTGACCATTTTTGTGGCCTTCCTCTGGACTCGCTCCAACAGGTCGATGTCTTTCTTGTACTGAGGATTCCAGAGCTGGATGCGGTACTCCAGGTGGGGGTCTCATGAGAGCAGAGGGGCAGAATCATCTCCCTTGACCTGCTGGCCACACTTCTCTTGATGCAGCCCAGGATACAATTGGCCTTCTGGGATGGAAGTGCACATTGCCAGCTCATGTCCAACTTTTCAACCACCAGTATCACCAAGTCCTTCTCTGCAGGGCTGCTCTCAATCCCTTCACCCCCAGTCTTATTGACATTGGGTATTGCCCTGACCTAGGCGCAGATCTTGTCCTTGACCTTGTTGAACTCCATGGGGTTCACATGGACCACTCCTCAAGCCTGGCAAGGTCTCTCTGGATAACATCCTTTCCCTCAAGCAAATCAACTATACCGCTCAACTTGGTGTCACCTGCAAACTTGATGAGGGTTCACTTAATCCCACTATGTCATTGATGAAGATATTAAATAATATTGGTCCCCGTATGTACCCTTGAAGGACACCACTCATTACAGGTTTCCACTCAGACATTGGGACATTCACTGCAACTCTTTGGACTCTTTGTGGGAAAAGAGATTACCACTGAAAACTGAGGCAAAAAACTGTTGAGTACCCCAGCTTTCTCTATGTCAGGTGTCACTAGTTCTCCTGTCTTATTTATCGAGGGCGTACATTAATTGTTAACTGTTATTGGTAAAGAAATTACAGAATCATAGAATCATTTAGGTTGGAAAAGACCTTTAAGGTCAACGAGTCCAACTGTTAACCTAACACTGACAAGTCCACCACTAAGCCATGTTCCTAAGCATCACATCTACATGTCTTTTAAACACCTGCAAGGATGGTGACTCAACCACTTCCTTGGACAGCCTGTTCCAATGCTCGACAGTCATTTCAGTGAGAAAATTTTTCCTAATATCCTATCTAAACCTCTCCTGGCACAACTGGAGGCCATTTTCTCTCATCCTACCCCTTGTCACTTTGGAGAAGAAACTGACAGCCACCTCACTACACCCTCCTTTCAGGTAGTTCTAGAGAGCAATAAGGTCTCCCCTGAGCCTCTTTTTCTCCAGACTAAACAATCTCACTTCCCTCAGCTGCTCCTCATAGGACTTGTGCTTCATCAGCTTAGTTGCCTTTCTTTAGACACACTCCAGCACCTCAATGTCTTTCTTGTAGTGAGGGGCTCTCGTGGTTTAACCCCAGTTGACAACTTAGCAGCACACAGCCACTCGCTCCCTGCCTCAGTGGGATATGGGAGGTAATCAGCAGAGTAAAAGTGAGAAAACTTGAGTTGAGATAAAGACAGTTTAATAGGTAAAGCAAAAGCAGCACACGCAAGCAAAGCAAAACAAGGAATTCATTCACCACCTCCCATTGGCAGGCTGGTGTTCAGTCATCTCCAGGAAAGCAGGGCTCTATCATGCATAACGATTACTTGGGCAAACATCATCACTCTGAACATCCCCCACTTCCTCCTTCTTCCCCCAGCTTTATGTGCTGAACATTGATGTCACATGGTATGGAATATCCCTTTGGTCAGCTGGGGTCAGCTGTTCCAGCTGTGTCCCCTCACAACTCACTGGTACACCCCCAGCCTACTCACTGGTGGGTGGTGTGAGAGGCAGAAAAGACCTTGACTCTGTGTGAGCACTGCTCAACAGTAACTGAAACATCCCTGAATTACCAACACCTGTTTTGGCACAAATCCAAACCATAACCCCATACCAGCTACTATGAAGAAAATTAACTCTATCTCAGCCAAAACCAGCACAGAGCCCAAAACTGAACATAGTATTCAAGGTGTGGCCTCATCAGTGCCATGTACAAGGGTACGATCACCTCCCTAGTCCTGCTGGCCACGCTATTTCTGACACAAGCCAGGATGATATTGGCCTTCTTGGCCACCTGGGCACACTGCTGGCTCATATTCAGCTGGCTGTCAACCAACACCTCCAGGTCCTTCCCAAAGAGGTGCTGCAGGACAGATTGGATGACCATATAGAATTACACCAGACAAAAGCAATTCCTCCAATTTTGAGTAGGTGCCAGGCAGTAGTGCAGTTGTATTACCAAAAGCTGATTGAAAATTTGTGATGAAGCAGTCTTTTTATTGGAAACTGAACTTTTGTTGGAACTGAATCTTTCAATTGGAACGTGTCTATTTCAAGAAAGGAAGAGGTTGAACAAATAAATTTAACTTTTTTTCCCTTATTTTGCTAACACTGAGTGTTTTATTTTGAATTATATATTTTCCATTTATATTGTTTTGGTTAGTGTATTACATGATTGTGGCAGATGCATCCGCCCAATGAAAGCAGAGTTTCTTGGCTGCTGAAGTGTAGCAGCTCCTGGCTGCCTTTGTTCTCAGGGTCTCACAGTAGTTGGGGCCTTTGACCAATGAGAGCCGCTATTGACTACAGGTCAGATTCAGCCTGGGTATAAATGGAGTCCCCTGGGGGAGCCATTTTGAGCTCGTCCCCTGGAGCAGCACGCTGTGGTTGAGGAATCTCCCCTTGGGTCAGGACGCTGCCCAAGGAAATTCCTCGAGGTGACTTGGGTCGCTAGGTTGAGAGTCCTCACTTATCAGGTGAGTGATAAAGCGTTTTGGGTTGCCATTAAACCCTAAAAAGTTGTTCTGTTCTCCTCTCACAGACATTTGAACCTGTAATTTATGGAGAGCTAGTTAACTGTGTTAATAATTAATTTTTTTTTTTGGTGGTTGGTTGTTTATTTGAGAGCCTTCGTAACAATGATATATGTTGTGTCATACATATTTTTGACAATCAAATGAAAATTTTCAATGAGTTTTTCTGGAACTTTTTACACAGACTACTTTGGTTTTTATTCCACTATAGTCTAAAAAGAGATTTTTTTCTTTAATATATTAGAATTTTCACCTTGTGATCATTTAAATAAATTCGCAGCTCACAGAGTTCTTGAGACTGATGACTACCAGGTGTATATAATTTCAGTGAAGACAGATCTTTGTGTGATACTTGTACTTTGGAATCTTGCCTTGTTTGCTCCCAGTTTTGTTATTTATGGTCAGTGTACATGGGTAATTGTCTTTTTTTCCCTACTAGACACTTGCAGTAATGGCAGCCTACTTGAATACGTATATATATGTATGTATGTGTATGCATGTGCACTACTCTAGCCCTCTGACAATCATATTACGTGTGTGTGTGTTTTATTTTCATAGCTTGTTCCTTGCAATTAATGACCTGTAGGCCATGATCTGGTCTTGGGTTAAATTAGAGATATATTTGCTCCTTCTTATCTTCATGTTCTTCTGTTGCCATAAAGGATTCGACAACAATGCTTCTGTCATGGTATTATGACAGTACTTTTTCTGTTTTGTTTTGTTAAGGTAAAAGTTTAACATAAACAGAAGAACAGGCATCATGAAATTGATTAAAATCAGATAATAATTTGATAAAAAGTTTAGTGGTTCAACACGTTACTCTAAAATACTTTTGCATTTCTGGAAAACTTACTTTCTTTTGTCTATGTGTCTGGCATGGACTCAGTTCTAAGATACAAAGTGCGGTATTTGCACTCTTCCTGGATTTGGCTATGTCAGCATAGGAATCCCATCAAAGTTAAAGACAAAACTTTTGTTTCTTGCCTCTGAATGCTTTTGCTTGCAAAACTGTGCTGGATTTCTCTGTAATATTCCTCTCACATGAGGAAAAAAACATTAAATGTTTGCTCCTTTCAGCTAGAACAAGCCTCCCATGTTTTGTTTGTAGAACACACAGCTCTATCCCTCAAAGGAGTGAGATTTGTTCTTTAAGACCTGCTCCTGTCCTACTGCCCATCCTGTTGATTTTCTGGGAGCCACAGGAGTGGAACTGCTCCATGAGTTGGGATGTCAGGAGCTGAGGATGACCCCAGCATGGGCAGTGCCACACTGCAGGAGTGCTATCCAGCAGGGACTGAGCATGGTAGGCAGAGCGTAGGTGGTGACAGAAGGGTGCACTGACAACTCCTGGGATTGTGAGTAGTGCACCAGGTCCAGACTCCATCCAGGAGCTCCAGTCCGAAGTAAAAGGAGAGTGGGCAAGAGACAAAGCTATGGTGTAGGTCAGAGGCCCATCCAGGAGGCAGGGCTGGAGACAGGGCTGAAGACCTGTGCTCCTGTGGGGTTGCTGGACCAGGGACTGACAGCTCTGGCATGAGCCAGAATGAGGTCCTGGGCCATGGGCAGAGTGGCAGAGGCCCCAGGGGAGACTGGGAATGGATGATGAAGCCTGTGAATGACCCCAGGGACCTAACAGTGATATGGACAGATCCTAAGTTCTTGTTTCAAGAACTGTGTGTACCTTTGGCACTATATTCCCAGTTCCATTGCTGGAATCTGCATGTGGATTAAAGGACTAGGTTTTCTGGTAGAAAAATGAGATCTAATCTGTTAAGAATCAGATAATGAAATCTAAATCTATCTTAACATTTGCATTTATAAGATTTCACACCAGGTGTTCCATAGTGTACTTTGGGAAATAAAACTTTATTGAACCCTGGAAAAGGGTGCTGCCATTAATTTTATTAAGATTAATCTAAAACTCAAAAATTATCTGTCTCATAACTTCTCTGCAGAAAGTTGAAGAGATTTTTTTCCCCTTTGTTTTTCTTTTTTTCCTTAATATCTATTTTCAGCTGTCTTACTTCAGATAAATATAGGTATCCAGGCAATTATCTATAACCACTTCATATAGCAGCATTCTTTTAATTTTGTTATCTCAAGTTTTTTTCCCCCAGTGATTCATTTTAGTGTAAGGAAAAACATTTTATTTAGTGTAACTTTAACTATCTAAAAGTTAAAGGTCTAGGTTTGTCATGTAGACACTCTATAGAGTCAGTGGAGCAGGATAAACTTCTGAAAAGTGATTTAATCCCATGTATTTTAGATATCAGAGCTATGATGGGCTGAATCACCCTTGAGGTAATGTCTCACTACACTAATTGTGAATAGCTTAAATGATAATTTACAGAAAAAAAATCTATAATTAAATGGATAAAATATAAGATAAACGATAAAGATTTTTTTAGTTTGCAATATAGTGTTTAAACTGCATTCCTCCATATCTACTTATATGTCTGACATTCTTGTATCTGTTTATAATGGAATATATTTTTCTATAGTGTACCCTTTCCATTTTTTTTTGGTTTGTTTGGAAAAAATATAATTTTTGTAATTCTATGTATTCATGTCTGAGACATACGAGAAAAAAAAAGGTGCATATGTTATAACAGAGGTTTTAGCTGAATTTTTTTGAACCTTTTTTAATTGTCTTCCCAAATAAATTTCCCACTAGGATAAAGTACAAAATTTCATAAGATGACTCAAATCAGAACAGACCAGGCAAATGGGAAAATGCACTTCAGTAAGAATAGCTGGACATATGTTATATTATGAAATATGATAAAATTATGTGCATTTTAAAGAAAGCTGCATAACATTCCTTTATATTCTTCCACTGTACTCTATCATTGTCGCTTTTAAACTAGAAACCACCCTTTGGTTGTTCTGATTCAAGTATCATGATTTGTTTGTGCTTGTTATAAACTAGCCCTTAGCTATCAAACTAATGGGCCTAAGTGTACATTTAAGTACCTAAATCATCATGGTTAAATGCAGATTTCTAACTTTAACTATAAAATATGAAAATTGGTTTCCTTAAAATATATTTTAAAAGCCAGAATCAGAGATTATAATGTGTTTCAGTTTTATGGAAAATGGTATTTTAAAATGCTGTCTTTTGGGTGTAGATCTCTGGCATACACTTTGTTGTGCATAAATATAAATTGAAAGTTATGCATAATAATACTTTTGAGAAGCCAGAATGTTTGTTATTCATGGCTATCACAATTCATTCATGTATAGCAAAATTTTGTGCTTACTTGGTAGTTTAGTGTTGTAGCTTTTGCATTTAATGAAAGCTGAAATTGGTGATTTCTCAGTCTGTTGTTTTATATAATAAAGCATCCATAATTCAGTGCTAAAGAGCTGAGGTACTCTTCCCCTTTCATCTCTCCTTTGTCCTGTGTATGATAGTACTGATTTACACGCTATTCCAAATAAACTGTGCTTGGGTCATCAGTTATATGTCAAAGAAAAGTCTGCAGAGCCAGCTTCTCTAGCTTTTACAGTTTAGTGATGTCTCATCAGAGCTATAGAAGATGCCACAAACCCAGATATATGCTCTCTGTTTTTCACAAGGCAGAGACATGCCCAAGTTAGGATTCCTTGCAGTCTGGACAAGGTGTTCTGTTACATCGCGAGACTCCCCATCTAACGTAGATAAGGAATGTGTGGGACCCTGCACTGCTACTAGGTATTCAGTGATGGAGCATTTTGACTCACATTATGTTCATCCTAGGATGAACAAACTGTAGCGATACGAGCCAAGAATGGAAAGCAGCTTGCATAATATTACACAATAGCTTTGAAGGGGCTCTCTTTAGGACTTTGGTTGGTTGGTCCACTTGACAAGGTGGCAACAAACTCTGAACAAAGACATTTTTGTGCTTGTTTCCAGTCTCTCAATGTTTCAATTTTGTATGCCCACTTCACCTCCAAGATCTCTTTTAGGTAGCAAACCACCCCTTCATATAGTACTTAACTTCTTTTCTGATTACAGGGTCTTTACTTCACTTGTTGACCAGCAAGACAGTTCTGGGCCTCCCACCACTCTCCACATTTATCAGTGTGTCAGCTAATGACTTGGTTCCTGCTTTTCGGTCTCTTGCTAAAACAACAGTAGCCTTGTGGCTTTCGCAACTGCTACTACTGCAACAGTTATACTTTTACCAAGAAACAGTAGATAGGATAGAGGCAGGGAGAAAAGAAATAATCATGTACTTTGCACTGTGCTGCTTTTTCTTCTCAGGAAATACAAGGTTTTTCTAGTTTTCAGACAATTAGTACTTTACTAACATGTCACTGATGCTAAAAAAATGTACATGTAATGCAAGAAAGACATTGCATAGATTAAGGTGAGCCATTTGCCTTAATACTGTTGCTTCTGTTTTGCAGCACAGGAAATTGCTTTATTTTGGAAAATCAAAACAGAAGTTCAGCATAGACAATGAAGACTATATTGCGACCATACTTATTGAACAGTCAGTTTGCCCAAGTGGGTAACTACTTGGAATAAAAATTAGAAAATATTGCAATAGAAAATCATGTCAAACCATTTTTTTTTTACCTGAAATTATTAATTTTCAAATATTTTTTGCCTTAAAGATGATGAATTTACCCATGTTGACATTTTACATAAAAATATTAAAATATTTAGTTTGAACATATTCATTTTTGAGTCATAACTTCTTCCTGATTATGAATTTTTAAGTCATTGTAGTTATTCAAAACAGTTTATTTAATCCATGTACCATATGTCTACAAAAATATCCTTCAGGTTTAATTAGATGACAGTTTTTCCAAACACTTGTTTTCTGTGTTCTATTTTTTTGTCCTATTGAAGACTGCCCATGTCTAGGTTTATTCCATATAATTTTAGGCACTTATCTGAGGTACTTGTTGAGAATGTGGCATGTAATTTATCATATAGTCTTCCTGTGTCTCAAAAAGAAGCATCTAAAAATGAAGAATACACTACCAGAGTGATGAATAATCTGTAATATCTAGTTTTCCATTTTCAAGAAAAGCCAAGCTAACTGAGCTCTTAACTTTGAAACCTCAGTCTCTATACAGGACAAGAAAAGCTTTCTTTTGTTGTCACTGTTTTCAGCAAGAGAGCTAAGGTGTCTGGGAATAAAGGAAATAAATACAATTTGAAAGATTTTTTGATATTTCCATAGTTAGGAACACTGTAAAGACTTGAGAGATAGTTTAGTTTGATGATTTTTATACATTTCACCTTAGTCACTCAGAAAGATCCCAGTCTTTAGGTTTATTAAATATGACTTAAAGACAGAAATCTTTAGTTCTGGTGAATGAAAGTGAAGTTATGGCTTCAAGATGGGTATCTCCAGATACGCATGGAAAAGAAGGTTCTATGGGTAGTTGCAGAGTATGTTTGAGTGGGTTATACAAGTGGACTATATTACAACATTTGAGATTCTGCCTTTTCTGTCCAAGCTTAGCAATTAAATATATAGAGAAATACTTAGAATCACATGGATTTTTTTTTTTTTTAAATGAAAAGCTGGTCTTTATGCTTTAACACATTATAAAGAAAAGAAACTGAGAAAAAGGAAGAGACATTATTTAAACTCTGTTTTATTAATGTCTCTTATTAAAGTCAATTTTAGAGTTTGATTATTAATTATAATTTATATTTCATAATTTATAATTAATTTTTATTTTTAATATTTTTTATATTCATTTTATAAATCAACTCATTTAGAGTCCAGTTGCCATTCTAATCTTGGCAGCCAGATGTACAGAGGTTGTAACTGTGGAAAATTATCCATCGTCTTTGAGAAGACATATCACTTATCTTTCTATCAAGGGAAAAAACAAGAGGTAGTGACTTCATCTTGCTGATGTTTCAAAAATGAAATGTCTTGCAAAACTATTGTAAAAACTTCATTCCATGATATGATGATAGAAATCCTCTTTAAACTCTACTAGTTGAAGTTATCAGCTGTATATTCGTCGTATCCCTACATCTTTTCCTTTCACAGTGTCTATTATCAGCCCAAGTCTGTGGATTGCCATTGAAAAAAACGATTTGTTATTTTCAACCATTATAAGTAAGTCCAGTATTATTTTTATTTTTTTCCTTTAAATGGATAGTTGTAAAATATTATTTGATCCCCTATTTGCTATCTGTCAATTTCTGCAACAATGAATATAATTTCATTTTCCCCCTTTACTTTTTCTCCTGTTCTACACCTGCTCTGTTCCATTATTCTCAGGTTCTTGAATTGATCCACATTTAGTTGATAACTATTTCTAACTTTTCTGCCTGCAGTTTCTCCTAGTAACGATAATAATGAAAAGTAAATAAATTAATATCTGGACAGAATCTCTTTTGGTTTGGTAGAGTCGGAAGTCTCACAAAGATGGTAAAGCTCTTCATTTGCTGCAGAGAACATGTGGGTACCCTTTTACAGTATTCACCTGGCAAGGATATAAACCACAGTAGAGCAGCCAATCTTTCTGTAATTTTGCCTTATGAAATAATTTTATGTTTTTAAAACTAATTATGGTGTTCAGAAGACCGCAAAACTGCATAATTTTCACATAAACAAGGTCTAATAATTAGCTCCCTCTGTCCTTATGCGAACACAAGTGACAGTTTTAGGATCCAGTATGAAGGGTTTAAGAAGTGGTTCAATTGTATTTTTCTACATGTAAGTGGTTTTATTTTCTCCCACTATATCTATAGAAAAAAAATTATTATAGTTACAGAGATCTGTGGGCCTCTGTGATAATAACCTAATTTTCTTATTCTGTCCTTAATTGGTTAAGAAAAGAAACCACGTAATGGCAAAATAATTTAAGTGGTTCCATTAGTCTCTTTTGAAGGAACCATTGATTTTTAATGCTATTACTTCCTAAGCTCATTTTACCAAGGTTTTATTTACCATTAGCTTCAAATCCTTGCATGTTAATGCATTTATTAACCTCTGGAATCCTGAGAGAGTCTGTGTTAACAAAAGCAATGAACAAAACTTAAACTGTTTGGCTTGGATTTTACATGCTCTATGCAAAGCATAATTCAGGAAAATTCATTTTCAATATTTCTGAAATTAAAGAGCCTCTGTGTTTCAGGAACACAGATATAAGGAGACTACAGAGCACTACAGAGAAAGATGGATTTTTCTATATTTTTTTCAGTCCTTCCCATTTTTCTTCTCTGTTTTGACTTAGTCATCAGCCAGAGAGAGTTGCTAACAGATATTATTCTCTTTCCCCCAGTCAATTTTATGATAACAATTCCCAGTCTGGCACTCAGCCAGACTGAGTGCTAAAAGAGGATTGGTTAAGTAGTAAATTCAACCCTTCTCCAATCATTGCATTAATCCCCAGCCTACACAATCATCCTGTAAGAGGTAAAGGTATGGAATTAATAACTGCCTTCGAGATATCTGATCTGGTAACTCTCAGAAGGGGTGGGCTGCTACTGGAGATTCTTGTGATCTATTATATTTTTCATTAAATTTCATTAGATAAATTCCATATATTCCATGGTCACTAAACATTTTTCACTCTTTACTTAGCAGTACCATGGAACTTGCTAACTCAGTTTTATTTTGAACATTGTTCTCATTCTCTTTGGAGCAGAAGACCACCAGACTGCCGTCCACAGCAGACCTGGATCCTGACAGGGGGATTTTGGGAGCTGTTGTAAAATGCATAAAAAATGGTTATTATTATCCATTTACCTTGCTCACTTTTCTCAACAGGCATGCCTTCATGAGCTGCTTTCCTTGCCCAATTCCTGCCATGTAACAGCCACCTGTGTCATTCTGATGACCCATGCAGAAAGTGCTTGATGCTCAACTGGCAATTGCTGAGGACAGTTTCAGAACTATGGAAGCAAATGCAGACTCCCTCTGCAGGTCTCTCAGATGTTGTGCTCTGGAAGTGGGTTCCATAAACGTGACGCCGGAAACTGATCCCCTGAACACAAGGGGACGGATGAGATAGCTTTGCCTGGATAACCTGAAAATCTGGAGAGTGGTATGTGTCTGCAATCCTCATGCTTGAAAATTAAAGCCTTTTCTGCAATGCTGATATAAATGCCCATCTGATATTAGGATTAACCACATGTTTTTTTGTTTGGTTGGGTTTTTTAATTATTTGTCATCTTTTTGACCGTAACAGATTGGTTCAATCCCTTTCTTTGAAATTTTAATCTGAAAGTACTCATCATTAAAACAGTAGACAAATAATACATTTCCTGGGAAATAAGAGAATGGAAGATGTCCTTCACTGCCTCACTCCTTACATGTTTTATGTTGTGGCTCTGTTTTAAAATAGACCAGTGGCCCTTAGGAGTGGAGATCAAAAGTTCACTGTCATGGAGGGTGACAGAAGTATGTAAACATGTTTTTTCTTGAGTTTGTATCTGTCATTATAAACTTTTCATAGTTGGCTGGGCTCAATGACTACATTTCAGCAGAAGTCATAGAAAGAATGGCTGATTGATCTTTACTTTCATCTCTTTGGTGGCCTGGATAAGTAATATTGTAGCCTTTTCAGCTGAAGCTAACGTAGAACTTAGTTCTCTCACATGTTCAGCAAAATGCTGCAATCATGTCTCTCATGTAAAAGCTGGGAACTGGCATTACTTCCTTCCACACTTTTGAATGAAAATGGCTCAAATGGATATGCTTTGTACTGAATTAAATGTCTTTGTAATATCTCAGTTAGTGGTAGCTATGGCTGCAGTGATCACAGTATTGTGGAATTTGGGGTCCTGCTGAGCATGCTGAAGGTTAGTATTAAGACAAAGGTTTTAGATTTTAGAAGGGCAATCTTCAGCTCGCTCAGAGCTCAGATGGGAGTGATTCTGTGGGAATCTTCCATGGACAATAAAGGAGTTATCGAGTGCTGGGACTTTTTCAAGAATGCTCTCCTAGAAGCACAAAACCTGTTCATGTCCTTTAAAGATAAGGTAAGCAGGTGGAGCATGAGACCCCCTTGGCTTAACTGCAAGCTTCTGAGTCTGCTCAAACCCAAAAGAGAAGCATACCACAGATAGATGGAAAAACAGACAAATACCTGTTGAGAACTACAAGGCCATTACCAGGGCGTGCAGAGATGCAGTTAGAAAAACAAAACCTTAGCTCGAATTGAGATTGGCCAGAGATGTCAAAAACAAGAGGAAAATGTTCTTGAGGTATGTAAACAACAAGCAGAAACAGAAGACAAATATTGACCTTCTGTTAAACAGAAGATGTGAGTTAGTCACCAACACCACTGAAAAGGTAGCAGTTCTCACCACTTCCTTCACCTCTGTCTTTACCAGCACTGTTGGGCCCTGTAAGGGACTGTGTTGGACTGTGTTTGTCTCAACATTGCTGCTACACCACTACCACTTCCTGGCCTCAACATCCTGTCGCTGTGGAGGAGCACGCTCTGAAGGAGACAAATTGTCCCCGACGAAACCATGATATCTGCCCGATGTGATACAACAACATCCTTAGCAGTGCGTACCAAGCTGCACCTGCGTGCAAGGTGGGTGGAGAGGAAATCAGGGTGAGGAAGACATGCGGAGGCTGAAGGCGCTGCAGGTCGACCCCCCGCCAGCACGACCACCGTGAACACCTGGGCATGCATGCATGGAGGAACACGGGGTGGCACGTATTACAATGAGCTCCATGGAAATGGGTGGACTTTTCAGAGAAATCATGAGGACTGGGGCAATAAAAGGACTGCATGCTCCTCTCTCGGGATCCTTCTGGTTCTTGCTCTCCTTCCTCAGAGCTGGGACTTTGGCGGAGCTTGGAGCTTGGAGCACCATCACCTGCACCAAGACTGAGCCAACGGGACATTGCTGGATTTGTGGTGGTGGTAATTAATCTTACTGCATCTCTACCGTTTGCTTGCTTAGGGATTCTGACTTTTCCTTTCTTTTTCTCTCTGTCCTGTTGCTATTATCAGGAAAATAAAGTTCACAAAGTTGCACAGCATCCGACCTCATTTGTGTCTTAATCTTGCTCTTGGGATCATTTAAGAACCCTCCCTGATATTGGATCAGGACAGGCCCAGTCCTTGGGAACAAAAATCCAAGTTGATGCAAACACAGACCCATTGTCAGTGAAGGAAGTGTTGGTATGTGAGCTATCGAAGGAGCTTGACTCTTACAAATTGATGGGCCCTGATGTTATCCACTCGAGGGTGTTAAGAGAACTGGCTGATATCATTGTGAGGCTGCTCTCCATAATCTTTGAGAAGTTGTGGAGGTGGGGGGACATCTCAGAAGACTGGAAGAAGGCTAATGTCACCCCCATCTACAAGAAGGACTTAAAGGAAGACCCAGGAAATTATAGGCCCATCAGTCTTACTTGAATCCCTGGGAAAGTTATGGAATGAATCCTCCTGGGGGCACAAGTCAAATGAAGCAAGCGGTTGGGAAAAGCCGGCATGGATTCACCAAGGACAAATTGTGCTCAACAAACCTGATCACCTTCCACGGCAAAATAACCTTTTTGGTTGATGTGGGGTGAGCAGTGAATGTTCTTCACCTGTATTTCTTCAAGGCTTTTGATCTGGTTCCCCACAGCCTCTTTCTAGAGAAACTGATGTGTTACGGTCTAGACAAGTGGTCTGAGCAGTAGGTGGGGAACTGGCTGACAGGCTGCACCCAGAGGGTGGTGGTAAATAGCTCTTTTTTCAAACTGGCAACCTGTCACAAGTGGGATCCCCAAGGGATTGATGTTGAGCCCAACGCTGTTTAATATCTTCATAAGTGATCTGGATGATGGAATCAAGTGTACCTGATGAAGTTTGCTGATGATACCAAACTGAGTGGGGAAGTGGACACTTTGTAAGGGAGAACTACCCTGCAGGAAGACCTGGATAGGCTGGAGGAGTGGGCTAACAAGAACCTTATGAATTTCAACAAGGACAAGTGTAAGGTCTTGCACCTGGAAAAACATAATCCAGGAGTGCAGAACAGACTGGGATCTACCTGGCTGGGGACAAGCTCTGTGGAAAGGGACCTGGGGGTCCTGGTGGACAATGAGCTCAACATGAGTGAACAGTGTGCTGCCATGGAAAAAAAAGCCAACAGGATGATGGATTGCATCAACAAGGGCATCACCAGCAGAGTTAAAAAAGTCATTATCCCACTCTACTCAGCACTTGTCAGGTCACACCTGGAATACTGTGTTCAGTTTTGGTCCCCGCTATGCAAAAAAAGATGTGGACAGGCTGGAGAGGGTCCAGAGAAGGGCCACTAAGATGATCAAGGTGCTGTGAAGCCTGCCATATGAGGAAAGGATGAGGGAACTGGGTTTGTTCAACCTTGAGAAGAGGAGGCTTAAAGGACACCTTGTCACCATGTTCCAGTATTTAAAGAGTGACTACAAAGAAGATGGAGACTTCCTTTTACAAGGAGTCACATGGAGAAGATGAGGATACAAGTTACTCCTGGGGAGATTCCAACTGGACACAAAAGGAAAATTTTTCACAATGAGAACAGTCAGCACTGGAATAATCTCTCTAGGGAAGTGGTAGATTCCCCAACATTGGACATTTTTAAGATTCAGCTGGACAGGGTGCTGGGCCATCTTGTCTAGACCGTGCTTTTGCCAAAAAGATTGGACCAGATGATCCTTAAGGTCCCTTTCAACCTGGTATCCTATGATTCTAACATTTTTGTGTACCGGTGGGTGTGGGTGCACACAGCATTTTAGTATCTTCAGGAGATGTCTGAAGCTCAAATTTGCATATCTGTAAAATAGTTGCTGTGATGGTCATCGTCTCCGAGATTGTTGCGCCTTGCACATGCATAAAGCTTTCAATACCAAAATAATTATGCAGGCAAAATTATAGATGATATAGAACCTTATCCTAATACAGATGCCTTTAGTTAGATGAACCATACCTAAAAGTGACTGTTTCTCTTCATTGCCTGGGAAGGGAACCTAGCTGACAGGTTTAGACAGAGATTCTCACTTGATAGGTAGGATACATCCCACTCTAGGCATCCAGAAAGTGTCTTTTTGGATCTTGTTCTTGATCATGTAAATTAACAGTCCAAGTGATGAAATATATTTAAATAGTAATAATTGACAACTGGAAGCAGAAATTTGAAAGTAGATACTAGAGTCATGGTATCCGAATAACATTTGTGGAATTTGATTGGACATTCTTCATCCTCATAGAGCAGCTGGGCAAAATGGAAAGAATTAATTTACTCAATGCATAGACACCACATGGCCAAACAGCTCAACATCTGGAACAATGGCAGGTGCATACAAGGTCAGCTTGTAGTGTAGGTTTTGTCTGAATTAGAAAAGTTTCAAAAGCTTGACTCAGATACCTCAAAATGTGGGCATATTAAATTGTTTTGGCTTAAAATTAGTTTTGTTTAAAAATGAGTTCTTTAGTTTTAGTGATATCTACTTTTCTTTAAATGAATCTGTGTATATGGGTATACAACTGACAGCCAGTTATCAGCCGCTGTTTACTGATCTGGGGTACACGCCTGTTTAGCTTAAATTTAAATGTTCGTTATTACCTTGTTTTTCAAGGAGGTTTAAATCGTGCACACAGATTACCCATAATTCAGTGATACTCATCTGACAGGATAATTTAGTAAATGTTCACAATTTAGTTGCAGCTCTGAAACCTAGGAAATTATCTCCTATACTACTTTTAGTAGAAGGATATTGTCAAATTAATTAGGTCAATATTGAGAGTAGTCTTGAACTGATAATACAGCTAAGAATAAATCTATGCTAAATAAAAATAATTATGGTCCACACTGCCTAATTCTTACTGCAGTCCCTGGATAGCTCCAAAAAGCCTACTCCAAGAGCAAACTGCTTTAGAAAGGGAAAAGTCCTAAATGATGTAAAACAAGTCAGTGCTCATTAGCCCTGACTTCTTTTATTCAGCAGTAAAAACCTTGTTTCTGACTCTAGAGATGGTACTGTCTGTCTTAACTAAGTTGTCTCTTAAACTAATTTGCATTAAATTGGTGGCTGGTTGGACCAAGCTGATATTAACTATTTTTTTTCTTTTAATGAATGAATAATTGTTAGAATTCAATCTTACCTGGCAGCTCTGAGACCATGTAATCTGTAAAATTTTGACTATTTTTGATTGACTCATTTATTTCTGTTTAAAAGGGTCATGCATAGCGTAAGTTGTCATTTTTCTAGGTTTTTTTATTATCATGTTCTGAGGATTTATTTGACAGTTTTCAAATCTAGTGCCAAATTAATGTGATTTATTTCTATGCATCAGCTCCACAGTTCATGAATTTGTGGTTATTCTTACTAACTTTTCAATATAACTATTCCTTAAAAATTACCAGACTGTAAAATATCCAATAAAAATTGTTTAACAACAGAAAACATAATGATCCCAATGCAGGGCTTTTTGTTGCTTGTGCTCAATTTGCTCACTACAGGAAGTTACAATGTCATGAGGTGAGAAATACTTCAGAAGTACTTACAAATTATGAGAGGCATTTGCAAAAGTTTTGCTTAAATAAAAAACACTGTATGAACTCTTGATATAAACAACTGATAGATTTTCAAGTTTTTTAAAATTAAACTTGCTTTGCTATCAGACACGGAGTGCTCTGAGGTACCCTGAATGTTCTTGGCAGAGAATGGTGTTCAGGACTATTGGGTCAGCTGGTGACATTGCTGCAAACTCTGTATCGCCCCTTCTGAAAGGCATATCAATGTGCTCTGAATTAGCACAATACCAGAAAGTAGTAACAGACTTCAGAATGCCCAGCATTTTTGCCCCAAACCAGTGTTGACATGGATAAAAAATAAGCTAAGCCTCTTTCTTAAATTTGAATTAGCACTTCTAAACCTGACAAACATTTTTCTGGGAAGTGTAATTAATTTGAGGATAACACTATAAAAGCCAAATGTCAGATTTTGAAGACACATCTCACTGCTCTGTTTGCTTTTTAACATTACAGGAATTTCACTTAAAATTTTCATTGTTGGTTACTTACAGGTAAGCAGTTACTCGGCTTTCAGAGATACAAAGTCATTGCATTGATACACATCATTGGACAACAGAAATAGAGAAACAAACTGAAAATATTTTTAATTCTAGTTCTGCAATAAATGCTGGGAACAGGAAGGGGAATATACAGAATAAAAAATCCCAAATTAACTAAACCACCTTTATCATTTATCAGGGAAAATACAAAAAAAAATAATAATTGTAGCAATATTTGTTTTACTTTATTTTTAAAAGTATCTGTATTTATAAGTAAATTAGACCCAACCCTTCTTCTTCAATGCACAGTTTAGTGTTGAAAAGAGGGCAATTCAGAATTAGGATGACATATATGACTGTGTTAAGATACCATGACAAAAATTATGCAATGAAGCAAACCTGCCAGCAGGCCTTTCATGGCTTGGCAGTCACATGTAAGTCAGTAACAGCAGAACAAGGACACTTCAGCTTCTCATTTCTGCAAACTCAGTTACATAGGAGTGATATGTCACAGGTCACTGCACAATCTTGGTTTTAGTCCAATGTACTGGTCAATAAGGCATAACCCCAATTTACCAACAACATGATCTCCAGTTAATATGTCACGAAGTCCATATGATGACAAGAAATTCAATATAATTCTAGAAGGGAGCTGTGGTGCTGCACCATGTAGTGATCAAGATCTGCTTGTTGCTGGAATGACTCTTCAGAGCAGTAGAACTAGAGCAGAACTAGACCTTCAGACAATAGAAGTAGTAGGCTATAGAGAAAAATGCCAGAAACTTTTCTCTATGTATTACTTTGCTAGAGGAACTCAGACCTATTTACTCATGACTACAGTAATGCAAACAGTCTGGTTAGAAATGTAATTTTTTTGTGTGTGTTTATGTGCATGAAAGCATTATACTCGAGATCTCTTGAGTGAATTTATGACATTATATCAGGCTAGAAATATATGATACCACATAACTTATTTGCCTTACTCCAATTTATCTACTGCATTTTGTCCAACCTGGACAAACATAATTGCCTCCACCCAGGGAGAGTGCAGTATATAACAATAGCTATGCGGCTAGCGTGGTATTATGTTGACTTGTTGGAAATTATTTATGATTGTGAGGTAGGAGATACCAGGCTATGATGGGCACAAACTCAGTCCAATTAAGAAAAAAAGTAAGCAAAAAACATTTGGTGCATCAGTATGTTTCTAATTTTTCTCCTAGTTGCTATGAATGGGCATCAAAAATTCTCACAAAATGTGTGTACAACAATTAATATTGGGTTTTATATGTTCTTTTTTGTGCCTTACAAAGAAAATAAGTTTATTTATAAGATCTCATAATTTTCACCAAGATAAAAGGAGGTAAGTCAAGACAACCAGCCTTGTTCATCCTTGTGAATACATGTTAGCCATTTGACCTGAGCTTTCATGGAGTTAAAAGGTGTAGAGCTATACCCCTTTCTATTTCAAAAGTATATTTTCTAGAAAGAGGGATGGACTGGGTATCCCAGATACACAGATGTACCCCACTGTACTTGATAATATTAAGTTAAACTGCAGTTTACAGTTCAGCTGTAGATGTGAGATGGAGTGATTATTTCTTGTGCTGCCTCAGTTACTTATCTAAGTTTGTACGTAGACACATTTTAGAAAGCCAAGTATATTTTCACAAAAATTTTGCAAAAATCTAAGTAAAGTCTAAAGTAGTGTGAAGTGCCGAACAGGCCTTTGGATCCAGCATGTCTGAAATTTGTAAACATCCCTAGTTGAGGGCAGCAAGAATTTTTGCTAGTTTGTCTTCTGTGACCAAAGCTGCAAAATTCATTGTGCTTTAAATGATGACAAGACTTAGTTATATCACAATTAATATTGTCATAGGTATGGTTTATAATGCTTCTAACAATAATCTGATATTTAACTTACAGTATCTGTCCTGGTAAATATTAATTAAATGCCTTCCCAGTTTCTAAATTTAAACAGTCACCTATCATGTCTCAGCAGTAGTGTCTGTCCATGAAACCCTCCTTCCTGTTAACATGCAGCATATACTACCAATGAATTTCATGCTGTGCTCACCTTCACAAGCATTGGTAATATTGGAAAGGTAGAGTTATTCTGACAGCATAATATTGTCTGTCTGGAAAAGCTCGCTTACCACCTCCCTTCTCACCCCTGCATACTACCTAGAAATTTTGTTCTTCTACCTGATTAACTTGAACATTCATGATGCTTTGAACAATCAATACAAAGCACGATTTGAGAAAGTACATTGTTTGCCAAGACTGTACAGTTATGATATGTAGGAGCTATAGTTACCTGGTTATATCAGTATGAAAGGCAATTAAGGCATAAATAATGAAATCCGCTTATTGTTAAAAGTTTACTTCTCCATAAAAAGTATTTATCAGCATTTTTTATAACGAGTATGTCACAAATTGGGACTAGAAATAGGAAAAATGAACTTGAGAAGGTCAGGATTTAAAAAAAAAATATGAAGAAGATAACTAGCAGAAAGTTTGGGAGTGAAAAATCAGGAATTGGGAAAATAAACAGTCTGAGAGGTGATATTTTTCAAGCTATCACTGCAGTCACACAAATCAAAAAATAAATGAAGGGGTTTTGTCATGAAAAAAGGTAACAAATATTAGTCTTGAATGCAAACTCTTAACATGTGACAGCACAAATCCACTTGAAAAATCTGAAGGTCATAAAGGTATTGTTGTCAACTTAATGCAAAGGGTTAAAGATCCCAGAGCTGAAGTCTCCAGCACTGTGGTGTTGTGAGCAGCCTTTAAAGATGTATCAGGCTGTGAAGAGCTGCAAGATCTGTGGAGTCAGTGCCAGGTTCAATGACTAGGAATGAAATCTAACCAGACAGAGTTTCTTCTGCATTACTCATAGTGTTTTTTAAAGTTTCTTCAGTCAGTTCACAGCTGTAATAATTTCATATTACCATCGTCTTTCTCCGGAAAACATTTGACGATTTCAATGAAAGTTACTCCAAACTGTGGTTTACTCTTCTGCATGTTGCTTAATAGTTTGTTCAGATAGGTGATGCTAAGCAGGGGCAGCTGCTTGAGTTCTATTACCACACAGTTTAATAAATGCTTGTCTAATTGTGCTTCAGGTATGGTTTAATTTTTAGTGAGCCTAATTCATTCCTTTTGAAACAATCTGTTTACATATCATGCAATTGTTAGAGCAAGATAAATTGTAGCCTGAACTCTTTGATATCAAATTTACTTTGTCGTGTTAGGATTGACTAATGTTTGTGTAGATGCTCTGCTACCATGCCCAGGCTTGGCAGCCCTCCAGATATCACTTGCTCATTTGGATCTTGCAGGAAGCAATGGCAGATCTACACGTGACTTCTTTATTTTTCAGATTCATATGGCCTGTGTACCACCTTTCCTATTTAAACACTGTATGACAGCTAGATTTGGAGCATATGTTTGCATGTTCCTGGCATCAATGACATTGATCCACACCTTTACAATATTAAACTATACTACTGTTCCTTATGCCCCGATTAACCTTCTGGAAGAGGGTTTTTGTCTACTGGATTGCTTTGCTCATCAGAGTAAGAAACTTTATTATCAATGGAATGAGGATATCGCCTCAAAAAGGGTCGATACCTGAAATATCTAGCAATGGACAAAACAAATCTATTATAATATCCAAACCTCTCCTGTTTGTGTTGTCTGCCCATGTTAAGGACAACTGATAAGTTCTTTTTCTCGGGAGATATTCTGTATTGTGGATAAAAAGATCTTTTTTTATTGTGGAGAGCAATGAGATGAAAAAGACCTTAGGCCTACCTTGGGTTCTCCTAAAAGTAAGAGAAAAGAGAGTTGTATGTGTCCTCAAGAAGTCATTCACTCTGTTTGTGCAAGTAAGCTTCTGCTGGGCACAGATATTTGTACTGGTATATGATGATCTGTATAGTGACTGCACATGATCTACGGGAAAGTTTCAATACAGGTAAAGCAGCCCCCATGGCAGATGATGACCAGGAATGGTCTGGGGGAGAGCAATGACCAAGGAACATTCCCAACTTGTTTGTTTAAGATGCAGATATGCAGTTTGGAGAGGCAAAAGCATTTAACTGTATGAATACACGACATTCCAGGCTAGCTGACATCAAGAGCAGTTTCTGATGTATGTGCTGATAGAGGTAAAGCTATTTAGTTCATTCTCCTACCCCAAGACAAGTTCTGAAGAAAAAGAAATCTTCTCAGTGAGCTGAACTATCTGACAAAAATCTGAAGCAATTCAGAAGATGGTGATCTTGTCATCAAATATACATCTTTTTGTGACATATTATGGTGGATTGCAGTAGTATCCAGAAATATTATTTAGAATTTTTTTTAAGTATTATAAGACGCAGTCATTGTTTCAAAAATGGTGGTTGGGTGTCAATTCTGTGCAGAAGTAGGAGCAAGTTCAAGTTTTTTTCCCTCAAACCGTATGCTTGTGATGTGGATGAGAGCAAAGGTATTGTTTCTAAAACACATTTGTTTTGGGAATTTTTACTTTCACTGCCTCGAGCCAGTTTTAACTCCTTCAAAACATTTATTTCTCATTATAATTTCTTATACTCTCCCCTTCTTGTTCTTGTTATAACACCTTCTCTTTTACCATATGTCCAAGTTGCAACATATGATTAAGATAACTGAATGTGTTACTGTAAAAAGAAAACACCATCCAAATTATTTTTTTTTCAGTGTTTGTTTAGCGCTATGGCTGAAATTATAGACTTAATAGAATTTCTGAGACACATTTCATAGCTGTGTATACAATATTTTATCATAGCATTACTGCACAGCATTTTATCTGGAATTTTTATCTGGTGCACACACTAGCATTTCAGCAGTAGATAAACTTTTTTTTGGGAACATTTCATAGCTTAAACTTGTATATAGATGAAGATTTATTGAGATAGTAAGGCATCAGGGGAGCAAAAGTTGGAGAATATTTTTAATCTCTGAGGTTCTGAGCACTAATTGCAAAAATCTATTAATTTTACTTTGAGCATTACACAGGATATAAAATGGTCCTTAAGCAGAGCTAGACCTCTGTTTTGGTTATAATTTTTTTCTGGATTTTTTTTTTTACCCGAGCCTGAATATGCAGTTATACTTTCTGATGTTATGGAGCATATTCCTTGTGAGGAGAGACTGAAGAAACTGATCTTGTTGACCCTGGAAAAGGTTTCTGGGGGTGACCTAATAGCTTTCACCCAAAACCTCTGATAAAGGTACCAAGATGATGGATCCAGGCTCTTCACAATGCTGAATGGTGTAAGGACGAGAGACAGTGGGGATAAACTGAAACAAGGAAGATTCAGGCAAAATATAAGGGGAAACTTTTTCACCATGGGGTCAGAAAATAACAAACAGGTTGTTCACTCTTCATCCTTAGTTTTTTCATGGCCTGACTGGTTAAAGCCCTGAACAACACAGTCTGATGCCTATGTGACTTCTGACCTTATCTCCACAACCCCATCACAGTTTCCAAAATGATCATGTCAGCCATGTTCCTTCAGTAGCTTGGTAGTTCCTTCAGTAGCTTGGTAGTTCCTTCAGTGGCTCAGGCTGATTGCCAGGGAGTGAGTCAACCAATCATTTCTCATGAGCCATTCAAGTGTGTACTTCTAAGCTCCCCCAGACAGCAGTGCACAGAACTTTTATTCATTTTTCAAACATTTTCAAATAGTACAAAAAAAGTTCTTTGCAGCATGGTTCCAGAACATGACATAAGTCAGGAAGAAACTATCTTACTGTTTCTATATTATTCTAATACAGGGAAGAAAGAAGAGCTGAAAATGTTATACCAAAACTTAGAGTGATATATTCTATCTTTGATGCCAAGCAAAGTGTGTAAAGAGTAATAGCTTCTTGTTACTTTTCTCATCTCCCACAGGCCCAAAATCTTACCTGGTCTGGTACTCAAAGATAAGTGTGTTATTTCTTTTCCAACACTTATGACTAGGTAGTTAGAGGAAGCAAAAATGAATGTGTTTGTTGATTTTTCTAGGAGTTTCGAAAGACATGAGTGAGGTATCTCTGGAATGGAGTTCCTGTGGGCTCAGAAGAGGAAGAATAAAGAGCTGATTCAAGATATTATAAAAGTGCCAAGGACAAATGGAGACATCTGTTGGAGACTGCTTTACCTGAAAACAGTTGTAGCTGTCTCCTTCCTCTACCATTGAAAAGCAACTCAGCCAATCTATCACTCTTAGGAAATGTTACATAATGTACCTTACACTCACATCAGACCAGACAGGGTGAAATTGACTTCACAACCAAGAGGTACATTTTTCTAAGGTGAGATGCTCCACAAGTAAGGGACCATGTGAAAAGCCTGAAATACACATAGCAGTGATTTTGGTGACATATAATTGTAATAACAGTAGTGATGGGAGTAGAAAGGAAAATAAACACTCTCCCTAGGTAACTCAATGCCTGGATGCAAGTTGAATTTTCAACCAGACATGTATTTTCACTTTCTGACAACATGTATGTCTATGAAGGTTCTTGGATGCATTTACACTGTCACCCTTTTTTTTGTCAAACTGCCATCTAAAAATACCCAAGGAAATTCAAATGTTTGTCCTTTGGTGTTTTATTTGGTTTTAGAAGTTGCATAATCAAAAAAAAAGCTTGCTTGGAAAGTAGTCAATAAGTATTTAACATAACTATCTCTGAAATATCATAATTTCCATAAAAACTTAGATAGTATTCTGGAAACATTCATGAAATGTTTGATGATATATTTTGTCCTCAAGCATAAGAAAGTTCATGAAATGTCATAGCAATGCTCATGAAATATTTCATGAAACACTCATGAGAAATCTCTCTGAAATTGGCATGTAAGATTTATATTTTCATGAAGTATTAAGCAATGTATAAAGAAAAAAGCACACTGGGCTACAACTACAGTGAAATACTACATGAAACAAAACATCCATCCATAGAAAGTTCCAGAAGAACTGTTCACAGAATCACAGAACAGCTGAGGTTGGAAGGGACCCCTGGAGGTCATCTGGCCCAACACTTCCGTTAAAGCAGGGTCACCTAGAACAGGTTGTCCAGAACCAAGTTCAGATGATTTTTTAATGTCTCTAAGGATGGAGACTCTACAAACTCCAACCTGTGTCAGTACTCAGTCACCCTCACAGTGAAAAAGTGTTTCCTGATGTTCAGGAGAACCTTCTGCCCATTGCCCTTGGTCCTGTCACTGGGTACCACCGAAAAAAGCCTGTCTCCACCCTCTTCACACGCTCCCTTCAGTATTTATGTACATTGAGAAGATCTCACCAAGCCTTCTCTTCTCTAAGCTAAACAGTCCCAGCTTCCTCAGCCTTTCCTCATAGGAGAAATGTTCCAGACCCTTAATCATCTCTGGAGTGACTCCAGTATGTCCATGTCTCTGGTGTACTAGGAAGCCCATAAGAGGACACAGGACTCCAGGTGTGGTCTCACCAGTAATGAATAAAGGGGAAGAATCACCTCCTTCACCTGCTGGCAATGCAGCATGGGATAGCCTTTGCTGCAAGGGCACATTGCTGGCTCATATTCAAATTGCTATCTACCAGTAACCCTAGGTTACTCCACCTCTTCATCTTCCTGGCCTGTCCTTCCTAAAGATGTTGTAAGCTCCCATTGCAGCACTCCAGTCATGCAAGACATTCCATGATGAAAGCAGTTTCCTGACATAAAACTGTTTGTGACATTTCTTACAAATATCTATGAAATTGTTCATGAGCTATCACATGGAATTTATATGAAATATATAATAAAACATAATGCAAGGAAATATAGCTAGTTGAATAAAGTGTAAGATTAAAATTGTTGAAGGTAACTCTAGTCCTCGGAATACTGTTACAACCCAGACTGGGAGCCCAGAGATTTGTAAAGATTCTGTGATCCCCTTGGGTTAAATTAAGGTGAAACAACACCAGGTGACCAGTTGAAAAATTTTACTTGTGGTAGAAATAGCTTAAACTTGGAAAAGGATAATAAGCAATATGGTCTCTAATAAATCTATAAGAAAGAGAAGAGAAGAGAAGAGAAGAGAAGAGAAGAGAAGAGAAGAGAAGAGAAGAGAAGAGAAGAGAAGAGAAGAGAAGAGAAGAGAAGAGAAGAGAAGAGAAGAGAAGAGAAGAGAAGAGAAGAGAAGAGAAGAGAAGAGAAGAGAAGAGAAGAGAAGAGAAGAGAAGAGAAGAGAAGAGAAGAGAAGAGAAGAGAAGAGAAGAGAAGAGAAGAGAAGAGAAGAGAAGAGAAGAGAAGAGAAGAGAAGAGAAGGAGAGTCAAACAAATCCGGATCACCACACTTAGGTTCCAGCGTTGTCTCAGGTCTGGTAATCTTGGGTGGAGGATGCACACACAGCAAAGTTTTCTGTCGCTTTTTAAGTTAATTTTATCAGCTGATTAGCCTACTAGTCCAAGAAAGGCAGGTATTCCATGAATTAATTTCCATGAGAGATGAGGATAAGGTGGAGCATGGGTTCTGCACATACATTGAGAGGGAATGGGGTGCACCAACACCCTCGTCCAATTGAGTTGGTGGTTGTGCTCGCCCTGCCACCTTTACTTCTCCCCCAGTTTCCACAGATTTTTGCTGACTTCATTCTTCTTGAGTAATTGTCCAGCTTTCTGGGGCAGAAATGCTCACCTCTTATCAGTCCTTATCACCTCTTCAATGGTGAAGTAGTTAGCAAGGCCTGCATGGTGTCAGGCTTACACAATAGAGCCAGTGATTAGTGGTCCTTGTGCTTGATGAGAAACATTTGGTTTCACTCAGTCCAGTTTCCCCCCTTTGAGGTTTATCTAAGGAGTTTGTTAATACAACTGTAAGGTAGTGGGGACATGCATCCTTCGATACACTCCTGCTTCCTTGGGTGGCATTCCTTAGATTAATCACAAAGGCCACAGCTTGTACTTGAGGTTTTCTGTGTTGATGAATTTTTGTGGCATTAATTCCTTCAATTCTTTACACATAGGAACACCGGTCATCTCTGAGTCAGTGCCTTTGGCATCTGTCATTTGGAGGGAAATGTTTTTTGACTCCTCATTGCATTTTAAGAACCTCTGCTGCTGCAACTCCCAGGATTCACAGGGAAGCTCTTTCTCTTTTTCCATTGGGTATTTTGGAGTATGTGGTGTACAGTCATGGCACAAAGAAAGATTCAGCATGAGGCAGCAGTAGCTTCCCCTTAGTCTCCCAAATGCACCTTTTACAGTCATTTGATGTCCATTTAAGCAAGAGATAAAGAGTTTATTTCTGTAATACAAGTGAAAATTCATGAAGTCTAACTAGAATTAGTACTGCAGAGGGCAGTTCTGCAGTATCCCAGTATTCTGGGATCACTTGGATATCTATTTTAGTCTGGGATGTTATTAGTTATTGGTTACAGAGGAAGGTTACAATTAGTGGTCTACAGAGCTGAAGTCAGAATAAATTAGTCATAACCAATGACTAACTAGTGTCTAATTAAAGGCTTCATAGGTCAAGTAAGCAGGGAAAAAAATGGGTCATCCAAAATTACAAGGAAATTTCAACAGCACTAACATCCATAATGTCTGGAAACAAATATACTTTTAAAGTTAAATAAAAGAGGTGTCAATTGACATCCTGAATCCTTTTGCAATAAACTGAGTAACGATGTGGAAATTGCCAATGTGGTCGACCAACTTTTGAATGAAGAGAGGCAGTAGAAATAAGCATGTGGGTTCTGTCTGTTGTCCTGTTCCATGTGGGAATCAAAAATCCATGCAAAGTCATCCACAGCCTCTGAGAAATTATAAACTTTAAAATCTATACAATCAGGACTAGATAAGGTGTTAGTTACTGCTGGGGAGTTTTGGTAGCTTAGATATGATGTTTATGGTGATGTTTATAATGGTGAGTGATAGCCACAGTTTTATAAATAGAGGAGGTTTCATGCTGACTTGCAGTTCTGACATGATATCCTCACAGAGCTGTAGAAAAATGGTATTGGTTTTCTTGATATTGTACATCCATTTCCACAGATCAGTCTTTTCCTCCTAGAAATGAGCACATAAAAAGTTTTGAACTGAGGCCATAGTTCTGTGTTCAAATGATTAGAAAAAGAGTTGATATCAAATCAATGTTTCTTGGGGTACAAAGATTTATCCAGCACCAGGAGTTCTAAAACTTCCTTGACTTCTGTGGTTGAATCACAGCCTGATCCATGGACACCACTTCACAAGCTGTTGATCTATATATCACTTCTCATTTTCTTGCTGCTATCAGGCAACTATTGGTACTACTGCCAAAGCTCCTTGTCCAAACTGACACACTAACCTACCTTAAGATGGGAAATATTTTGCCACTAGTCCCAATTTCCCTACTGGAAGATAAAATGAGGATCTATATCAGAAAGAACAGAAAAGGATGTACAGTGGAGCAGGAAGTAAAGAACAGTGAAAACTTGAACATCCAACGTCACTGGAGGACTGTGGTCCATTAATAGTGAAGGGTAGTATTCATCTGAGAAATATGGAAATTGCCAGTACAAATGCCAGTGTTTGAATAGTTTATCTATATTCCTTTCACAGGAAAGCACTCAGGATCACTGATTCTTCTCACCCTAACTTAGACATGATTAAAAGGATCGTATAGATTGTGTCCTAAAAGTGCCCATTCTTTTTCGTTGACCAGGAAGAAAAAGGTAGGATGTTGAGTTTAGATGTAGACATCTAGATTACTGATATCTGAACCTCAATCTGAGGCCCATAAAATATCTGTACAGAATATTGTGGAGACAGTAGCCCTATGGAGTACTAAATTTGCATTGAGCAGTCTAGCCATAGAAATGATTGTGGAACATTTGTTCCATTCTGACTGGAGTACCACAGTTCAGCACAACATAGTCTCCTTGTGAGGACAAGCCCTAGCCTGGATAAAAAGGAGATGCCCTAATAATATTTTCAATCCTTATAGTGACTTTCTTGCACAGATGTCCGTTTACTTTGTGAATAGTATTTGTCCTTGTAACACTTTCAAGAGGTGGAGAAGAATTATTCCTACTTGAAAAACTGGAGATTAAGGACAGAGCTAAAACACAGAACTTTTTATTTCAAATTTTGGCTTTAATGGCTAGATCGTACTTATACTTCTGACATTTAGAAAATTACACTGGAAAAACTTCATCTTAGAGGTTAAACTTATGCATGTGCACTAGACTTGTAGCATCAGTTTTCCTCAGTGGTACAGAATGCTTTAAATTTTAGGGACAGGGATATAATAAAATGATACAAACAAAGGAGGTCTCAAGATAGTAACATTTGTAAATTTGCTCTGTGGAGTTATTAAATAGAGGCGGACTGGCAATCAAGATCCTGATTCAGCTTTATGTCTATGAAGTGTTGGCTTATTGCTGTAATAAAGGGGTCTTAAGTTGCTTTGTAACAGTTGATAGCTACTGTCCCAAGAATATGGTACAGGTGGGAATAGAGCATGCAGTGTTAACCAGAGATGATTTTCTTTCTATGATGACCTTGTGATAAAAGCATTGGACTGGAAAGTCTAAGATTTATTTCTTGTTCTTACAGAAACTTCCATTATGACCCATACAAAAAAGATGTGGACAGGCTGGAGAGGATCCAGAGAAGGGCCACAAAGATGATTAAGGGACTGGGAAACCTGCCATATGAGGAAAGGCTGAGAGAACTGGGTTTGTTCAGCCTTGAGAAGAAAAGGCTTAGGGGAGACGTCATCACCATTTTCCAGTATTTGAAGAATATGTATAGTATACATATTCTTTATACTGTATACTCCAATATACAAAGAAGATGGAGACTCCCTTTTTACAAGGAGTCACATGGGAAAGATGAGGGGTAATGGGTACAATCTACTCCTGGGGACATTCTGATTGGACACCAGAGGAAAATTTTTCACAATGAGAACAATCAGCCACTAGAATAATCTCCCAAGGGAAGTGGTGAATTCCCCAACGTTGGACACTTTAAGATTCAGCTGGACAGGGTGCTGGGCCATCTTGTCTAGATTGTGCTTTTGCCAAAAAGGTTGGACCGGATGATCCTTGAGGTCCCTTCCAACCTGGTATTCTATGATTCTATGATTCTCTGGAGGCCACTTATTCTGTCTGCACCACACTTCCTTTTTTTTTGTGAAATTCTGCTCCAGTGTATAGATTCTTATACTTTACTCACATCCTCCTCAGTGCTGGGTTAAGCACTAATGTTAGCCCTGTGTTTATTCTTGCCCATGCCTGTAAGGAAGAAATGTGTGTAGTAAAGTATTTCAACCTGGTAGATGTGAGGAATAAAAGAAAGGGTAGGGAAGGTAGAAAAAAGTAACTTCAAAAACAGATGGTGCCAACATTCACAACTGTCAGTTCTTGATTGAATAATTTTCCAGTCTCGGACAGTCCCATATAAAAAAACATTTTCTTGCAGGAGCGTTCAGATCTGGCACAACACTGAAGTTGTCTCTTATTATTTTCAGATAACACTAAGAAGGAACAGTTTCTGGAGCAAACATAACATGGAAGTTTTCATGGGAGGTACAGACGTTTTACGCATGCTTTGACATGCAGGGTTGTATATGCTAGAGATGACAAACTTTGGTGGTGCTTCTGTAGGTTTACAACAGAAAAGGTATGTAAAGCTGGTCTTGACAGGATTATTTAGAGGAGGCTCTAACTATGTTGCTGAATAGTAAGGGTCAGAAACAAATCCATGGCCCCAAGACCTAGGGACATCAGCTGGGCTATGTTTACGCTGCCCAGGGCTGCAGCATATTTACCTTGTAGACAGCAGATTTCATTCCCTAACTCTGACTCCTTCAGATTGCCATTGCCCAGAAATTTGTTACATAGGAAATGAACCCAAATACAGGGAGTGACATTAGAAAAGGACAGATAAAGGGACTATCTACTGCTCAAATTTATCTACTAGCTTTCTTTCATTAACACAGAAGTCAAATATTTGTTATGGTTATGGAGTGCTTTCATGATAAAGAAGACATGATAAAGATAGTATTACTGTAGGAAGTCACTCCAAAAGATCCTGCATCGTCTTTCTAATATTAAGCAAAAGTGGATATCTAGGAAAGTGTATAGGAGTGGAACAAACATGGTTAAACTTTCTCAGCATATTCTTGCAGTCATTAGAAACTTGCAGCACAACGAATTTCTGAACAAGAAATACTGATGTGTTTGAAGTTAATAACTGCTGATGGAAATTTCTTCCATGAACTTGTATAGTCTTCACTTGAATTTAAAAGCCCATTTAACATTTACAGTGTCCTGTGGCAGGAAGTTCCACAGATTACTCACACAGTGTGTGACGATCCACCTTTTCAATGTCACGTCTGGCTTTGTTTGATAGCCTGTGGTGCTTTCATTCAAAGAAAGAATGAACAGTCAATCCCTACTTACCTCTTAGCACCACTCATGACTTTATTGACTCCTATTATACCTCCATCATTGTTTCCCACGTTTTTTTCCATGCTGAAATTCCTAGCCTATTTACACAAACCATTTAGATGCACTGAACTTGATCATTAATTCTGCGAGACGGTCCTGGTTACTGCAGGGCAGGTCTGATGGGTTGAAGCACTCTATCTCAGTTGAGAATACCAAAACACTGAAGGAGTCACTGTTTCCTAAATGTCATTGGCACTCTCTGGCTGAGCAGTGATAAATAAATGAGCCCAGATCATTTTCCATCAAGATAGGTCAGAGCCTTGTCAGGTAGCAGATAGCAGAGATATTGCCAACCTGAAGATAAATGGTAGAAATATTGCTGAACTGATTGGATTCAGCTTTGGTCACAGCTGAATCTTCATTCAACTGTTTCATTCAAGAAGTAACACTCTCCCAGCACTCTAATATTACAATTATAGTAATCGGATGTAGGGAAGATTAGGTAGCACTGTGTGTCTTCTGCATATAATTGGCACTTGACTTTATCAGCAGCTGAAATTAGACTGTGCAGCATTTATATTCCATAGTATGCTTGTTCTTCCAGATCAGGAAAACAGTTGTAGAGCACTGTGACTTTCAATCTAGCCATGCCAGGGTTTCCTTCCAATGGAAACCAGAACATCGTAAAAGATATAGTCAGGGTGCAAATTTGCACTGTGGGGAATCCCACAGTGTAGGAGCAACCATGGTTACCTGTGTCTGGGTGCTGAAAAGGAGTGGGAAGACGGCTACATTTAAGAATTAATAAATCAGTTGAACTGAGGTTCAGTTTCTCGTTGTTTTCTGTTGATACGAATTAGGGGGTTCTGGGAACACTTTTAGATATAAGTTGTTTCTTTCTGATGAGACAAGATTTTATTAGTGGTACATGTTGCAAATAAGACTGGGAAGATAAAAGCATACATCTGTCTTCTATAGAAGGGAGACAGACAATTTGTGATCTTAAGTCAGTGTTAATTCCATGTTCTGCCTGAAGTCCAGTTTATATACTTTCAAAAAAATATAATTTAGGTTTGTAGATAGAATTTGGCCATTTGTTGGGATGAAAGTTGTGTGTGCTGCCAGGATAAATTTTGTTGTGTTTGCAAAGTATTCAGGTACCACCAATGAGTTAATATAGAATAATGTAAGTAATATACTATGATTATATGATATTTTGGAAACCAGTACTTCTGAAATGATGATATATACAGATAAATTAATACCTCTGATGATAACCAAAATAATTTTAAGTTTAATGGTATCAGAGGAATGAAATATGTGATTCTACTGCACTTAAAGGACTCAAGTAGCCTGAATTTATGGCTGCATAAAGCTTAGTGGAGCCTAACACTATTTCTAAAATACGATATCTTGCTGATATTGGCTAACAGTTGTAGAATGGAGACAGGTCTTAGTGAATCCATGATGTAGTTTTAGATTATCACCTAGAATTCAAGCCATAAGAGTAGGGACTAAAATCCATTGTCTTCTGAGATCCTATCGTTTCTCTGTATTGAAGAGACCACAATACATACGCACTTGATAAGGAAGCCAAAGGACCTAAAAGAACTTGGAAACTACATTTTTACCCAGTACAAGAAAATATCTTTCAGACTGGTGAAGCGGTATGTTTGCGGCTTTCTTCATGCTGTGTGCTGCTTAACATGGATACCTATTCTGTCATGAGGGCTGCTAAATTTGAGTTTTTCATTTTGAGAGATCTTATGGCAGGAAATGCAGCTTCAGTCTTTTCAGCTGAATTCTTAGTTAGTGTTGTAAAACCAATTTATTCTTTTTTTTTCCCCACATGTGTAATAATTAAAGGATCTAAGTGAATAAATCTACATCCCAACAAGCAATATGAAGTTTTAAAAAAGAGACCCCTCTGAGTATTTGGACATCAATCTCGGGTAACTGAGAATTGTAATGAAGGTTGCTTTCACTCAGTGATTCAGGAAAAAAGCAGTATGTCATATAATACTGGCAAAAACTATTACTTCATCAATAGCTTTTACAGTTTTTATAAGTGGACTTGCTGCAGAAACTTCTGTATGAATCATGGGAATAAACTGCAAATGGCCTGAGATTGCCTGGAAAAGAGATGAGAGTGTCTATAATTATAAAGTATTTGAGTCTCTGTGGTAGCTTCTGCCTTCACAAGAAAGTAATTAAAAGTTCTAAAAGGATGAAAGGAATTTGAGAAATACTGTGTACATCTCAGGCTGCAATTTCAGAATATTGAGAGGGTGTTATCATTTAAGTCTTAAACAGCAATAGTTGTAAACTGTGGTATAACTTTCATTCTCAAACATTAAAAAATTGCCATCTAATGAATATATGATGGTCTTATCTCAGTGCAGTGTGCATCACCTTTTTCAAGCTTTCCAACGCAATATGCAGCATTGTTAAATTCAGTTTAAATGTAAGTAATGCTATAATGATAGCAGGATTTATATACTAATACTAAATCAAGCACTAGAAAATAACGAAGCACTGTACTGTGGCTGTAATGTTAGCAATAATGAATGCATAAACAAGAACTGAATGAGCCTGCCTTTTGAACAGTAACTAGTTGTTTTTTTCTTTTGAAAATCACTTAAACATATGCAAAATTATTTTTCCAAAATGTTTTCCAAAATTCTGGTGGGTGACATATTTGACCTGCTATCAGTTTTTTTGAGTCAGCAAATTCAACACCATATTGCAATTTGCTTTTCTTAATTGGTTTTGTCCAAAAGAAATGAAAAGTTATATCTTTTATTGTTTCGATAAACAACCCACACAGGCCATACAGTGTGTCAAGATTAAAAATAAAAGGGGAATCTTCCCTAAAGATATTATATCATCAAAAGAAATTAACAGTATGCTCATTTATGTCTCCAGAACAAATAATCTTTGAATTTAACATCTTTGATGAAAACTGAATCCCATATTTGGATGATGGGAATTTAGGAAGCACAGGAGACCTTAACTTTGAGTATAATTGTATATGATTCACTGACAGAGATTATATACAGATTTGAATTTGTATTTATATTTTCATCTAGTTTAAAGAAGAAATCCAGATGCTGCTGTCTGTATAAAAGAATCATTAGATGTTATCTTTCATCTTAAATAGAGGGAAGCACCAGAGTTATGTCCTGATGATGGTCTCTTAAACTTCAGTGACCCTTTGTCAGGAAAGGTTTTTAAGCAACTGCTTCAAAGGTTTCCTGAAAAATGATGTTTTTCTCAGTTGGGGCCAAGCTGCTTTATAATCACTATCTAGATAATCCTTGCAATATTTGGGTTCAGTGAGTGAGTCATGTTTTCAGCATGTTATAGTTAATGAAACTGTAGCAGACCTCTTGTGTGTTAAAGGCAGATTTTCAAATTGCCCTATTTCCATTATGTGCTTAACATAAATTATTAGCTTTTCAATGTCTCATGTTTTCTGAGAACACTTGTGCATACAGTGAGAGTAAAGGGCCACGTTGAAGAAGTGGTCCCAAATCATGAGACTCTGGTGCTTAAAGGAAGTTGCTTAATAGCATTTTAGTGCCTCAACTATAAGTACCTTGACAGACAGGGTGAATTTAACCAGCTAAGTTAGAGTCATGTTACTGGTATATAATCAGTGAGGAGCATTGCCTGCAAAAGGCAGTTAGAAGAAAGTAAGACCTTTTTCTCCTGGATAGTATACGAAGTGTAAGTGATCCACCCCAGTTAAGCAGTGTGGATGAGACTGTGCCAGGTTTTGCACCCTCTGCCCTTCAGTACTAACCCAGAAGGCTTTGCACCTTCAAATGCCATTACCTACCCTACAGGCAATGTGTTGGTTATGCAATACATTCACATCATGTTTTCAAAAAAGAACTCTACTGGGCTGCAGTACAATCCTCAAATTATTTCAGACACTTTGAACTGAAAACAACATTCAGTCTCTCTCTTTCTTACCCAGTTTTGTCTTATGGCAACAAAAGCACAGTATGCAGCCAGGAGACCCAGCTGAAACCAATGAGGTCTTGATGCAGCCAATCTGCTATAGATGGGACTAGCCATGAGCAGGGTGGACACAAGTCTGTGTAGTCCCTCTCGGCTTGGGATGCCGTGGTGGACATATTCAGCAGCATATATGTAGCTTTAGTAAACATTTGTGTTGAAGAAATATATGGAGATGATGCAATGCAGGTTTTTTTCTGCTTCAGGATGAAAACAGGTGTGTATTACCTTTAACTATTTGATGTAATGCCGAATTTATTGTGGAATTAAAGAAATGGAATTTATTGTGAAATTTTGAGGAATTTTCTGCATAATCTTATGAAAACTATTTTGGCAATAATTATCTGTTTTACACTGTGCATTTATCTGGAAATGTTTTTAGGGAGTGCGTAGTTTGTTGGAAAGATGTTCACGTAGGACCATAAGGTTATTAGAATACAACTCTGTCTGCTATCAGTCCAACAGCAGACAGTCCTTTCTTATCTAGAAAAGTCACCAAACCACTGCCTCTGCACCCTCAGCAACCAATCCAAACATGGCTTCTGTGTGCACTTCTATTCCTCAGTAGCAAGCTAATCTGTCACTGCAAATTAAAGACTAAATTAGAAATAATGATGGAGAGAAAACTCATTAGGGATAATATGTTTAAAACAGTACCTTCTATAGTAATAAAAACCATTAAAAATTTTATAGTAATAGTGCTTTACATTTTGAATAAATATAAGCTAGTAAATTATTGGTAAATCTGGGTGAGGTAGATAAATAAATCGAATACACTTCTAAAGCATTTTCTCAAATAAAATGAAACATTTTTACCCAGAGAATCCTAACCACAGAACAGTGTAATAGGGGTCCTCTACTGATTTTTAACCATGGTTCTGTATTTTTCTTTTTTTAAAAAAAAATTTCCAGTTTATTATTGCTACACAATGATAACATGCACATTTTTTTGCATGCATCCATTGTCAATTAGGTGCATATCTTGTCATTCATACAAAAAATGTTGGTACTTTTCACAGGAAATTGGACATACTTCAGACTGATTATTGTAGGTAAGGATTTTTGAAAACAAAATAAGTCTTTGTCTTGCACTAAGTAAATGATGTGAGCTGTCTATTGCACTGCATGCACTGAATATCAAGTATCCATGTTATTTATACAGTAACAACGATTAAAGAAAATATCTGTAATTCTTTCCAAAACACTTATTGCTACTACACTTATTTATTTGTTGTTTTAGATAAAGATCAGTACAATAATTCTTTGTAAATAAAATAAAGGTAAATAAAGAAGTATTACAATTTATGTGTTCTGAAACTGAAATTTTAGTCTTGCTTCTTTCATCCACTGTTAGATTATGATCTGTCTCATTTAATGTAAATTTATGGGAAAAAATCACAGAGATTTTAAATACTATGATGTTGCCACCTTATAGAGGGCTAGCAGTAATTTTCCTCTAACACATATTCACTAGTGATCAGATTTCTACATCATATATTCTATGAAAGAAGAGAAAAAAATAGAGTACAAGATCTGACTCATTGACAGAGTGATGTAATAAAACTCCATAGAAGACACATGGAATATATTGTTCTAAAAGGCAGACCTGATCCAACTCTTCTGAGATTAGTGAAAAGGATACCTCTCACTCAAGATCTGACATCTATAATGTGTTTACATCTAAGTAAGTCTTTTAGACTCCCTTTGACTGAACACTAATGTAAATGTAAAAATAGATAACTTGAATATTTCATGTTTTCTTCTGGCTGCTATCAAGATTTTAAAGGTTTGCAATATTTTGGGTTTTTTACAGTACCACAGGTAAATATATCTGAACGTAATTTATATTTAAATCTTAATAATTGTAATGTAAATGATATAGCATAACTAAGGGCTAGAACTTACAGAGAAACATATTCATTCATGAAATTTCCATTTCAGTCAAAAGGAAAAGGCTGTTTCAACTCAAAGGTAAAGTCTTAATTGGGTTAAACATTAATTCAGTATTTATTTAGAATTAATATAAAACCTTTTCATTTTAAGAATTATATTGTGTTGGCACTTAGTAATTTTTCTTATTTGTTAATGTGCAATAACTTTGCTTTCAAAGCTAAATAAGTGTACAGTTGGAAAATTTATTTTAACATTTGATGTCTTTGGGGGTTAGACAGCCAGTATTCAGTCCAATCTCTCCACTGTTTGCCATGATATAAACATCTGAAAAAAAAAAAACCAAAACCCAACAGCATTTGGTGCTAAATGCTAAGCATTTTACTGCACAATGACTATCATTACTGTATAATAACATCTGACAAATAGGCTATTACCATCAGAGGGTAGGCTTTTAAATCAGGCCTTAACCACTTTTTTTTTAAAGGCTTGGAAGGTAATCACTGAAATTATATTTTTTATTCTTGTGTGTTTATGCTTCTGTCTGGAGTCTTTAGAGATTTGTCAGTCACAATCTATCTACTACCTGGTGTGAAACACCGGTAACGAGATAATACAAGCAATTAGAAAAGCATTGCTCGCTCCTGAAGAAGTGTTATTGCTTTAAATGAATGTTTCTAAAGGGAATACACAATAGTGCATCAGTGACATTTTTTTGTTCTTATATTTTCCCAGTGATACCTTTTGTTTCTTACATATCCTGTCTAATCAGTAACTCACAGGTGGCTGCAGAATAGTGCTAATGCAGTAAATATACTCCCTTTGGAGTAAGTAACATTAAATCTCAAATCCACAGAAAACAAGGTCAGTCTATGATCCCTTTATACATGCTGTCATAACAGAGTATCTTAAAAAGGCTTCTTGGTTAGATTTAATATTATGTTTCTTAAACGTTTTAAAATCTATAGTCTGTAACTAGACTTGTTAGTGTTACACACTAAGGGCGAGAATTACACACATGGATCTCACCTTTTAGCATCCAAATGTAAGGCCCATGTATCTCCCACTTGTCATGCTGTGCTGCATGCTTTTTCTCAGCCTGAGACCCTGTGTGATGGTCCCATCTGGTCACCCTAGTCTATGACTCACTAAGTGCTTCTCAAACAGGGAGACAAAACGCAGGCTTTCATAAGGCACAGTTTTGCTCATGGCCTCTCATAAGGCAGTTATGAGATGAAGACTATCACTTTTGCCCCTGGTCTGCCAAGGCCTCTTCTGCCGTTTTTCCTATTTTTTTCTGACAAGATAAAGTGACTCTGAGGTTTTCCATACTGTTAGTAATTTCTAAGACAGTAGGAAGGGATCTACGAAGGGGTTACTAGAAGTAATAATGAAATAAATTAGAGAAAAAACACTACCCTCATATACAGATCATCAGTGCTCTTTTAACTGTTGGGTGAGTGTCCCTCCCTGCTGGGAAGGTTGATCAGTGGGCTCCTGCCCTGCTTTGGGAAGGTGTCCACTATGGACAGCCTTGGACAGCAAGCTCTGAACCCGACCTGGTGGAGATGAGTTTTCATGTCGATGTGCCCAAGAGCATCCCCCTCACAGGCTGGACACATCCACACTGTATAGGATTTGATTGTGCATCTTCCCTGGGCCCCAAGTGTAAACTCTAAGACTAAATAAAAACCCACTTTTGATATGTAGATTTTCTTGTTTTTTAATTCAAAGTGCAACACAGCTCACCAGAGTAGTGTATTAACATGAAACTGAAGGTGTATTTTGCTTGGCCTGTCGTCTGACATGGAGGCATGTGATCACATTTGAGGACATAAAGTTTGCTGGGATGTTGTTGGAAGACAGCGTGGGAGAGGAAAAACCACATCTGCTACAGTATTCTATCCATACCGCTTAACTGAAAAAAAAGAGACCAAGGTTCAAGGGCAAACTTGAGTGCAAGGTTATTTGACAGTGTAGATGTACCCTTCATTTGTTTTTGAATAAGTCTGTGTATAGTTAGATTATGGCTCTGGAAAACTGAAGAATTGGGTTCATAAGGGTACAAAGCGCTTTATGTATTTTTCTTGTCTCCCTCTTTCCACAACCTGCAAAAAATATTTGCAAAGTAAATAGACCATGTAACTCCTTTTTTTACTAAAAGGCTAGGTGATCTTTAGATAAAAATATTGAGAAATTCTGTTTAAGAACCATAAATGTTTGGGGTTTATCAGCAAGTCTTATTTCTTGAAGCTAATGTTGGAGAAAATATGAGTACTCTTGCCTTCATACTCAGCCTTACAGATCATACTATACTCAGAATGAGATGGGGAAAAAAAAAAAGAGACTGCAACAGAAGAATGTATAATCATCATGCAGACTACTTTGGGGTTTGCTTTTTTGGTTTTGTTTTGTTTTATGTACTACTTCTTCTGTAACGTGTCTTACAGCTTTCCTTACAGTTTAAAAGGACACTACCAGTTTTCAGGCAAGTAAAAAAGTATTTCTTGTTTTCCCCTGAATGTGTTTGTTAGTTTAACAAACTGCTGGTTTTACATGTGATTTTGATTACTTAAGGCTCAACTACAACAAAAAGCAACATTCATGCCAGAAGAGTGAGAGGTTTTTAACTGTAAAAGTATGCAAATTAGTTTGCAAAATCAGGTGGCATAGTCAGCCCCAGTTAAAGCTCTCAAGCACATTTTCTCTCAGTTTTGACAACATGCAAATAGGAAAGCTCTTGACCACCACAAGCTGTAAAATGAAGTAGGAGCCTATACGATATACCATAAAAATTATAGCAGTTTACTTGTACTGCCATGCTGTTTTCTTTAAAACTAAACAAAATATAAATTTAATAAAATTAATAGATTTATACTATGTCTGTCAGAAAATAGAAGCAATAGCTGCTTTAGCAGTCAATTAACACCCTCTGCATGGTGAGGATACAAGTGGCGTTTATCCCCTTTGAGACTCTTGCCTTATTGATAGATTCAATGCCTGACTGGCAAGCCAGAAAGGAAATCAATGTCTAGAGATTACTTTGTATTTTTTTGCTACCCTTGTAGAGATGATAGCTCCTTAAGCAAACATATGTGTGGTACTTGCCACATTAATTTCCTGCCAAATCTATTCCACAACCTATGCAGTTGGAAAAAAAAAAAAAAAAAAGCTCAGCTGATGAAAAATGTGAAAGAGTAGATCATGAACAGCCTCAATTAATAAGGGGCTAAAATAAAGGTTTGCCATTTGGTCTGTAGAAACAAAATATTTCCAACAGTACATACGTAGAGAAGCTCTTTGCAGTCATGCAGGCCTTCCTCGAGGAGATCTCTACTTACTTGGAATTTTAACACCAGAACCTCAGGTTGACTTCACCAGGCACTGAATAATGGGAAGATTTGTCTAAATTGTCTTTTCCTTTAGATTTATTTTTTCTTTATCACCAAAAATGGATTGCTTCAAGGACGTGGGTTGGCATCGGTTGAAAAAAGTCACATCTTTGTATAGGTACGTTTGGAAGCTGATTGTGGAACTGACGGAATAAAGAGTCTTATATTTCATCTACACTTTAAAAAGGAGTTAAGGAAATTTCAAATAATTCAAGACATTTAAGCTATAATTCTGCAATGTGAATACACCAGAAACACTAATCAGTGACAGTCTCTAGGGTACTATCCAATAAGCAGTAATTTAATCTAGTCAGTATGTTTTTTGAAAAATTAGTTTATAGCTAGTATTTGATTTTATTTTTTTTTCAAAAGAGGTAACAAAAAGCTGATGAGGGAAAGTCATAGGCATAATATACCCATGCATTAATTTACAACTACATTTTCAATGTACTACACAGGCTGTTAACTAAGCAATTCCCATTAGAGATGGCAGATGAAAGCTTATTTCCTGCTTTCAGATTGTGGGTGCAAGAATGCTTTCTCAAATACACCTATAAAGTTGGTGAATACATTACAGTGATGACCTACTGGTTTGGAACTCGAAGAGAGAGAAAATGTTTTAAATAAATGGGCAGAGGGAGTGAATGACTATGGATGAGTACTAAAGCAATTCTGTTCACTTTGTAAAGCAATGACCCAGAGGAGGACATGTGCAGTAGAGAGATAAAATTTCCTGATACTAAAAACCAGAGGGACATAGTAGTCATTGACAGAAAAAGAAAGTATAACAGAAAATTACTTGGATAGACTAATTGCCTGAACTGATAAATACAGTTCAATATTGAGAAATTTAAACTCCTGTAGTATAGAGGGAGATTCATACTAAAAATAAGAAAACATAATTTAAATGATCAAGCACAACAGAATTCTGAGACATGTCTGAGAACAGTGATCATAAAGAATTAAAAAAAAAAAAAATTCTTTTCCCTATACAGACTTATAGTGTGGTGTGGACTGCCCTTCATGTACTGAGAATAAAATTGCAAATATATGACTGGTTTGGTGCCTTGGGAGTCTTACTGGATGTTTTAACTTCACCTGGCAGTTCCAAGGGTGGTGGCCTAAAATCCACTGCGCTCCCAGTCCCTGCCTGCACATTGCTGTTCTGTCCCTGGGGAGTCTCAGTCTGTCTTGTTGTAGGAAAAACAGCAGTATAGCAAATTTCAATGTCAGACTGCACAGGAGAAGCTGGTTTTATTTTTAAGCAAAACTGATTTAATTCATTCACATTCACACTCTCTTGCCTATTTACTCATGCACCAGGATACTTGTATGCAGGCTGTCTGTTCAGGATTCCCTTCAGTGACCTGGAAGACAAAAGATGCTAGCTATCAAGTCTTTATCACATCTCACTGTCTCACTTATTTTGGCAGCCATATTGTCTTGGGTATGTTTTTTCATACCTTCTAGGAGCTGACAATGTTTGGTTTCTCTATTCTGTACCAGCTTTGTGAGCTGTCAGAATTTACCCACTGTATTTTGTTTCTTGGTTTTGGGTGTCTGGGCTTTTGGTAACCTGTAAATCTAGTGGACATCAGTGTATGCTATTCTCATAAACCCTAGTTTTCTCCATTTTTTCCACACCAGATGTTAAATTTCATCCTTCACACATGATAATCTTAATATTTCCATTACAATTCTCTACATTGTTGAATTGCTGTTGATAATATGACTTCATATCACCAAGGCAGATGGGACAGATGGACATTCTTTGTCCAAGAACAATCCCTTCATGGTGGCAAAAAAACGCTCTAAAGCAGGCCCCAAAGAACAGGCTGCATCAGAGAATTTCTTTCTTGCAGCACCCAGAAGCAGCTAGAAGGATGTTTCACCGTATCAGAAGAGCAGATGTTAGGCAGTTTTTGGTTTTGAGCTGTGTCTCAATGCTTTGTGGGATCATAAGATAATTCAGGCTGGAAGGCACCTCAGGATATCATCCATCCTCTTGCTGAAAGCATGGTCAGTTACATGGTCAGACCAGGTTTCTTAAGGCTTTATCTGATCTAGTCTTGAAAATCTCCAAGGACAGAGAGCACACAGCCTCATTTGGCAAACTCTTTCAATGCTTGACTGCCCTTGCAGTGAAAAAGTTATTCCTGAACAAGGTAGATATATACTGCTCGTTGACTTTTGTGGGAGCAAGTTTCAGATTTTCCAGATTGAAGACATATGACCTGATTCAGAAACAGATGATTGGTGTAAGGTGGCAGAGAGATTTGTATCAGTAAGGCAAATGACTGTTTGCTTTCACAGAGCATTCACAGGGGTCTGATCATGTTGCAGTAAATTCTAAATATAAATCTAAAAGACTTGATTCTGATCCCAAAGGGAAATAAAGTCATGATCTGAAATGGGTGATAAGAGGGGTAAGAGGATCTGTTTCATGGGTGTGGCTGCATTAAATGATGCAGAAATTTACATATTGTTGTATGTCAGTGTCAGGGGTAGTCATATTGAACAGTGTCATTAACGCTGGTAAAATATTATATCTATTTTCAGATAATCAGAGACCCTGTGGTTGGTTTTACCTCCCTACTTTCACAGAACAGTTAGCCTGAGTAATTTCATGGGTTCCATGAAATCATAACACGCAAAGAGCCAATAATGCATGTGGCTGATGAACTGCAAATTCACACAGACCTGTCATTGTATGTCAAGCAGTCCAGCCCCCACGTCATTCTTTCAAAGCTTTTTATTTTTTCAACATCCTGTATAAAACAAATCTTTAACTGGGAACATTATATAAGGAATAATATCATTAAAGCTATATAAATTTAGTATCACCTTGGTATTTGTTTGTTTTTTGCAGGATTGCACATCTGACAGTTCTGCAGCAATGATATGGTTGTTATTTACCGTGTAGAAAGGGATTCACCTACCTTTAGATATCTAGAGTGAAACATCTGTGCCTGGGCTAGGAATGGTAGGTTCCTTTTATAGCCAAACAATAAACATCTTCAAAAGGTGAGTCATTCTAAGCTTGGTACTTTAGATAAGTATCTCTGGAGGAGATGAATTCCCTTCTAGAGGTGCCTGTCTCTTCATTGTCTGTTAGAGGAGACAGGATATACCTTAGTCTAATCCTTATTTAGACATCTAATTTGGATTACGGCAGATAACTTCTACCACAGTTTTTTTTTATCATTTCATTTTTATTGTACTGCTTTCTCTATAACCATTTATAGCTTTAGGAAGGTGATCTGCATTACTTGTCCTGACATGCAAATGGCCTTGCCAAGTGATTCAGATCTGTTTGCATATGGAAATCGTAGATTCAACACAAGATAATCAGAATGCTAAAGGGAACACAGAAACTTGGAACTCCAAGAAGAGAGAAGCTGAGTATATAACAAATGATAAGTAATGGTGCTTAGCTCCTCGAAGAAATTGCTTAAGCATTGTGCGTAACTAAGCCAGGGGATCCATATTATTACTGTTCCATAAAAGAAGCTAGAAGAATTATTTAATTCTGCAGGTAACAAATTACCACCCACCAGCAAAGGTAGTAAACATGAAGAGGAAAGATAAGAAAGCAAAACTGAATTTCAGATGGAGTGCACCAAAAGTGCTGTTCTTCACTGACACTTTCCAGTGCCTAAGAATATTTTTTCATTCCTGCGTCTGTTTTTTGAAAAGTATGAGGAATTCCAGTTTATGATTTTTAACATTTTTTTTAAACTAGAGGCCTCATTTGTAGCTTTGTCAGCTCACAGCTGTGAGGTAGGAAAGCCAGCACTGAAGAATTCTAAATGAGACTGAGTTATACAAAATATTCCCTAGTCAAAAAGGAGGGTTGGTCTATGTCACCTGGGTTTCACTCTTGACTCAAAACATCATTAATACTGACTTGCTGGAACTGATGTTGTGCAGTATAAAGCCTTGCAGTATTTTCTACAGCAAGAGGTGGACACCATGGTTCTGAAGTCTACAAAGACTCCCCAGGGCTAAGATGAAGCCCTGACTCAGTTTCCTCTCTCCTGTTAGTTGCTTGGCTAATTCCCTAACCATCTGCAGAACTCTTTATTTATGCCACTATTTCATTTACTTCTCTGAGCTGAGCTCTGAGGAGAAAGCAGCAAGATGATTTCAGCCTTGCTGCATAGTGTCTTAAGATCTGTTGTTCAAACAGAGCAGCCCTAATCCAACAAGTTAAATAAAATCCTAGCTTGAATTGACTCACAGACTGGGTGGCAAATGAATAGCCATGAAGGGAAGGCAAAGTTCAATGACTTTAAGGGCCTTCTTGCACTCTGATAATGGCATGGAAAGAAACAGTTGTGGCTGTTACATCTGTGATAGTCTGATGACAGAGGAAAGAATAAGTTCGTAGGTGGAGGCAAGAGGTTTGATTTGGCCAGCTAGCCAAAATGGAAAAGAAAATTGAACTCAGGCATACAAGATCTGAAGTAAATATGCACTGGGGAGTTACATTTGAAAGAAAAACTCCTCCTTGCTGTATCAAGGTACTTCTGTTTACAAAAGAATGGAAATTTTTCAGGTCAGTGAGAACTGTGGACATCAGAAATGTGTTTTAAGCTGTATCTTAGTAGACACCTGCTGATATATTTTAGCTATCAATACAATTTACACAGATTTGCTTCACGTGCCTTCCCTTTTGAAAACATAGTATATGCTGGGAAAATATTTATGGTATTAGCCCTCACACTAGCAGAAAAACAATAGTCCCTATTTTAGGTGTCTGTCCCCACCTCTGCTCTAACTGTATCACAAAGACTCATGGAATAAAGTGAATCTCCTTCCTCACTTGTATTCTTTTCCTTTGCCGATGACTGCCTCCAGAATACTATTTTCACAACACAGCTATGTTACCAAGAAGATATATATGCAGTTAAATATGATATTTGACATTTACATGCCTCTTTTCTTTCTTAGCTCTCAGAGGGAACTATAAAGAAATGTAAACACTCCTGTTGTGATTTTATACACAGAGAAAGAAATATGCAGTTAGAGGCAGAACTGAGAACAGAACAAAACCTTCTTATCTCTAGAAATGAGCTTGTCATTTTAGACCAATTATATTGTCTAGTTTTGATTTTTATGGGGAAAAAACCATATATTTGAGGCTCCAGTGTGCAATGTGTGAAACTGCATGTAGTGATGTGTCTCATTAAGAGTTTCTTCTTTGGAGAAATTGCCCATTTAAAAAATATTATTGTCCTGTAAAGTCTGCTTAGAAAGTTTCTGTTCAGTGTTCTTCCTGAATAAATAAGAAAAGAGATTATTTTCATGTCTTGGTTTCCAACTAAATTGCTGGTAGCAGTCAAAAATCTTTCAGGGGGAAAAAAAAATAATCTTTGCTGAAAAAAGCATAAAGGAAGTTTGTATCTCCTAGACTAATTCTATAACCTTCTGGCTGTAGATCTGAATATATTTATGAGTGAAGATGTGATTCATGCTTCAAATGAAAGAAAGATGATAATGATTAATTAGATCATCCAGTCCATTTGATCTTCAAGTAATCTGCAGTGGCAATTCTTTGATAGAAAACAAAATCATATTAAAATGATAAGAACAGAATTAACAGGGAACACAGAAGAAAGACAAAATTATAAAGGAGATTATTTTAGACAAAATAATAAAAAAATCCTTGAATTGTGAATAAAGAATAGCTCATTTTGAAATAGAGGCTCCCAATTTGATTTTGGGAGCTTAAATATCAAACAGTGCTGTAGAATTACGTCAGAACCAGCACTTCCACAAGCAGGCAATTAACCACAGTTAGGATCAGGAGCAGATAGTCAGGAGACTGTGTATTAAGATCTTCCTTGATATGAAATCAGAATTTGATTTAATTATTGACATGAGTAGAGCTACTGCAGGTCACATAAGGCTTTCCAGTTATACATAGTGTTTTCTGTTTTCATAGACCTGTTTCATCATCTGCAGAGTGAGACATGCTTCCTTCAGGAAGCATTATGAGTTTTATCAAAAAAATACGAAGTTCTGGTGTTTATTACAGATCTGTTGTGGCACTGCTCAGAAACGTTTCCCCCTTGGGAAAAAATGATATAAACAAAACCTGAAAATTAATTTAAAAATATTTTGTGTTTAAATATGTATTGGAGATCGGAAGTATTTTGATTTCCAAAGGAAGGCTAAAGTGAAAATCACATGGGTTTTAGATCCAAACCCCACATATCCAAATTTCTGAACATGGAAAAAGGCAGGGAATAATTATTTATCTTCATTCTCTGGAGTTTAAAGAGACAGCTGGGTTTCAAACAGACTTAATGGGTGCAACTTAAACAGTTTACTTAAAATTCTTGAACAGAATAAGCTGGGTTGTGTTTATTGTTGGACAAAGAAAGACTGTGAGGAACACTCTTCTTCGTTATGCCAGCACTAATGATTAAGATCTTCCTAATTTTAAAATTCTCAGAAAAGCAAAAAAACCTAACACCAGACACCTTACAGGCTATGGCTTTCTCATAGCAACTACAAAAATTTAGTCCAGCATTTAGAAAACAAGTTTACCCTTTCAAATCAGTGCTGTGCATTCCTGTATTATAGCTGTTTGGCTGTAAAAGTTTCTCCTGGGCAGAGTGCCCCTGAATGCCTATTAGAGCTTTGCCTTTCAAAGACAAAACAGAGTGGTTTATATTGTTGTGTAAGATGAAAATGCTGGTTCTTAGGTACATTATCTGACACTTCACAGTGTGAAGCTATTACTAATTAAACAGCTCTGTTTTACAAAGTATGTGAACTTCATAAAAAGTTTAGAAAATAGTGTCTACACTTAATGCAAACAATCCAAGGTTAGAGGTTAGGTACTTATTTATTCATGAAAGCTCTGGGCTTTCAGGACCTTTTATCTCCATTTCATTCCCTACTTGATTACTTAGGCCTGTTTAAGATTTTCTTTTTTAGTTTTTATTTTTTTTCATTACAAACTTCAGAAATTCTCAACACAAAATTGCTAATCTCCATATGGTGCTTTTCTCTTAATGTTTGATGTTGATGCTGTGTGACATGAGTTAATATCAAGTCGATGATAAGTTAAAGTGCAGTAAATGCCTTAGAAGGTAGATGACTGAAGTACTTTGATGGAATCTGTTGATGAAAACATACAAAGTATATACAAGGCAGACAAAGAAAAGGAGGTCAGTGAAAAAACAAATGAGAAACAGCAGAGGAAAGGAGATGGTAGAAGAGATCAGAGATGCATTTAATGCAGACAGACGTCATAAAGAAAACAAAGGCCAAAGAATTCCAGCCAAAAAGTGGAGTACCTTCAAGTCACCTACTACATGCAGCGTTTGCATTGTCTATTACAGCAAGACTGTTATCCATAAGCCTAGGTTTAGGTAAATGTCTTATTTGAATAGTGCTCTTCTGGGGCACCCATTGCCTATGTTAATTTCAGCTTGCAAAATCAGTTCTCTCATTCCTGTCTTTTCTATTGAGTTTCTAGCAGAACTCACTTTTTGCAACTCCAGTGATGCATTTTGTAACCTTTTCTTTGTGGGGAGGAGAGTTTCAAAGCAGAATGAGAGGGTGGGCAGTTTCATGTGTATCTGTCGATCTATTGTCCTTTACTGACCTCTTGCCTTTTGGTAAACTATGTATTGTGTAGCTCTACACGATATGGAAAGATGGCAATGAAGAGACAAGTCTTCTTGTTTCCATTCTTAACAAACAGACTGATTTTGTTTTCACTTTTAATTTTTTTATAATGATGACAGAATATGGAGTTTTCTTTTCTCTGGAAAAGAAAGTATGTCACAAAAACACATTTTAAAAATACATTTTAATGCACCTAGATAGTCTTGTCTCCTGGTCTCCAAAGCAGAAACAAGAACATTATTAATCTATAATAGGAAATTTCGGATATTTAGAATGAGTTCCTCAGTTTTCATTCAGAGGTCCTCAGTCACATGTACAAGCCAGACTGTTCTCTTTAGCAATTCTTATTTGTTTTTCCAAATTCAATGAAGATTTCTGCATCAATCATTTGCTTCCTTATTAATTTTTTCCTACCCTACAAACACAGTCACACCTTCAAAATAATAGATACCAGTACTGTTCCCTCAAAAACGTCATTACTGTGTTTGCAAGTCAAAGCACAGTTTGGTCTTTTGTGAATAAGGGCATAATATTTATTTTTTTTCTACCATGGCAAAAGTAGCATTGATGAATAAACATCAAGGAGGAATTCTTCAGTTTGAAACTATTTCTCCTATAGAAAACTTATCTTTGTACAAGGCACTCTGTGTAGCACTGGTGTAAACATGCTTTAAGGGTAATAACTGCTGCTTTGTATAAACAAAGACCAGCATCTTCCACAGACTTTGCATTCAGCTTTGACTTAGATAAAGTAAAGTCAACACAAAAAGTAACGCCACTTCTTCATGTCACTCTTCTGCATTCTAGTTTGAGTAGAAAGAAGGAAGAGAAATCCAGCCAAGTGAGATCTGGCTTATGGCACTGGCTGCTGGAGTCAGGTATTGTATTTCTTGTCTCCTGTTGCAACTAGAAATTTACATCTTGAACTATGAAAGCTGAGACACATGTTTCCTCTAGGGCTTGAAAGAAGAACTGAAAAGCTAATGAAAACGTTTGCTTGGGATGCATACAAACTCAGTAGGCAGAACTTATAGACGTTCTGGAGAGTAACAATTATCTCCCATATTATCTGAAGCATGAGTTAGTCCACTTTGTCATTCAGTTCAGCACAACAATGCAAAGTGAAGGGTCATTGTCATTCAATTTCTTGACACTGGTACAGGGCATAATTTAATGGCTTGTGGTAGCCAAATGTGAAGTTAACTACAGAGGCAGAGGGGTTCATAGATTTCCTTTTTATGGTTATTCTGTAGAATGTAGTAGATAATTTCTACAGAAAATATGCCAGTATGTTGTTGATAACTTGTCTTTCATGTGTGAAATCACTTTAAGACTTGGTACCTGCCTTGAACACAGGCACTACATCTTTGCTGGATTCATTTGAAAGATACCCTGCTGTTGCAGCTTGGAAGGGATAGTGTTGAATTTTAAGGGCTTTTCTGGACTTATGCAATGATCACTGAGGACAGGCATCAGTGATAGGATATTTGCATGACAGTTTTCAGAAAAAGTAGTAGAAAATGAATGTTGTAAAAGTGGGGATAAATGGAACTTTTTTAGCATTAACTTATCTTAAATACCATTCGGTATTCAGCTGGTCTTCTCTAGTGTCTGTTCTAATAATACCTTCCCTGATTACAATATTTTTAATAGAAACATGCTCAGCTAATATCGCCAAAATAAGCAGATATCCATCCCACTTAACAAAATCATTGCAGAGAGGTAGGTGGCAAAACAAGAATTCAGATCTCTGTGCTCCCTGGGGTCATGCTTGCTGTTTGAACTGAAAAGAGAGCTCTGTTATCTCAAGTCAGAAAACATGCTTTCAGATTTTACCCACCCTTCTTTTATACAATTTTAGGGTGATGTTTATCTCTAAAGAACTGCATGATCTTAATTCAGAGGGATACTTACTGCAGCCTTAAAAGTGTACTGCAATCTCTATTTGATCAGTGCTGTTTCCAAGGTATGAGTGTCATTTAAGTTAAAAAAAAAGAGAGAAATGTCAATAATTACATTGCCATGTTTACATGAGGGGATCATGTTGTGCATTCAGTAAGAGATGCAAAATTTTTTCATAGATACTATCATATATATTAAAAAAAGTAGATTTTTAAAGAGTAATGTCTTTATTTTTTACTTATTCACCCCCATTTCTAATAGGCAAAAATATGCTTTTAAGTGTTGTGGTTTTTTGTTTTTGTTTTTTTTTTTTTTCTATCCATCTTAAGAAGTTGAGGTTCTGGTTCCTTGTATGTCTTGTAGGTCATGTGTTAAAAAAATCTGAGCCACACTAGCTCCTTGTTTGTGTGTTCCCAAGTTGTCAGCAGAACACCCTGCAGCATTCTCAGATGCCTGAAACAGGGAGGGGCATGGAGAGCAGTAAGATGATAGTTATGTGAACCATATCTTTGCAGAGCAGAGAACGAGCTTCCTTTCCAAAAAAATATCTGCCCAGATAATTGGTCTGAGCTCGAAACAGCAGGAAAAATAGTACACGTCTATTTTTGCATCTTTACTCACGCAATGTTTTAGAAACAGGAGGCACTCACTTTGTCTTTTCTGGTTACCTGGAAATTAACTCATTACAGTTTAAGGAGTGGAACTAACTCTATGGTTGCACACATAGGGCTTGGAGCGTGGTCTTTCTCTTTGGGTATGTAAGGATATGGACACATAAATCCAGTACATTTCTTAACCATTTGAATAGTGTGCTCTCCTCAGATGACATTTCCCACTGTTTAGAGAAGATGCAGTTTCCCTTTGGGAAACACTTTGAGCTACGCTACAAGTGACTGTCTTTTATATTGGTCTACCCACAGTACGCTATTGGTGTCAAACAAGAAATAACCAATGTGAACACATGCGTTATCTCACTGTGATATCAATTTTTAAGATTGTTTTTCTTTTAAATAAATGAAGAAATCTGCTCTTCGGTGGCCAGCTCATTTATTTGAGTGGGCAATAATGTCTCATTTTAATATTTGCTGTGTGGTCCTGTAGCATGAAGTTTAGGATTTCCCAGTCCAGTATAGGTCAAGATCCTGTAAAAACAAACAAAAAACCCCAAACATGTCCTGATATCAAAACTATAAATACAAAATATTTGGAAAAAAGTAAGGGCCTTCAAAGCCATGAAGAGGGCTGAAATATAAAGAGACTGCAAATGCAGCCAACCAAAAGCATTCTTTTTAAATTTGCCTTCTTTTAAAATATATTTTATCAATATTTTATTGGACTTATCAGCTCTAAAGTCATCAGACTCACAGTAAAAGAATAAGAATTGATAATGCTTTGGAACAGCATTTATATCTTCATAATGAAGATTTACCCATAGCCAAAGCATGAGTATAATGTTCTAAATGACAACCCCAGTAAGACAAGTCTGACATGACAGTCACTGCATCAAAAGTCCTTATACTCCCTTTTGGCTTGGTTGTTGCATAACTATTATAGAGTCCAGCAGAGTGCAATCATCTCCAATGTAGCATTTTATATACATTACACAGGCATGAATTATTGCTAATGCAGCATGACTTTCTACTGCATTAATGCTCTTCTGATTATTCTGAGGACTAGTGTATGCTGTATGGTTTTATAATACATATTTTGTGCAGTTTGCATTGTATAAATGTAAATTGGCAAAATGGAGGTGTTTGAAGCAGAGTTTAAGAGCTTAAGTGATAGAATAAAATGGTATTACTGGCAGAGGGAAGGTGTTGCTTTTAGCAATGGGAAAACTAATTCTTACTCTGAAACTGCCCAGAACAGAGGTTCTCATACTGTTGTCCTTGAATTATATTGGTCTTAAGGACAGTCACTTTTCATATCCCTTGATTCTCATTTTATGCTGTCTCATAGGCTTGGGGAGGAGTGGCTGGAGAGCTGCCAGTCAAAGAGGGACCTGGGGGTGTTGATTGACAGCCGGCTGAACATGAGCCAGCAGTGTGTCCAGGTGACAAAGAAGGCCAATGGCATCCTGGCTTGTATCAGAAATAGCGTGGCCAGCTGGGACAGGGAAGGGATCTTACCCCTGTACTCGGCACTGGTGAGGCTGCACCTTGATTACTGTGTTCAGTTTTGGGCCTCTTACTACAAAAAAGACATTGAATTACTCAAGTGTGTCCAACGAAGAACAATGAAGCTGGTGAAGGGTCTGGAGCACAGGTCTTATGAGGAGCTGCTGAGGGAACTGGGGTTGTTTAGTTTGGAGAAGAGGAGGCTGAGGGGAGACCTCATCGCCCTCTACAACTGCTTAGAAGGAGGTTGAAGAGAGCTGGGGATGAGCCTCTTGAACCAAGTAACAAGTGATAGGACAAGAGGGAATGGCCTCAAGTTGCGCCAGGGAAGGTTTAGACTAGATATTAGGAAGCATTTCTTTACAGAACAGGTTGTTAGGTGTTGGAATAGGCTGCCCAGGGAGGTGGTGGAGTCCCCATCCCTGGAGGTGTTTAAGAGTCGGGTTGACATAGTACTTAGGGATATGGTGTAGTTGAGAACAGTCAGTGTTAGGTTAATGGTTGGACTAGGTGATCTTCAAGGTCTTTTCCAACCTAGATGATTCTATGATTCCTTATATTTAAATCCTACTAAGCTGCACTCAAAGATGGCCAAATACTCTCACAGCACTCTCACAGTATCAGATTACTCACTTGGCCACAAGCATGTTGTCTTACTGTTAACAGGAGAAATCATCCATATAATTGAAACTGAGAAGGAAGCTCTCCTGCCAGATGTTCTGTAAAAGGTACTTCTTAAGAGTACCTTAAGAGTACCTTAATCTCATCCACATTTGCCATGTATGTGGTAGGTGTCTAAATTAGTTTTTTATGTTTTATTTATAAACGATGAGGAGAAATAAGAATCTCTTAGATGTATCTTAAGTTGGGCTCTATCAGCTGCCAGAAATGCTTGTTGCTCTCTATTGTCTCCAAAGAGACCTTGATATCTAATTTTTGCTGGACACTGATTTTTTGAGCAGTTACAGTTAGGTGAGATGAAGTCCATCATCAGGTATTACAGAATGTTGTGCAATGAATACAGTCCATTATGACATGAATTCACTTTGCTAGTTGCTCAACTTGGCTAAATAAAAAGAGTTTAGAAGCAGAGGCCGTTAAGACAAGCTACGAAGCACCAAGACCAAGGCAATATTTTCAACACCTCTCAGAAGCACTTGAGGACCCATACCTAATCTATGATAATACATAGATACACCTTCTTATTCTCATTCTTCTGATAGACACTCCAGGAAATCTCATATGGTAGTTATAAGCAGTTGAATTAGAAAGAATTATTTATCTTTACATTATTATTGCAGTCACATTTTCCGGTAGTTATAGATGGCGAATTTTGAATTGATAGTCTGAGCTTTCATACCAAACTTTTGCCTTTCCTGCTTCTTTTATGTTTATATTTCCTAAACTAATCTCATACAATATGCTTTGCTATAATGTCACATGCAAAATAAAGATGAAAACCTTTTTTAGGGAACATCCATGGGGGAAACTGCCTTCTGCCTCATATCTACTTTACTTTAATGACTCAGGTATCTCTGGTTTATTTGATAACATGGACATATTAAAAATAAGGCATACTGATTTATCCCAAGTTTCTACATGGAGCTAGGAGCAGTGGTTAAACTCATTTGCATGTCAGAGTCCCTTACACATTCAGCATGGTTTATTTGCAGAACTGGGTTCATTGCTTGAATTTGCATCTCTAACTTAGTAGAGGTATTCAGAATTTCATTATCTGTGTGCTTTAAAAACCATGCTAAAATCCTTTATTACTAAAAGGAGTTCAAAGCAATGAAACTTTAAATACAAATCCCTTGAGCTATTATGTAAGTGTCATGTATTGCACAAAATTTAAATTAAGTAATAGCAACAGTAAAGAGAAGATAGGCATGGAACAAAGAGATTTTCTATGCTAATTTAAATTTGTTTTCTTGTGGTTAGATCTGCAAAGTTTCTTTGGAAAATGAGTTCATCTCCTTAGTCCATTGTTGACTTAATAGCTTTAACTTGACTGTCTATGTAAAATTCAGCTTTATGTTCTGGGGTTTCAACATCTTTCTATTTGGCACAAGTAACTCTGATTTATTTCTAAATTTAGATGGCAAATATTTAACAAAAAGAAAATATTTTCCTTTTGCTCGGTCTTCCCAGAAAGTTAATTTATTTTTGTATACACATCCATATTGTGCATATGTGTACATGTATATTTGTTTTATGCATACATTATATGCTGTACATATTCTTTCTTATAATATAAACTATTTATGATATATATAAATACAAATAAACTATTTATGACATATATATATACATATGTGTGACAGTTAGTTGCTCCTGAAATCAAATCCATTTGAATCCTAGTTTGGTGAATGCCATGCCCTCTTTCTCTCATTAAGTTTAAAGTAATTTTCTAAGCTTTCTATGACTGTGTTTAAAAAATGCTTGATGAGATCCATTTGCCTAAGTTAGAGTTTTAAATGTTACAAGTGTACGAGCAAATCACCATCTACCCTCTTGATAGCCAATGGAGAGGAAATAGATCAAATTAACTGGCTTGTGGATGTGCATATTTTTATTAAGTTTAAAAGATTCTAGTGTGATTAAATGAATGGCATCCCATGTAACTGGCTTGTAGAACTAAGTCTCAGGGTAGTTTTGACCCTGTAGAACTCAGTTTCTGTCTCTTTACAAGATAATTCTGCCCTCTGCTTCAGGTGTGATGGCCTTTGCAGGCAGCTTTACAAGACAAGATTGATTGAAAGACAAATTGACACAACACCTCCCTACCTTCTTTTTCTAAACATGTTTATCCAAAATGTGTATGGCCCTATTCCTAGCTCAATTTTTATTCAGGACATTAAAGTATCTGCAGAAGGACTGTTTCTGCAATGAAACAAGAAAGTTCAAAAGCAGACCTATTGCACTCAGGTTCTGGTCACAGATCTTTTACTGCTGATAATTACCTTAACTGCATCTTTAAATAAATTTTTACGCTATATAATATGCTCTTGCAATATTGGTGAATAAAGTTAATCAGTAGAACATAACACTTTACTTCTATTTTACACATAGAAATAACTTACAGTTTTAGAGCCATAACTGTGACTACTATTGACACACCTGTCAGATACAGGAAGCTCTTTTAATTATCTATTTCTTTAACTTTATATATATATATATATTTGAGACACCCTTAGATGAAATCAGAATTTTGTTGCAGAACGGTGTTATTTTCTGGAACAAGTTAGTGCAAAATGTATTTTCTGTGATTAGGTATCTCCTTACCTTTGTGTATGGTAACTCCTGCACTTTGGACTCTAACTGTTTTATTTTTTATAATGAAATTAAACTGATTGAATAGTTCTGCTTCTGCTTTCCACTTTTCCAATTTGCACTACCTAAGCTTAGGTGATTGCTCTAAACCGCATATAACCTTGTTTCTTGTTAACTGTACTTAGAATTCATGGCACTTTCAGACATGCAGTAGGAAAGATGTGACATTTAGTATCAGTTTGATATGAGCGCTCATTCATAAAAGCTTTTAGCTTTGATTGGAATGACAGCAGCGTAATTTCTTACCCTTTACAGATCTTGCTGTACACTGAAAATGAAGAATTTCAGTGAGTTCCTCTACACCTGTGTGTAATTATAAAGAAGAGATAGAGGGTGGCCTGACATCCAGTTTGTTAAGGGAGTATGTACCACATTTTGTTGGATTAATTTTACGTAGGAGCTAATAATAAAACTATAGGCATTTGACCTATTAACTCGTTAGCACATAGATACAAATATTTAAATCTTAAGCAGACTTGAAATCCCAGCATTGGCTACTGATACTATTATATAAATTTAAGTCCATTCTTGGACTTGTTCTTAGAAGACAAACTGTTAAAACAATATGAATACATCTACAGTTAGCTAATTTCTTTCTTCTAATGAATTGCTTCTGTGTTTATTCTATAAGCTTGTGCAGACAGTCTTTACATAGGGATCAGTAGCAAAGGCTAATATGTTATTAGAAACATTATTGGGCAAAAATTGTTGGGACTGCAAAATACAAATGTTTTTGCCAGCATGAGACTGTTAGATAGCTGACTGGTTATTTTAATAATTTTCCAAATATATGGAAGAGGAATTAATGGCTATGAAATCTAAACATATGTGACATTTGAGATGCTGTTGGGTGCCAGTTGTTAACATACACCTGTTTTTTATTGTCTGTTGTTATAACTGTATGCTATAATAACTGAGTATACCTTTAAAGATGTGCAAAGGATTTATAACATTATTCAATACTGTATTCTATCTCTATTTTTTTTTAATAGCCTGTTCTTTAACCTAAAATAGCTATTACTCTTTTCATTAATGTCCTTTGTGATGGGCAACTGAGATTATCGTGGGTCTCTACCCTAAATAGACAGGAAGTAGGTTGTTTTTTTTTTTAATTAGGACCTCTTATGAGTGGTATCCTAGGGAACCAGAAAGAATAATCATCAAGAATATGGTTTTATAGAAACAAAATCTATAGTGTATGCATAAGAATAGTAGTAGAATCATGACATTGTGGATCAGATTCAATAATGTATATATCAGCTACTTTATACTAGCATTGAAACAGAAATCTACTTTAAATCTTATTTAACACTTCAGACTATGTGGTCCTTGCATTATCAGAGTAGTACAAAATAGTAGACAGAGTTGATGAATTTGATCATTGATCTTCACCAGTTCTGACACTTGCAAGCTTACTCAGCAGAAAACAGAACACAGAGTTTCCCTCAAAACAAGTGATTAATATAATACAAATATTCTGGGCTTTCTCTATGATTAATGAACCATTTATTTTCAAACTGTGGAATAGAAGGGATGAACTGACACATAGCTGATGTGATATGTGCATAACAAGTGCTAAACTGATTTAACCTTGTTTTGTAAATAAATTATACACTTTTAAATCACTTTATTATCAGACTTCGTTCCATTCCTTAACCCAAATTTTGTTGCTAGAATAGCTACTCTCAGTGAGGTCATTCCTTAACAAAGGCAGTACTTAAAAACTGATGGAGAATCCCTTATTTCTCAGTAGATGCACCTGTCTTGCTGGGGTTTTTATTGTCACAGGGGTCTCTTATTTCTATCCAGGATTTTCTGAAAAAAAATATAAATGTGTATTTGTCCTGTGCGCTGCATGAGCAATGCCTGTCCAGATGACAAATTGTATATCCTGTCATGGTAGACTTACTGTGCATAATTGAGCCATGTGTGAACAGTTCATGTGTGAAACTCCGAAGCTTCCTACTGCATAGGAGATATATTCTCCCTTTTGCCATTAAGTGAAAATGGCACTTATCAAAGCATCCTCTTTACCCTCAAAGACATTCTGAGACACTGCAACATTTGCAACTTTGTGAAGTTGTGTATAATTTCTGAGTTAGCTTACTTATTCACTTACATTTCTGAAGTTACAGCATAGAAGGGCTGTGAAGCTCTGCAGCTGTCTAAGAATTTTTCCTGACTATGTTAGAGATTGGGATGACAGTAACACTCTAATGTAATATTTTTAGGCAATCTCAGTCTTATCAGCTATAAATGCTTTAAGACAGAATGCATTGGAACAATCAGGTAAATAAGTGGTTTCTCTGGCAAAACGCTTACTGCTATGTCATCCTATACCTTTAAACATTTGTTATGAAATCTTTCCAGTTTCACTGTGTGTTACTTCTCTGCATCCCATTATTTCCAAATACTTCAAGAAAATATCCGATATGTTAGTGGCAATGCTGTTTCCACTCTTTTCCTCTCTTTTACCTGTCAAACTCCCTTAATTTCATGCCACCACTAAGGCTGAAAAATAAAAAGAAAGTTGCCAATGACTGCAGGAGGACTTGAGAGTCCAAGTAAAATATTCAGCGACAATTGTCTAAAATACCTAGCAATAGTGTCTTTACTGTCTCAGTAGATCTTTTTGCAACGGAGCAGATCAAACACCCAATGTATTACCTCTACAATTCTCACTTCAAGGGCTTTTTTCTCCTTCTTTTCCTTCTTTTTCCATGAGATGTCTTCCTCTTCTTCCTACTCTGCTTTCTTTGTTGTCTCCACCTTATGAGTTTCCTACTGTTACAGTTTCTTACTGTTACAGTTAATGTTTTCACTTATTCCAGCAGCTTAAATAGATAATACTGGGGTCAGTCTGAGGCTGCAATGCTCTTTCTTGTAGAGAAGTTAAGAAACATAAGCAAGACTGACCTTTTTACAGCTTGCTTTTACATCTTCAAGAGCTTGAAAAGGGATCTGTGCAGACTAAGATGACACTTCCCTGCTTAATAATCATTCTTTTTATTTGTTCTCTGTGAACAAAACAAATGCTTCATTGTCTGCAACTTCACAAATCTGTAGATAGTTAGAATAGGGAAATACAGCTGGAGAGGTTAAGTAACTTTTTTTTTAAAGAACTCTTTCTGCAGTTCTAAAATCTTCAAAGATAAGTGACATAGTATTGAATATACTACCTATTTTCTTTAAGAAGTAATAATAGTAATAATAATATTAATTCTTCAAAGTTAAACTAAAGCAAAATTCACTATCCAAGCACCCCTAAATTTTGGGGGAAGGAAGATTGGAGAAACAAGATTTTAGAATACTCTTAAGAAAATGAGGCTTTACTGTCACATTAATGACTCAACATGAAGACCTTAATTGTCTTTATTTGCCTGTCCTGACCAACCTGAGTTTGGTTTTCAGCCTGGGAAACAGTTTCAGGGAACTGGCATAAACACAGTACAGTAGTGATGCCCTCATTCTTTTCTGCTCACTTAGTTATCTTTGCAGAAAATACGACACACTCACTGGAACAAAGACCCCCAAATCCCATCTCCCACAGAAGGTGTGAAGGTCCAACTAGCAGGCCAGAGAGTCACTTCTACATTTATTAATAAGTATTTAGCTAATTCAGAAAGAACAACTTAAACATCAAGGACTGAAAATGTCCTGCCTTGGTATGTCTCATTTAGTTTAGTGTTTGAGACTCATCTTCAGACCCAAGTTTGAATTTACCTGGGGACTTCTGGGATGCCTATTTTTCTGTTTAAAAAGTTTTCTTTGCCCTTAATAGTATGTTGTGAGAGGTCATGTTCATAGGTAAGACAAAAGATTTTCAACTCTGTCAAATAGGAAAAGAAAACAAACTGATGTCTTGGAATGTGCAGGAGCGCACTACAAGCAGGGTTGTCAAATAAAAGGGCAACAGCCCTACCAACTCATGTAAACAAGCCAATTATTTCCTGTTTTGGAATAAAACAGTGAGAAGGAATGTGAAATTTATTTCTTACTGCGTAAACAAGATAAAAAAGAAGATTTTCTTGTTTTCCTGTAGAATAAAACATTAGTACTTTCTATGAAGATAGTCAAAGCCATTAAAGGAAGAGCCCTGCCCAGCACTTTTCTGTGGCCATCTAAGAACCTCTTCTGGCACAATTTAGCTCCAGGAAAGGGATTATTCATCTCTCCTCAGCACTTTTGAGGAGGCCTGTTGGAGTACTGTGTCCAGATCAGGGCTCACAGCACAAGGGTGATATCAACAAACCAGAGAGAGTTCAATGGAGGGGCACTAAGGGGACTGGAGCACTTGAAAGGCTGAGGGACTAATGTGGATTTCATGGAGCTATGAAATTTTTAAGTAGATGCAGAATTACATTAAAATCATTGCATGCAATCAACTTTGGTAACACTTCAGAAAAACTGTTAGAAGAGCTGTAACACATATGCATGCTTTGAAGTATGCAGGTACTATCTAAATAATTTGACAGAAAATGGATTCACTCAGCTCTAACTTGAAAGCCAGAACCCTGTGGCACATCAGGACAATGACATTACAGGATTAGGACTTCCTCAAAGTACTTATTATGCAGAAATCTGTGTGACTGAAGTCTTTCTGCTAAACAGAGTTTCAGTGATACCTGCTGTTATATCTGCTACTGCCATGGATCACTGGATCTGTATACAGCAGAATCTGAACCAAAGGGCATGTTTACAAAATGAGTGGTATGGGTATAGGTACTATATTTTTTAATTTTTAATCTCAGAGCAGAGAAATGTCATCAATACAGTTGTTGCTGGCATCATAAAGAAATGGATTGTGATTCTGAAACAAATCTGCCCCTTCCTTTAAACAAACTGTGCTACAGGTAAAGACTTATCACTAGACGATACAGGTACAGAAAGCTAAAACCAGTCATTTTGAAGGCCAGTGTTTGTTTGGCTTTTAAATATTTGGCCAGAGAGTATGGTTTTTCCCCTCCCCCATCAAATTTTCCCTCTCTGTGAGAAATTTTCCTTTTTCTAAGTGGAAAATTCTCGTAGAACCTCAGATAGTATAAATTGTACTTGATTTAATGAAAACAGTAATCTATAGTGGTTCATCCCCATTTTTTTTTCAGTAGTGATATAAAATATTAAGTGAAGAGGAACATCTAAAGTTAAATCTATTTCCTTAAAAACCAAGGAAATATTTTAACTGAAATTAAGTACAGTTTTAAATTAGTACAGGTTCAATGTTCTACAATGGAGTTGCCTTTGAGATGTTCAAGTTTGAAGCTTAAGCCAAAATTTGGGAGAAATTAATCTTTTTGGCTTCAATCAAAATAGTCTGAGTCAGAACTGCCAAACTCTGCATGAGTCTGCAAATTATTTTCATCTCCAATGTGTCAGCTACATTTTTAATTTCAAGATCATTTTTTGGTTTTATTTTTATTGTCTTTGAGAAAGCTGTTACACAGCAATCAGACAAAAGATTGCCCGGTTCATTTAAAATATGAAAACTGACAGTGTTCTTTAACATGAGATGTTTCCCTACAACATGAAGACTCCTTTTGAGAGGCTACTCAGTACAGCCTCTTGGATTAAGGGTCTAGACATACTCCATGGGTGGGCTGATTTGTCATACATCTTCAATAATCAGTGTGTACACCAAATTTTCAACGCATCCAATTTACTTAATTTTTGAGTTGCTTATAGACTTGCTGTCCTTCCCTTCTATTTTTTATGTAAAGAATATTATCTATCTCTCTCTCTATCTATTTAACACCTCTTTGTGCTCAGGTTACTAGATATGAGAAGCAGAGTATTTTTCATATGTGCTCAGAATATTGCACGTAGCACAGTGAAGAAATCATATCCTTTTTTTTTCCCCCCTCTAAACCTTCTTCTCATTTTTACATGCAGATACAGAAGTTTCCTGGATGCTTTCATCCCCTAATTTCTGTCTGATGGCTTGATCAATTTTCAGATTCATTTATAATCACAAAAATGAGATAATGAAGAAAATACAAACACAATTTTTTCAGAAGCAAATCCGAATAACAAACACTTTTAATGTTTCCCCCCTCCCCCATCTTCTTTTGTTTCATATTGTGGAAATAAATACAGTTATTTATTTGCTATGAGAAAGGGAAAAAAAAATGAACTAATAACTGTCCTATCCCAAAGGTATCCTTACTCATGTCTGGTAAACAGACTGCTGACACAAAGAAAGTAAAGTAAGAATGTGAACACTGTTATGAGCAGTGTAAATATTGGAGATTAAGTGTAATTGAAAGTACAGAATTTGTTAAATTTTAGCTGTTAATTACAATAGAATCATAGAATCATTTAGCTTGGAAAAGACCTTTAAGATCATTGAGTCTAACTGTTAACCTAGCACTGTCAAGTCCACCACTAAACCATGTCTCTAAGCACCACATCTACACATCTTTTAAATACCTCCAGGGATGGTGACTCAACTGCTTCCCTGGGCAGCCTGTTCCAATACTTTCTAACCCTTTCAATTAAGAATTTTTTCCTAATATCCGATCTAAACAAACCCTGGTGCAACTTGAGGCTGTTTCCTCTCTTCCTATCAGTTGTTACTTGAGAGAAAAGACTGACACCCACCTCGCTACAACCTCCTTTCAGGTAGTTGTAGAAAGCAATAAGGTCTCCCCTCAGCCTCCTCTTCTCCAGGCTAAACAACCCCAGTTCCCTCAGATGCTTCTCATGGGACTTGTGCTCTAGACCCTTCACCAGCTTTGGTGCTCTTCTTTGGACACACTCCAGCCCCTCAATGACTTTCTTGTAGTGAGGGGCCTAAAACTGAACACAGTATTTGAGGTGCAGCCTCACCAGTGCCCAGTACAGGAGGACAATCACTCCTCTAGTCCTGCTGGCCACACTATTTCTGACACAAGCCAGGATGCTGTGGCCTTCTTGGCCACCTGGGCACACCCCTGGCTCATATTCAAATGGCTGTTGACGAACACCTCTAGGTTCTTTGCCGCTGAGCAGCTTTCCAGCCACACTTCTACCTCAAGCCTGTAGTGATGCATGGGGTTGTTGTCACCCAAGTGCAGGACCTGGCACTGAGCCTTGTTGAACCTCTCACAACTGGCTTCCACGCATCGATCCAGCCTGTCCAGATGCCTCTGTAGAGCCTTTTTACCCTCAAGGAAATCAACACTCCTGCACAACTTGGTGTTGTCTGCAAACTTACTGAGGGTGAACTTGATCCCCTCATCCAGATCATTGATAAAGAGATTAAACAGAACTGTCCCCAATACTGAGGCCTGGGCAACACCACTTGTGACTGGCCAATTGGATTTAACTCCATTCACCACGTCTGTTTGGGCTCGGCCATCCAACAAGGTTTTACCCAGTGAAAGAGTATGCCCATCCCAGCCATGAGCAGCCAGTTTCCCCAGGAGAACGTGGTGGGAAACGGTGTCAAAGGTCTTACTAAAGTCTAGGTAGGCAACATCCACAGCCTTTTCCTCATCCACTAAGTGGGTCCTTATCATAGAAGGAGATCAGGTTTGTCAAGCAGGACCTGCCTTTCATAAACCCATGCTGACTGGGCCTGAACATCTGGTTGTCCCGTAAGTGCCACATGATGGAACTCAGGATGAACTGCTCCACAGTACCGAGGTCAGACTGATAGGCCTGTAGTTCCCTGAATCCTTCTTTGATTTAAAGTGGCTTGATAAGCACTTCCACCAGCTCCCTTAGTACCCTTGGGTGGATCCCATCCGGTCCCATAGACTTGTGTGTGTCTAAGTGGTGTAGCAGGTTGCTAACCCTTTCCACTTGGAAAATGGAGGCTTTGTTCTGGTCCCCATCACTCTCTTCAAGCTCAGGGGGACTGAGGCAAAGAAGGCATTAAGTACCTCAGCCTTTCCCTCATCCTTTGTCACTATGTTTCCCTCCGCATCCATCAAAGGATGGAGATTCTCCTTAGCCCTCCTTTTGTTGCTAAAGTATTTACAGAGACATTTTTAAATGTCTTTTGTGACAGTAGCCAGATTAGGTTCTATTTGGGATTTGGGTTTTGGCCCTTTTAATTTTCTCCCTGCATAACCTCACAACATCCCTGTAGTCCTCATGAGTTGCCTGCCCTTTCTTCCCAAGGTCATAAACTACCTTTTTTCCTGAGTTCCAGCCAAAACTCTCTGTTCATCCAGGCTGGTCTTCTTTCCCACCGGCTCATATTTCAGCACATGGGGATGACCTGCTCTTGTGCCTTTAAGGTTTCCTTCTTGAAGAATGTCCAGCCTTCCTGAACTCCTTTGCCCTTCAGGACTGCCTCCCAAGGGACTCTGTCAACCAGCCTCTTAAACAGGCCAAAGTTGTCCCTGTGGAAGTCCAAGGTAGCAATTCTGCTGATCCCCCTCCTTCTCCAGGAATCCAAAACTCTACTATTTTGTGATTGCTATGCCCAAGATGGCCTCCAACCATCACATCACCCACAAAGTCCTCTGCTTACAAATAACAGATCCAGCGGGGCACCTTCACTAGTTGGTTCCCTCACCAGCTGTGTCAGGAAGGTGTCTTCCACACACTCCAGAAAACTCTTAGACTGTTTCCTCTCAGCTGTACTGTATCTCCAACAGATATCTGGCAAGTTGAAGTCCCCCATGAGAACAAGAGCTAGCGATTGTGAGACTTCTCCCAGTTGCTTATAGAATATTTCCTCTGCCTCTTCATCCCGGTTGGGTAGTCTGTAACAGGCTTCCACCATGATATCTGTCTTGTTGGCCTTCCCCTGGTTTTTACTCATAAACACTCAACCCTATCATCACCATCATCAAGCTCTAGACAGTCAAAACACTCCCTAACATACAGGCTGACCCTACCACCTCTCATTTGTTACCTATCACTTCTGAAGAGTTTATATCCATCCATTGCAGCACTCCAGTGGTGCGAGTCATCCCATCATGTTTTCATGTAGTTTTTCTGCTGCACAATGGCTTCCAGCTCCTCTTGTTTGTTGCCCATGCTGTGTGCATTGGTATAGATGCACTTCAGTTGGGCTATTGATCTCGCCACCTTTCTGGGGGGAGAATTCTAATTCTTATGTGACAATTCTCAGGCACTTCCATGGTTTCTAACACATCAATAACCCTTGTGTCTTTGCTTCTACATAGATCTCCATCCCCTACCTTCTCCGAGACAATACACTGAAGGACCTTGTTAGCACACCATCCCTCAAACATTAGCATGCTGCCCCCAGGCTTCTCTGTAGTGAGCCTGTTTTTATCCTTTTTCCCCTTCAAATCTAGTTTAAAGGTGTTTCAGTGAGTTTTGCTAACTATTGTGCAAAGGTCCTTTTCCCACTTCGAGACAGGTGTATCCCATCTGTCAGCAGCAGGCCTGGGGTCATGTAAACTGATCCACAATCAAAAAACCCAAATCTGCCAGTGATACCAAGCTTGAAGCCAGGTATTTATTTACTAGATCTTCCTGTTTCTTCCCTCATCATTCCCTGAAACTGGAAGGATAAAAGAGAACATTACTTGTGTTCCTGATCCTTTAACCAGTCATCCTAAAGCCCTGAAGTCTCTCTTGATTGCCCTCGGGCTTCTTGTTGCAACTTCATCACTGCCTACCTGAAAAATCAATAATGGATAATAATCTGAGGGCTGTACAGGGTAGGAAGCTTTCTCTTCACATTTTTAACCCAGGCCCCAGAGAGGCAGCAGACTTCCCTAAGAAGTGGGACCAGTCTGCATATTGGGCCTTCTGTTGCCCTCAGAAGGGAGTCTCCTATGACAGTGACCCATCATTTTTTCCTTATGGACGCAGTTTTGATGCAGGGCGTAGGCCAACTTAACCCTGGCACGCTTCCAAGCTAGATGAACCATTGTCCTCATTATAGTTCAGTTCCACTTCCAGAGCCTCATACCTGTTATGGAAGGGCACCTGGGAAGGAGATGCGCCTGCTGTGCCAGGCAGGAACTTGTCACCATTGCCCCCTATCCCTTAAGTCACTGTGTTCATCCAGGTGGAGAGAGGATAGGGAATCCTCCATATCATGTGCCCTGCCTACCTCTGTCCCAGGGAAGGTAGGGTGTGATTCCTGTAGTCTGTCTCTCTCTCACGCTCCCTCATACCCCTCAATCTACTCACTTCTTCACGGAGCTCTGTCACTCAGCAGAGGAGTTCCTCTCCCTGGGCACACCTCCCACAGCTGTGCTCAGGGCTGCCGCCCTGTACTGGTGTCAGAGCAGGGCCCACCCTGCAGCCTGGCGCTGGGGTAGCAGCGTGTCCCCACCACAGCTCTGCCTGGGCAGCTGCGTCAGTTGTGGTGGGTGCAGAGCTCAGAGAAGCCATGGCTTTCTGCGGGCTGGACAACATTGTTCCCTGGTTGAGCTGGCAGGGCTTCGGTGCCCTTCCTGCGTGCCCTTCTGTGCAAACTGCTGCACAAACTGTTGTGCCACACCCTGTTTGCCCACTCTGTTTGCAGCACACCTGGTCGCTAGTGCTCCCCAGGGCCTTCTTTAATTGGTGGGGGGGACCTGGGCCACCGTAGTTCCTGGCCCTGCCCAGGTCCCGTCAGCTGCTATGGTGAGAGCTGCAGGCTCCTGGCAGCTCTCGGCTCCCCCAGAGGTTCCCCAGTTTGGGAAACCCCTCTGTGCACTGTGCTGGAGTGCTCTGCTGTGCATCATGCTGGTAGCAGAGCTGCTCACCTTAGCGACCACGTACACTAAGCAAATATACATCAAACTTTTGAGAAATTCTCTAAATGTTATCCTTTCTCCATTTTTTCTTCTACTGGCACAGTGTCAGCCACAGAATAATTGAAATGTGAAGTGTAGATGTTATGCGTTTTTAATAGTCAAATTTTCACAACTTCAGAAGCAGGAAAAAAAAAGCAGAGGAGCAAGAGATTTCTCAGATGTTTGATATGGAATGACCTGGGGCTAAATCTACAATAAAACTTATGAACCCAAGTTAAAAAATTATATCCTCTTCACCTGTCTCTGGTTCTTGGATGATTCTAACTAGCATAGGTAGTTAGGTCCAGATTCATCCCACTTAATTTTAGGCCCCAAATATAAAGGCATATTGATTTATGTTCTGTCTATGCTCAGTGGAGAAAGGCAGTTCAAGAGGGTGATACACCCTACCCAAGATAAGTAGGGAAATCCTAAACAAGCCCTAAAAAACAAGGCTCAAATTCAGTACTTTCCACTCTTGTGTGGATGTGTGGACACCTTACCACTAGGCTACTCAGACAAGATTTCTCTTGCTTGTTTTCCCTTTCGTCCAGGCACTTACTGTGCAGCAGCCCAACTTCAACAAGAGGAAGAGACACTGCTCTCTGCCACTGTAGCTTTGTAGTAAGGTCATACTCCTACAATACATATTTAAGATTCCTTCATCTCACAGAGGTAGATCTAGAGTTAGCCCTCCATCTTAGCATCTGACTGCTGCTTTCTACCCCGTTTCCAGGGTTATTCTGGAAGAGGCTATTCTGGAGGCTGACGCAAGGTGGTAGAAGGGTTTGTGGGTCAATGTTCTCTTTATTTACTCTGATCTGCAATGCACTTTATCAAAAAAGCTGTGTCTCTGTTGTGTATTTTCATTGTTCGGCTGTTGGTATTTTGATTCAATAGAAAGTACTTGTAGGAGGGAGGGACTCTTCCTTCCCAGAGGACAGCTAAGTGAGTTCTACTGGAGAGAAGTGTGAGAAGAAGATGAAGAAGAGGCAGGGTGAGTTGGAGTTTGTAGTATAAGCAGAGACTAGGAGGACATTGAACAGATGACCAGACCTCGGGGAACAGGAAACAAAAATATTTTTCCTGTTACTTGAAAGGACTGCATAGAGTTTGTGCAACCCAGGGAGCCGGTAGAAGTCACTGGGTCAAGGCTGAAGGAAAATATATACTTTACATAGAAACAGGGAAATGAGACAACTTTTTAAAAAAATTTGTCTTACACAATAAAAATTTCTCTAAAAGTTCACTATTCCATTTTTTTTCTAACAGTACTAGTAAGTCAGTCAAAGCCCTTTGATGTTCCTAGTATTTTCACTTTAAGAAAAAAGTTCATGCACATCCAGCTCACATCTCTGCCTGATACAGAGTTTCATCACAAGGGACCTTTCATTCTCTACCATCTTGGTAAGCTGAGACAAAGTAAACCAGCTTCTTGTCCTGGACATCTACTTCCACTTCTCAGATTACTGTAGAGGTTGCAATAGAGTATGAGTGTTTCCTAAGATAACTCAGATACTTAAAATATAGTATGATGTGTACTAGCCTTACAAGTCACAGAGCAAGATCATGATTTACTTAAGAAAATGGTCAGGCATGTGTAGATGTTTCCAACATGTTCTCCAGAATGAAAATAAACATTGCCAGGAGATCAATAACACTTACGAGATGGTGCAAGAACACTTAAGTTCTGTGTAAACTCTAGTTGTTTGGATGCTTCTATGCAACAAAGGAAATGGAAATTCTTAACAAAGTTTCCTATCCTTGTCAATCAAGGTGTATTAAACTTTTGAGATAAACAGACATGTTGGGGAGTAAGATTTATGGTCATTGACTGCTATTCAAACATTACAAGTTTTACTGATTCACTATTATTTCTACAAAATTTTCAAGTTTTAAAATTTATATGTATATATGAAATTGACATTAACTTTTATGTGATGATAGTAATTTATCTTTAAATTGAATGTTATGCTGCATCGTTTTATAATTATGCTGTATCTTAAATTTATACTGTTAGATATAGAATTTGTTTGGTTAAGCTCTTGCTGAGAGTTATTAAGAACCACTCAATATCAGAGAAAGCTGAGAAATTCAGAATACATTACTTGCATATTGTCATCAATCTTTTACTAAAGTTTTTATTTCACTGAGGCTATTTATTTGATTAATATATTCTAGGTCTTGGTGTAACTTTTGTTCCCAGGCAATATGCTTAATTGTCCTTTGCCATTTTCTTTTTTCGATTTTAAAGTTTTCTTTGCCTTAGTTCAAAGAAACTTCTGATATTTGTGTATGATTGCAATGCGTTGTGAAATATTAGTCTATTTTTGAGAGTGAGCAAATGCTCTCACCCATATCGTATTATCCATCAGCATAACAAAATAGCAAAATTACAAAAGTAAAGGCTAAAAACCAAGGAAAAGGCACAGTAACCAGGGAACTTGCACAGCTTCTCTAAAAAGGCTCCTACTAAAGTGGAGCACAGCTTATTCCTTTTGTCTGGGTGTTTTGGTTTTTTTTTTTTGCATTTTCTTTGTGTCTGGGAGATAATGACATTCATTTCTTTAAAAATCATTGCTAATCTGATTTAATGGCTTTGTGATGAGCACATTTATGTGACTGTGTCTGACACTGACATTAAAATATGTTTCTGTTTAGATTTTCACAAACTAAATTTTGTGTCATGTCAGTCTTTGTAACATCGTTAAGAATGTGTAAAATAGGCCAGAACCTTTTACAGTGTTTGACGGATGTTTGGAACTGGGAAATGAGATATGACCTGGATGATACAGAGTGGAATTCAATAGAGTTAACAGAGCTGAAGATGTCTATTTGAAAGAAAATTAAAGCACTTCCACGTCACATATTACATTTTAAAAAAAGATGAATCTTGGCTTTGTGTAAGTCAGCATAGATTCATGAACACCAAGAGAGGTCTGTGGAGCTCTGGATGTTAACTGAGATCTGTCAATATTAGCAGCTTCAATCTTTTCTTTTCTTTGTCTTTCAGATAGAGGCGTGATTTTAAAAACAACAAAACCAATTTTCTATATTTTATTTTGTGATTGTATTACTATTTTAACACAGATACTTGAGTCTGATTTCTTCAGATTTTGCTCCAGGTACACTGACTATAAACTGATTAATTTATGCAATTCATTACAAATCAAGTTTCTTTGGTTTTGTGTCATAAACAGTCTAAACAAGATGCATAACAGTATCAAAGGTGCTTATATCCATATCCTGCAGAAACTATTCAGATTCATGACTGCATGAAGAGGTCCTCTTTCTTATGCTGGATATTCAAGACTCATCTTGAGCCTTCTTATCCACCTCTATTCTAGAGGCTCTGGCTAAAGTTTACAGTTAGATGATGAAAGCTCTGATTTATAGGAAATAGAATATTAATGTTTAGCTAGAAAATATATTCTGATATTAAGCTGTGATTCTGGGCGAAGGCTCTAAAACAAGTAAACAGAAGCAGTTTATTTGTTTTAATCTAATACTGTCATTATAGACCCTCTTTTTCTTGCTTTAATGTTCACTTCCCACTTACAAGGTTCTGTATTACTTTAATTGCTTGTAAAAACTTTCATCATCCTTGAGCCTAGACAAGGTTCTCTGAAAAGACTGGTAATTCAAAATGGTGGCTTTAAAATCCACTTTGTACAGATATTATAAGGTACAGAAAAGAACAGCAAATAAGGTGTTTTTTCATTACCAGGTGAGCACTGATTGCACCAAGATGAAGGCACTTCCTACACAAGATTTTTGAGTTGTCCAGTATTCTAATACCATAGTGATTCAGATATCTCAGCATCATTGCAATTCTTACCTTTATGCTCACTATACACAGGACCATCTCATGATGAGCTACCTAATTTAAACCTAGAACCTGGCTGCTGGACATAAAACTTGGCCCACTATTTTTCTATTTTAATCTTTATAACACAGTATTTTTTTTCTGATGGTTTCACATCTCAGGATTAACTCTGACTATAAATCTTACAATTATTTTAAATGACTGTTCAACCTAACTGAAAAACCCAGGGCTAATTGGAATTCTCTTCTTAAAAAAGGGAGTTCCAGGTTTATGAAAACTTTGAAATGGCTGAGAAACTAAATGTCAGCTAGCCACCGCTTGTGCTTGTTGTGTGTAGCGCTCTCTCTCCCTCTAATGGTAACACTGTGGATATATTTCTAATTCATCTGCTGACTTACTGATGGTGGTAATGATCTTTAGGCCAAGATATCTTGATTACAAACTGTCTTTGGTTCAGTAAAGGACCTCTACTGATAGCTCACCATACCTTTGTGTATCTTGCTAGAGGTGAGGGTTTGCTGTAGTTCTAGCTTTTCTCCTCTGTAATTGCTGCTTGTGCTAGTATGGCATAGCCTCTGTTACTGCACAAACTGAAAGTGTAGCGCCTAATGTCTCTGGTTTTGATGTCAGTGACCACCAAGAGGTTTTTTTTGTCTTTTGAAGAAAATGCAGGCTGTTGGTCTTTGATCCTACAAACTCTCCCAAATGAGCTGCTCCAGGGTTTTAAGGCCTTTAAGGGTAAGCAGGTTGTTACAGGATTAGCATAGAAATATGGGTTTTCTGTGTTCTGAGGCTTATCTTTATTATTCCACATTGTGCAGCAAGGGGAAATGCCTGGGTAAGATTCAATCCAGTTAGGACTGAGATGTAGGTGCCAGGACAGAAGAACAACATGAGAATCTGTCAGAGGTGTATCAGCTTCAGTGAAAATGTCTGTCAGAAGCAGCTGCGGTAAGCCTAGTTCTTACTTTTATTGGAATGCTAATTATTTTTAAACTCTTAGTAAAAAATAAAAATCACAACAATATATGCACACAATCATTTTAACTAGTTGTATGACGACTCTGTGGAGAGGAGAGTATCACATCATAAGCAATCCTTGTGGACTGCATCTCTAGGAATTATACATTTTGTGTTGCATTCTTTAGCTTTTCCTACAACTTGGAGGCCTATTTTATTTACTGTCTTGAAGTCTCTTTCTCCCTCTCTTGATAAGCTCAATATTTACAGATTTTTTAAAAAGTATATCTTAGAAGGCACTAGATGTATTTACTCCTGTCTCTTGCAGTATCAAAGTCACAATGACTTGAGGAAAGGATAGCAGAATCATCAGAAATATAAGCTAATTTGGTTTTATTAAAGTAACAAACATTTAATTAGAAATTATTTTCTTTCCTGCATCCCTTCCTTCTTTTTTTAAAAAAAAGCATGTAGAACAAGTTCTCTGTCTACTCAAATCATCTGGATTCCTGGGTCTAATTCAGTGTTCATTTTATATGCTAGGGTTTTATATAAGAATTCTATATGTAATCAGTGTCATGCTCTTTTTTTTTCATATCAGGATTGATGCAAGATGAATTTTAATATAGTTCTTCAAAGCAAGTAATATGCTACTAGTTGACATGTAACTTGCTACATCAGTTGGGATTTTATGTAGTAAGACTAGTGAGCAATGACACAATACTTGCACTCACATTACACTGAGCTGTACCACATTCATACTAGATATATGGTGAATTAATCTGTTGCAGTTTTTCCACTTTTGCTGACATTTGTTGTAGTCTCAGTGACATGCTATTACCCTTGTCACAATTTGGTGTAAAACATCTCTCATTCAAACACCATTCATTACCCTTGGGCTAGACTTGCATTCAGTACATGTCAGTAAAGGGGCAGGAGGTCAAATCTCAGTGAATTAGCTGTCCTCTGTGTAAAAATAACTCATCTCAGAAGATAATTTACCTCTAAACAACTGTAACATTTCCACTTTTGTAAAGTTATATTCTATTTGGCTTATTGTTGTGGTTTAACCCCAACTGGCAACTAAACACCTCACAGCTGCTCACTCACTCCTCCCCCACCCCCCAGTGGGATGGGGAAGAGAATCAGAAAGGAAAAGAAAGTAACACTCATGGGTTGAGATAAGAACAGTGTAATAATTGAAATAAAATAAAATAGAATTATAATGGTAACAATAACCATACCAATAATAATAATAATAGTAATGAAAAGGAAAATAACAAAAAAGAGTGAAATAAACCGAAGAAAGGCAAGTGAAGCACAGTGCAATTGCTCACCACTTGCTGACCAATGCTCAGCCAGTCCCCGAGCAGTGATCCACCTCTCCTGGCCAACTCTCCCCAGTTTATATATTGAGCATGACGTCATATAGTATGGAATATTCCTCTGGCCAGTTGGTGTCAGCTGTCCTGGCTGTGTGTCCTCCCAACTTCTTGTGCCCCTCCAGCCTTCTTGCTGGCAGGGCATGAGGACCCGAAAAATCCTTAACTTAGTATAAACACTACTTAGCAACAGCTATAATCATTAGTGTGTTATCGACATTATTCTCAAACTAAATCCAAGACACAGCTCTATACTAGCTACTAGGAAGAAAATTAACTCTATCCCAGCTGAAACCTGGGCACTTATATACTGAAAGAGCCACTTAGAAAACATGTTCTTACTGTGTCATGTTTTCTGGGTTGTACCCACATACCAGTTTGTGCATACTGATCACTGAGTGACCTTGTCTGAAAGCATAGTATTGTAGTCTCAACAGCATCTCTGAAGACCACAGCTTGAATGGCGTTTTACACCTTCCACCAATGGTACAGTGTGAAATTTTGTTTGGGAAAATATAGTCTCTTCTTTTTATAAATCATCTCTTTGTGTACCAAATGAAATCAATTGCTATTTGATTATCATCTTTGAAGCCACCTACTTGTAAAAAAATACTGTGAATTTACACTCTGATTGTAATCCTGTCAATGTAATTTAAACAACTGACTCATGATGGAATTTTATGCACCTAGTTAAGTAGATCTCCTGAAATATATACAAAGGTCTAAACTGTGGGTCACTTCCTAGCTTGTAAGGCTGATTATATGGTGTAGCCATGGTTGTGCCTCAGACTCTCTGAAACATCTGGGTGACAGTTCAAAAGACAGAGTTCTTCACTTTCACAGATCTTGAGCATGTGGCATAATTTCTTGCTCGGTTTCACAACCTTGCACAGTTTCACAATGGGTTGGAGTTGCCTACAATTAGAAAAAGCTCCTGAATGGCAAGGTATGCTTGTTTCTATATGGGGAGAAGCTCAGAGTGATTATGTTCAGTGATGAAATAGCTGGGACCTGGATCTAGTACTTCAATCTCTATCCTGCCCCTTGGTGCTGTTGCTCATATTGAGTTGGGGGTGCTCTTGAGAACAGTTCTCTAGAGGCACCTCTCCTGCCACCCACTTGCAAAGGCTCACATTCAGTGAACCCAGCCAAACCTGTGTGAAGGCAGATGTAAATAAAGGAGGGGAGATCAGTTCCTGGCAACTCTCTGCTCTCAGCCTGGCTCCAGCAGATACTGAAAGGAAGCTTGGTTTTAACTCTCTGAACAAGCCTGATCTTCCATTCACTGAGTAGGAGATCAAACTACTGGAACACTATATTATAAAGCATGTGGCCTTACCTCCTTTGGACACTTTTTAAAGGAAAAGAGTGTGCTTTGCTAAATTTTCTACAGGGATATCTAAGGCATCTGCTCTCAGTGGAAGATGCACTCCATGTGCTTCTGAATTCTTGGCTGACATAGGCTTCGGCTGGCCTCCTAATGACCTGCACTCTGCCTCAGCTTTGAGCAAGAGGTAGCTAAAGACACAAGTCTTTGTTCAGAAACTCCTGTTAACCCTCAGCTGTCTTTTTTCTAGATTAACCTTTTATATGCCTATCTCTCCCCCAGGCAGAGTTTTCCTTCATATGAACCATGACAACGGTTACTTTGTAGGTACTTAAGTCACTTTTAAAAACTAGCTTTAAAAGATCTATATGACTTTTTCAGGTTTGACTCTTTAACCTTGCAATGTATAATGACTTCTCTCAAACTCATTAAAAACAAAGTAATTTTGGGGAGAGTTGGTGAATTCCATTGGCACAAACCACATCCTCGTTCCCTGACTTATGACTATCCCTATGAAATTAAGTAAGACAAAAAGCTAAGTCGTTTATAAAAAATACTGCATCTCCTCTAAAAAATTTACAACTTTGATTCCAGGTTGCAACCACATGTAAATTAGTCTGATATAAAAATAAATCAGATGAGTCCCAGAGACTTGGAAAATCAGTGGAACCTGTCAGTTTTCTACAAGGTTTTTAATCAGAGTTAATTATTGTCAGCTGTGTGATCTAGCCAGGTCTTAAATTTATGAGCTGATTGTAGGTGTGGTTGTTGTTGGTGTAGCTATTTTTGAAATAGCTGGGTGCAATTAAGAATCTGCAGGTAAGGGGAGATTTTGTGTTCATTGAAATGGACTTAGCAGGAATTCATGTGTTGTGACATATTTGTGTTCATTAGGATAAGAAACTTCTATTCTTTTGCTGTAATCACCTTCACATGAAAAAAGCTAGAGCTCCATCCTGATTGGCTGTAGAAATGTACATGGCTTTGTTCATGAGCACAGCATATTTGCTTCTGTGCTGTTCTCTAATAAAATTACATTTTCCCACCTCATACAAGTTGAACATATTTATTTTTTTAAAAAACACTGTGAAGATTTTTCTGTAAACTTCAGACCAAAATGTCATATACATCATATCTTTTTAAATGTAAATATACATATGATATATGCTTGCATCAAGACAAAGACATGGTTAGAACAAATGCTGGCTGAGTGGTTAGGTAATAATGGAAGCATACTTTTCTGTAAGCATAGAAGAAATGCTGATGGGAGGTTATATAGACTGATTTTCGGAAAAACATTTGGTAAAACATAAAGAGGGATTTTTAAAGAAATTATTGCTATAAGATCTCAAGAGTTTGTAGTCTTGTCAGCCAAAAAATCATGTAGATTAGTCACTAAGAAACAAAACAAAACAACAGCCAAGCTGTTTGAAAGTCAGGAGCTTGCCTACTGTTTCTAGTTGATGGTCATGTGATCAGAGATGACCAGAGTCACCATCCCCTTTCTCCAATGGAAGATGGTAGTAAAGGAGGCATAGTGGGAGCAAACATGCAGGCAGCTAGGCTGTGCCAGCATATCCTTTTCCCTTGCCCCCTAAGCAGATAGCTGCCTTAGGCATCTTTCTATTCTGATTAAGCCTTGAGTCATTTCTGACTTTAGGATACTGCATGCTGAGCATGTTGATTGTCATTAGCTTACTTCAGAGGGTACTGACTCCTTTAGATCTTTTTTTGTGGTATCTACCTCTCTTGTATAGAGAGCCTAAGCAAATTCCACTGGAAGGGTGAATTGCCTATAAGTTACAGATATATAACTTGTGATACTTTGATACATAACTTTTAAATAACTAAACTTTTATGGGAACTGGCCTACTTTTTATAGTGACCTTGTTAGGAGTGTTTCCTAAAGGTTTTGTACTGTATCCCTGGAAGTGCTATCAGAATATAAAGCATTACTGCTATAAAAAGTGTATCATTATCAGAGCTTAAATGGTCGATGGCTCCTATTCCTAACTGATCTCTACTGGTGAGACAGGAAAGAATTATTGAACTGGGAAACAGTAGCAGAGTGACCATCAAAAATCCAAAAAACTTGGAGGTTTTCAGGACTAGACAAAATCATGGTTGACCTGTCTAGTGTTGGCACTAGTCCTGCTGTGAGTAGGAGGTTAGGCAAGAAGAATTCTAGAAGTCCAACCCAACATTTCTCCCATTCTATGTTTTTTACAGGGCTCCTAGAGGTTTTTATACCTTTTCTGAAGCTCTAGTAAGAATATCAAAAAACATTCATTTATAGGAAAACAAATATCAAAGACAATACATGTGTCAAATATGATATGGTAGGAAGAAGAATTCAAGATCTGTGAGGGGGAAAAAAAAAAAAAAAAGAGAATCTCAAAGACAAACTCCCGTTTAAAGAAGAGTAGGATGACATGCCTTTGAAGAGGGCTAATTGGAATGGAAGTAGTTTGGATTCAGCCCTAAATGGGTGGCTGAACTTCAGGTGGATCAGTAAAGGAATTGTTAAAAGCTTTAGAGCTTGGATCATTCCTGCAGTAATAAGTAGGTTCACAAAGGAAAAATTGTTAAGCTTATGTATTTGAACAGCAGCAGAGAAAAGGAGACTTTTGTAGACTCAGTCAGTCTGTCTAGCTAGGCAAGATTCCAGCCCTTATACCTCAAGGAAATGAGGGTTATCTGCTTGCCTCCTTGCAAATACAAGCTATCTGAAATTCACTGGCCTGTGAAAAAAAAGCTACCTGTACAAGAGAATCATAGATGCTAACTAGATTAAATCACTAAGTAACACTATTCTTAGGAAGTACCAGTTTCTGAACTGAGCTCCTTCATTCTCACTATCTCCAGAAAATTAAAGAAAAAGCATGGTGGCTGAGTCTACCATGAGATGACTGAACGTTTCCCTTTGGGAGTATTCTTGAATATAGTCTAAGCCTGAGACTGAGTTAGTTCTTGATCATGAACAATGACATGTCTGAATTTGAACACACCTGTGCTTGACTGACAGTATAAACTTAACTTACAGAGTGGCTGGAAGCTTAAAAGTACCACTTATTATTGTCTGTAATCAAACTGCACTATCTCACCCTTAATGAGGTTATGGCAGGAGAATGAGATAGGCTTGTGTAAATGTATCAGGGGAAAATCAGTACCACTATAAAGTAGGTCCATTAATAAATGAGATGGAGAATTAAATTACTAATGACTTTGAAATGGCTGAGATAAAGAAATTCTGTGCCAAAGCTGCCTTTAATAAGAGAAATAAAGTTAGGTCAATTAGGAATGATGGGAAAAAACCACAAAACTGTGAACTCACTGTGAAAGAACAGCTAAGGAAACAAATTTTTGAACATGACTGTTACCATCCAATAAAATGGGATACTCTCTAGAGTACCTGCAGTACTAAAATACCTATTATCCTCTGCACTGGTTAATACTGGGACTGTAATTCTAAAGCCAATTTAAACTCTTAATTCCGACAAAATAAATCACTCAGCTCTGCCTTGACCTCTAGATTGCCTCATGCACTCATGTTTTTTCTCTCGCCCTGTCCCCCTCTCTGTTTTGACAGAAATGTTTGCACTGTCTTATGGATAAATGCATTTTTGTAGTTTTTCACTGGGACAAATAACTTCTACAGAGTAATGAGATTTATAAGCCTGAGTGAAGGTAACTCAACTGTATTACTTCCATTAAACAAACTAATTTGTCAGCTCAGGTATGTCTTCATGGCACAGCATTCATTGTACTGTTTAGATTTACTCTAATTAGATGTTAAGCTGAAGATTTCTTCCTGGCCCTGGAGTTGGCACTAACTGCTATCTTTGCTCTTATCAGGTTTTCTTCTGGATGTTGCCTCCATATCATGCCTTTCATTCTCTCCTTTTCTACTTGGATCATTAAATTGTACCTGAGTGATCTTCCCAGTCACACTCTCCTACCTTTCATATACCACTTCTAACTCTCTATTCTTTTGGAGGAATTTGGTACATTAGGAAGACTCATTTGGAAATGAAGTGGCCATTTTTTTCATCATATTTTTCATACTCATAACAAATATAAAGTGCATTGGACTAATGTAATCTTGAAACAATCACCCTGAGAGGTGTGAAATGTCTCTCTATTAAGAGTTTCCTGTTTAAATATCAAGGTGATTAATAATTGTAAGGGTCAGTAATTTAGCAGAACCATTTGGGTGATAGGTTATTTTATAATTCTAAATTTTTGATGCTGAAAGACCAAACTATTATCTATTCAGATGCAAATGTTTTCAAGCTGCTTTTCTGGCAACTATATTGGTTCTGTTGTTCACTGTAAACAAAATAAGCTGAATGATGAAAATGAGAAATGTTAAGGCCAACACAGACAATTATACTTTCCTACAGTAGAACCAGAAATGGAACAAACATTAACTTTATTGCAGTATTTATCAGTATGTTGAACTCAAGGATTTTAATTTACAAAAATCTTTCACACTATTCTAATTCTACCACAGAGATGTTCCAATGAAAGTAGGGAGTCATAAATCAGAAGCAGACAATGATCTTTCCTAGAAGAAGATTTAAAAGAAAAAAATCAGTGAAACCAAAAAACAGCCGTGGGGAGCCTCATTTTTCTGCCTTCCAGAACATTTATTTTGTTTCTAAGGCACTTTCTGAGCCACATTCATTAGCCATTCCTCATCTGGTATTCTTGTTCCATTTCACCTCCCCCAGAAGCACTATTATTTCAGACCAGGAAATAGTTGCTGGTAAGGGAGGGAAAATTGGAAGATGAGAGACTGCAAGCATTGCCTTTCTGCTCCCAGGAATGGGGAGAAGATGCTGGATGGTGAAGAATCCTTTCCTTGGAAACTCAGTGATGGATAAAAGGACAAATGCAGTATTAAATACTGAGAATTATCTGGGACAAGAATAGGAAAAGAAATGTTTTTCCAACTGCTTTAGAAGTAATAGTGTGATGCTCTGCATACGAATTTCAGTAACTTTCTTGTGAATTCAAAGCTCTTCTGCACTGCATACTTTGTTGAATATTCAGACAACATATAAAAAAATTACTTGAATATCCCAAATCAAGAACAGCACCTAGACATCTCATTAATAAAACATTTTGCATCTGATGTGAGATCTAATGAAATCTAATGACTGATAGAGAATGATCAGTAAAAGGTCAGACAAAAACTTGGAAAATGTTAAGCACAGTATTTTAGCTTCTCATTTGCATTAAGAGTTCTGTGAATTTACATTCCTCTTTACAATTGCTTTACATTTAAAGTGATGGCGTAAGGTAGCCTTATTATAAATGAAAAAATGGCACATACTTTGTAGCTTACTGTTGAAAATATTACTAATATAATGATGCCAGGGGAGGAAGTCTAAGAAAAATGATAATCAGGTCTTTACTGGATCCAACAAAAATCTGAGAAATGTGTGGGTTTATAAAAATGAGGATCCTGAATTTGACTGAGGCACTTTGATATTCTCCTTGAAGAAGTGTCAGTAAAATATTCCTAGGAAAAATCCCTAATACCAGAACTCAGGTCAGCACTGAAATTTGTAATCCATATCTGAATCTTCAGTTCAATTTACCTCATCAGAAGAATCGTGTTGTATCATATGCATCACCTTAATCATATTATACCATGTTTGGAACAAATCTACAAATAATCATGTTTTGGAACTATGTAAATGTTCTGTTCACTGAAGTAAATCATGTTAAAAGCAGTGAAAGCACTGCTTGCATAGTCTCACAAGAAGTAAATTTTCCCTGTAACTCCCATTCTGAAGGAAGATTACTATGAACAGCAAAGGAACACTCAGAAGTTTCCTTTCAATATGTATTAAAATATTTGTCAGAAACTTTAATTACATGTATGTTGTTGAAGTCATGTTTTTCATATCTTTAGAAGCTTTGATAGCAAGAACATGTAGAAAAAAGTTTTGTCACAAGTTTCAAAATGTCAGACTAAAAATGAATTTTAGTTTTATGTTTATTTAGTCTTCAAAGACAAGAGTGGTAGGAACACACTCACTCATGCAAATCAAATGCACTCATCCACATTTATGCTAATGATGTGTATTACTAAAACCATGCTGTTTTTCTGTAAAAGTATCTATGCCCATTAAGGCTCTTTAACATTATTTCATACACACAGAGATTTGTACTAAATGCTCATCCTCACTGGTGTCTCTGTGGAGACTTAATGTGGTGAAGATATGTTAACACTACTATTGCTTTTTTGTGGAAATGTGAGAAGAAACTCATGCAAAGTCATTTATTTATGTTGATATCTATCCAGCCATAGGAAAAAATCCCTTGCTGAAATTCCTTTTTTTAATTTATTTTTTGCATATTATAAAACTACTGAAGAGAAAAACATGTTGGGTTTTTTTTTCTCAGACAACAAATTCAAGCTTTAGAATGTGACTTTGATCCTACAAACTGAATGATAAAAAGTCAAACAACCTTTGAAGCTCTGTGATCTAGTTGTACAAATAATTTTTGAAATTACAGAAATTTCAATATTTATTTTACTATCTAGTGTATTTGTTGTCACAATACCACACGTGTGATATCAGCATATCACGATACTACAGTCCAGAAGTGAATTAATAGTCACTTTGTTTTTATTAGTTTTGTTATTTTACACACATATTTTAAGTCTGACTCTTTTCAGCAGTTTCACTTGAATTCCTGCTCATTCACACCACGTACCATTACAAGCCTGGCTTTTGAAATCCGTCTAATAGTGATTTAAAACTGACTTTAGAAAGACTGTAATTGATTGCAAGTATGAAGTGCAGATGTGTACAGGAAAAACGCAACCAATCAAACAAAAAAAATTGTCTCTTACAAAAAAGTGACTTAAAATTTAATCAAGAGCTGGAGCCATTCTAGATATATTAAAATTTCTTCACCTTTTTAACTAACAAGAAAAAAAGACAAATATTTGCTTGTAATTCATATGTATTAATATTGCGATTCAAAATATGAAACAATACTAAGTATTATACAGAGCAGGATAGAGTTTACAGCTTGAGGCACCTAGATATAGTTGTCCACATGCAAATATCTGTATGTTTAGCTGGGTCAAACATGCCAGTCCTGTGCATATGTCATGTTTACTGCTGGGTATTGCAAGTAGTGTAAGGTGACTCTTTTCTCGGCAATTGAAGCTCAACCATGTCCAGTTCAATTAATGTGTTCTGGATAGTGGTTCAGCTGTCCAACCAGTAGACATTTGTTTTAGGGTGAGATTAACAGTTCTACGGGGATCAATTCAGTCGATTAAACATAGGTGTCTAGTGTCATCTGGGACGTCATAGAGAATCTGAGACACCCTGTTAGAGCTGCAGATATACCATGGGGCATACAGGAGACTGTGTGGACAGTGGGGATACCTTAAGACATCTCAGACAGAACTAAATGCTTATGCGTGGGGAGTTTTGTTAAGCATCCAGGCTCCATCAACTGTATTGACAAGAGGCTTGATTTAGTTGCTCACACATCGGTTTAATGTCCCAATCCAGTGTCAGGGGGAGGTTTCGATATGATCCCAAGAGCGAGATTAAGACACAAATGAGGTCAAATGCTGTACACCCAAACCAGTTTTTATTATTAAAAGTGAAGAGTGGTAACAATAGGACAGAATGGAAGGAAAAGACAGAAATCAAGCAAGCACAGTGTTGCAAGAATAGTCACCACCATGGATCCAGCAGCATCCCGTTGGTCCTCAGTCTTCAGTTCTTTGGTGGTGGGTGCACCCACCATTGAAGCTAGATCCGCGTGCACGGTTTTCGTATCAAAACCTCCCCCCGACACTGGATCGGGTCAACAGGGAATTTAGAGGTGGGACTTATTTGCCTAAACATAGGTGACTTGTGTTATGAGATGTCCTAAGGTTTGTCTCCAGAGCTCTAGATGCTACTCTACAAGGGTATGGCTTCAGAGTCATCACCACAGGGATATCTAAGGCAGATAAAGACATCTGAAGTGGCACTAGATGCTAGGTTGAGGTAACTTAATTGAGACCTTAATGTAATTTGAGACAACCTAGCCATCCACACTAGACTGGCAAATATGAAAGTATAAGCAGCGGAGACTCACACCCTCAGGGAACAGCAGCTATAAGCCAGCTGGGATGGCTTTTCACTGGTGCTACAAGTGCTGCTTTAGATCACTGGTAAAAACCCCAGACATCCACTGTTATAATGAGTATTTATACACTTATCTCTCAGGTAAAAATCAATATGTAGATGCCTAAACACAGGTGTCTTAACCTTGTGATATGAATTCTATCAAAAAGGAAGTCTAAAAATGTTTATAAGAATAATGGTTGCAAGATTATTAGTATTTTGAGACAGGGACAATGATTCTATATCTCTATATCCTACAACAGTAGCTTAGGATGGCGGTTTGTAGGTATTAGAGTTAATTTAAAAATTAACTAATAAAATACTAAGCTAACTTCTTTCAAAATTACTTCCATCTAGTTTGCAGTCTTTCTATACATTTGTTTGATTTTTTTTCTACTATAGCATTACTTGTAATTTCTTTATCTGGAAAATAAAGACAAGATCTCTCCTCCTTTGAAATGTATTTTGCTATATCTGAAAGTTAACTTTAAATTAATACATATTAAGTCTCTCTGGCTTCCTTCAGTCTAGTCATTATGTTTGCTAAGATTCTGTAGGTTCAACTGGTCTAGCTCACCCTAAGGGAATTGTGGGTCTCCTTGTGGTGCTTTTTGTAAGGAGTAAAACTGAAGGAAGCATAAAATGTTATACATGGTTTCTTACTGTATGTCCACAAACATTGTAATTTTGGGTAAGCTTGGCATTTCTTCTACTATCACTTGCTTACATTTGATCAGACTTTATGTTTTTGTCCTCTTAGTAGTTAAGACCACAGACAGGCCTGATGTGGTAGATATATGTCTATACTGATAAACTGATGATGTCCAAAGGGCAGGCTCTGTCACAGGACCCTGATTTGGTTTGTATGCGTAGGTGTTAGCCCAGTCCACAGATCAGTTTTGGTCTGCTTCCACTAGCCTTCTCCAAAATAAATTTGCTTTAAAGGACACTAGCCTTAAGCAGTGTAGATGTATGCCACTTGGTGTTGGAGCCAAAGATTAGTTCATGTCCCTCTTTTATTTAACAGTATAGCATAGAACCACAGTGACTCTGATCTTTTTTGAAATTCTCTCCTTTTCCTCAGGACAGTCTTTCTGAGCTTTGCTACAATTCATAATAGCAATTCCTTTCTTCACAATGCAGCTGTCCAAGTAACATTTTTGGTGAGAGTGAGACTAGTACAGTATCTACAGTCTATCACATCATGAAATGGAATGTGGTTCACAGATACCAGCTCTGACGAGGACTGGAAAGCCACAACGCAGTGATATGAAGACTATCTCCTGAGATTTGAGTACAGTGTAAATTTACCTGTATGCATATGTAATTGCACATGAGGCAGTTCATATGTGCCCAGCTGGGGTGTGTCTGCTCCGTGTTACTTAATGGCATTGGGAATGTTCTTTAGTGATGTGGCCACAACCTCATTTTGCAATCTCTAATGTAACTTCAGCATATGGTTGTATTAAAGGCAACGTTTAGCTCCGTAGTCCCAATCCCTCCAAGCAAATCCATATTCCCTTGGGTTTGGAGATAAGGTAGATGGAATCAGATTAGATTAATCTGTAACTGGTGAAGTGCATGTGTCTTAAAAGAATATGTGTGAAAAATTGCCTGTGGTGGAGAAAGAAGCTCTTATAATTACTATTTTGTCTAAGCCATTGAACATCAACCATAAAATTCTGTGTCATTGTGTCACTTGAAATGGTCACCCTGACACTTGAACAGGATGTCACCTTTCTCTGTTGAATTATTTCATGCAGAGCCTGGTTACTTGAGAAATTTAAGAAATAGTATTTCATATATTTAAAAACACTGCAGGCCCAGATTTAAATTAGTTTTGTTTGGGACCCAAGACAATTAACTTTGGAATCAATCTATTTTAGAGAAAATGTTTTCAGCTGCAGCTGCAGGCAGCTTTTTCTGTTTCAGATAAAATAGCTGTAGTTAATTATCCAGTCAACAATAATTCTATTTAGTCTGGGGAAGACAAAATCTGGTTTTAATTTTCAAGCTTTAAATCAGCAGACACTGGAACTTAATCAGTGATTGTCTAATGAGAAATTAAGCAATGTCCTTAGAAAATAGATTTCATTCCTATCTTCTAGGGCTAAAATTTAGGTTTAAACTTGCTTTACGAAAAAAGCAAATTGTATTTTTAGTAGCTACAAGGAAAATGATATGAGGCTAGGCTGGGAAAGGTCATGCATTACAAAAGATCACACTTGACATGTAAACACCTTGAGTGATTTCAGTTGGAAAAGCAGACACAAAACAAAAGGACACCAGTCTGTTTCATTACAAATGTTTTACAGTTAAAATACACAGGAAACATTAAAATCACTACTGAAAGAAATTCACTGCTAATTGTGAAATATCTAGCAAGGACCTCTAACAAAAGAATTTAAACTCTTATACAACAGGAAAAGAATAAAGCTACAATACAGTAGGTGTACAGAAAAGAAGCTTTTGCTTTCTAATCTAATCTGCATATGATTTGCCTGATATCATCTTCTTCAAATCCCTTACTTCAGAAGGAAAAATATACAGTAATATTGCAGGCTTATTATACAGAGGGTACATATCTGGAAAGGAAGGGTCCATAACATAAAACCAGAATAATTCTGGCTTTTATATTCTAGTGTCCTTTTTTTTTGAAAAAAATCCCAGTGTTTTACTTTCTGTCCCTCAAACTGCTCTCCTGGACTGTGCCTAAGTTGATCTGTAGGTAAATGCATCCTGTGTGTGTTGTGGTCTCCCTAGAAAAACCCATCCTTGAGAACTGAACCTGACTTTCACCTGGCTGGTGCTTCCAGGTTTCTCTATGTGGAAACCAGGGCTTGTAGGAAAACTGGACAGATGTGTGGGAAGTTGGCCTCATTCTGATAAAGCGTTGGGTTGTGGAGTGGGTATGCACATGGACTGGTAGCTTCACCATGTACCTTGTCAATGTTTTTTAATTTGGTTGGTTCCTGCCTGCTGGAGGAAGGTGTAATTAAGCAATGTGAACTTGTGGAGGGTGAGGAGTTCCTGCCACCTCAGTGAGTACCTACAGCTCCTGGCAGTCTAATGAAGCTGAAGCTATCCCAAGACCTGTACTGTTCTTGTCCAGTGTAGTTAAATCATTACTACCTTGCATGTGACTTAAAAGCAATAAGCTTTTTCTCCAAGTACATCTTTATGTCTACCTCACTGTAAGAGTGATGCCTTTGGTTTGTTCTTTCTGGAGGACAGACGGGAGGGGATACTTTTAAATTTCTGCTAGGAGGACCCCTACTCTTCTCTTACAGACACATTTACTTTCCACTGTTTCCATCTCCTCCATATGATTCAGTATGACTTTCTTCCACTACCTAATGCAATGTATATAATTTCTTCCCCATTTTTGTAAGATATAAATCAACCTTACATGCATTTTCTGTCTTCTGCCTTGTATATGAGTCCTCATTTCCTCTTGCACCCATCGGAGAAGTGATATGTTAAAAAACCTTCTTCAAAGTGTGGCCTCCTGAAGCTGTCTTATTTGCATGTGACATGTGACCAATCATGGATTGTGCAGCTGGATAAATGCAACATGGATAAGTGCAGCTTCCCAACTACAGGACCAGGTCTAACAATACTTCACAATAAGCGTTTTGTTTATATATTTCACTGTGTCTCACAGAAGGGGACTGTAGCTCTTTCTTGAGGAAGTGATACAATCAGTAAGACAGTAACTGAAGTTCATGGTCTTAACCTATATTTAATTCATGGAAACTGGGTCATCTGGTTCTAGGGACTACCTTTTTGTAAGGTAACCTTGAAAGGGCTGGGAAAAGTTGAGGAAAAGAACCACGTGATTAACAGATCGGTTAGAAACAAAGACATTTGAAAAAATGGTGATTCTTGTTTCTTTTTAACTGCATTGATTCTGGGGTGTAATAAAAGCATGTGCTTTTCGAAGGGAGCACACATGAGCCAGGTGGTCATAAACTCCAAATTTATGTCCAAACTTTGGGGAAAAATTATCACAAGAGGACTTACTTCAGGTAAAATATTATTTTCATAATAGTAGAAAAGTGAGTGCCACTTGGTATTTGCTCTGATTTAGACTTTCAAGTTAGACTGACAGGCTATTTTCACCTGCATACCTGACATTTCAGAACATGTTCTTATTCTTTCAGTCATTTATATGTATCAGTTCTAATTAGAATTGCTCCAGTTAAAATATTACGTTGGTTGTTTCATGCACTTTTTGGATTACTAAATCTCAAAAGCAGTCTGCAGATAGAAATATTAGTCAGTAATTTGGATTAGTGCTGAATTGTTTGAATAAAATGAAATAGTCCATTTGGCTTAAAGAAAAAATTACAGATATAAGCAATTTTGAATATACATACCTGCTGTGCGTATACTGATATATAAATTACGGGGATTATATGCTCTATTTTTTCTTTAAATACAGAAGCTATTGACCAAATGGATAGTAATATCTTAAAGTACAAAAAAAAAGTTACAGTTTACTGTGTCAATGATCTTTGGATTAAAGACTCCCCAAGTACATATTCATAAGATAAAGCAAATGACTCCTATGGAATCAGAATAGGCTATCATGACAATGAACTGTAGATTAAAGATCACTTGGAATAGTTACAGTTGCAGTGGAGCAAACATAATAGGTTTGCTATTGCCAAAGTATTCTCAATCAGTTTTTATTTTCTTTTTATTCAAAAAATAACAAAATAAATTGATGGTGAGTGTAAAGACTCTCTCAGCTTCAATTAAGGTATTGAGGTGACATGGAAGATTTGAGTCAGGTCAAAATCACATTCAATCTAGTTACTGCATGTATAAGAAGACTGAAGAGAATGAGGAAGCATTTCAGGTGTGTTGGGATTCCTCTGTCTACATTAACAAACAGTAAGTAGTTCAGACTAGTGGGAGAAAAGAATGATATTCAGAGGCTAATTAGTTAGCATGAGGAGAAAGAGTCCTCTCCACCCGTGAAAAAATTCATTTTTATAACATAAATCCCCCAAACACTGCCCCAGCATGAAGATGGAGCAGAAATGGAGGCCAACAGCAGCAGCAGAAGCCTGAGAAAGAGCCATGGGTAGATATAGCCTTCACAGTACCCGAGGAAGAATGGGCACACAGGCAAGAGGGTAGATCAAACTTTCACTCACTGAAGAAGAAAAAGCCATTTATATGTACTAAAAGAAGTGATGAATAATATTGCATAGCAGTGAACTGGATAATCATGACTGCTCTATTCGAAACGTAAAGAGTATCTGGTTTAACCTATGTCAAAATGCAGAGGGAGTTTCTTCTGTTGAGTTAATTATTTTACAGGAAAGTTACATTAACAGATCTCAAAACCTAAAGGTCCTTCATTTACAATCAGATGTATATCCTACAGCAAATGTATATCCTACAACAACAGAATGAACGTGTCAGCTATTATGTTTCTATACATGATACAGTAAAAAACAAAACAAAACAAAAGAAAAAAAGGAACAACTCACACAGGATTTGACTAGACAGCAGTAATCTCTCTTAAAATTTATCACACTGAAATCTTTTAATCTGTGTGTAACTGCAAGCATCTATTTAAATTCCATTGAAATTAGAGACAGTTGCACTCATCTCTGCAGGAACCAAGACCTTGCAACATTGCAGTGTGATGGAGCATGTGCAATGGAAAATCTTCTTTGATAATCATGGAAGTAGAGTAAATAATATATATAAAGGAGTATTTTCTAAAGGGAACTAGCAGAAGTTCCTCAAGCACTGATTGTTTGACTGACTACAGTAAACATCACTAGTTAATGTAGTAAAAGTACAGTACAAGAACTGTATTAGGAGTAAAAGTATTATCTAATGTAATACTTTATACTATAGACATAACACACAGACTGATAGAGTTTGCAGGGGTTTCTTATACAAATGGAAGTCTGCCTGTATTTCTAAACTTTTTTTGAAGTGATTTGATGTTGTATGAGAAAAAAAAGGAAAAAATCCAAAGCCATGATTTATTTTTGCTTCAGGCTAATTAAGGAAAATGAGAGTATAAATTTTGTAATTTGTGAATATTGGCTTGCATGGTCAATCAAGGGGAAAGAAAGCTGAGACTTTGTAAAACACAGGCCATCTGTCTTCTTTGCAGAGATAATTAAGTATAATACAACCTGTGGCAAAAAGACAAAAGTATAGATATTTAGTATGCGGATTTTAAGGAAATCTGATTTAGAAGTTAGTAACTGCTTAATAATTCTTTTTCATACAGCATTCAGATCATATTTCTTTTCAGTTGAAAACTATAGCCCAAGGCTATACTATTGAGTGGAAGGTAGAATTCAAGAAAAAAATTATTTTTGATTATGCCTACAATTAAACTCCTATGAAAATCTTCCATAGTTCAAAATAAAACCCCATTAAATAACTTTCCATAGTTAACAAGTCAATTAAAAAAGAAGGGTTTTTTTATAGTTAATGATATGAAGTATTCCTCAAAAATGACTGATGTTGAAACACCCTTTCAGAATAGAGAGAACCTAATAAAACAGATATATGTATCTATTTACTTGACTATGTTAGAGTAGTGCCTAGTCACCCTAAAAGACACTAAGACTTGTCATAAACATATTATCTGAAATACTGTTGAATTTTTAAAGCTTTTAAAAGTTTTGGAATGCTTTTCTGCTTTTTTTTTTTTTTTTTTAAATAAATGTTTTATTTTATGTATAACCACATGATGAGTAATGACCCTGTGAGGCCGTTAAGCTATAGTCATGTTGATCCTGGGGTATTGGGTGCTTCAGCATGTTTCATGACCCAAATTTATTTGATCATATTGTCCTCTGTGGGACATTTGAAGAGCAGTGCTCTTCAGATTCAAAGAAGTGCTTATACTGTTTTCTATGTAGCAAAAACTCACATGCCCTACATAGCTCTCCTGCCTTCATTGTAAGGAAGAGCAGGGTCTTCCCAGGACCCTGTGAGAAAGTTATCACTATTCTGTGGAAGTCCTGCTAGGTTCTGCTGTAAATGAGTTGGGACCTAGTTTTACTGAAATCACTCCTGATAATGAACTTTTAACTCTCTATGGTTTTTATAAGTTACTATCACACATCAAAAATATATGTAGACGAGCTGAAAATCCCAGGTAATCCTCGAGATGACCACTAAGTAATTCAATTGAAGGTGAATGTGTGGAAGACAACCAGAAGAGTAACTAAAGCAGCATTTTGGATCTACAGAAACTGGCTACACTAAATGGGCTTAAGCCTTTGACATATGAATTATTACAATAATATATAAAGCAGAAAGAAAATGTAATTAAATTTGAAGTGGAAAAGTTTGGTATATGCTCAATCAGTATTTACAGTCAACTAGTTTTTCTCAATGTGACAGCAGTATACCTCGAAAGCATTTGATTTGCTAGTTAAACTCTACAATCACAAAGAGAAAGCATTACAAGGTGACTTGGGTGATGGACCTTCATTAATCATTGATAAAATATTTTGTGCTTCTCATTGCCTTTCTAAGCATTGGTTAGTGACTTGCATTTTTCTGCAGAGCCCTGTTGGCTTTGCCATCTTATTTTCATATCCACAGAATCACAGAATCATCAAGGTTGGAAAAGACTTTGAAGATCATCTAGTCCAACCATTAACCTAACACTGACTGTTACTACAGACTGACAACTACACCATATCCCTAAGTGCTATGTCAACCTGACTCTTAAACACCTCCAGGGATGGGGACTCTACCACTGCCCTGGGCAGCCCATTCCAAAGCCTAACAACCTGTTCTGTGAAGAAATACTTCCTAATATTCAGTCTAACCCTTCTCTGGTGCAACTTGAGGCCATTCCCTCTTGTCCTATCGCTTGTTACTTGGTTAAAGAGACTCATCCCCAGCTCTCTGCAACCTCCTTTCAGGTAGTTGTAGAGGGCGATGAGGTCTCCCCTCAGCCTCCTCTTCTCCAGACTAAACAACCCCAGTTCCCTCAGCCGCTCCTCATAAGACCTGTGCTCCAGACCCTTCACCAGCTTCGTTGCCCTTCTTTGGACACACTCGAGTAATTCAATGTCCTTTTTGTAGTGAGGGGCCCAAAACTGAACACAGGAATCGAGCTGTGGCCTCACCAGTGCTGAGTACAGGGGTAAGATCCCTTCCCTGTCCCTGCTGGCCACGCTATTTCTGATACAAGCCAGGATACCATTGGCCTTCTTGGCCACCTGGGCACACTGCTGGCTCATGTTCAGCCGGCTGTCAATCAACACCCCCAGGTCCCTCTTTGACTGGCAGCTCTCCAGCCACTCCTCCCCAAGCCTGTAGCGCTGCTGGGGGTTGTTTTGGTCGAAGTGCAGCACCCGGCATTTGGCCTTATTGAAACTCCTACAGTTGGCCTTAGCCCATCACTCCAGCCTGTCCAGGTCTCTCTGCAGAGCCTCCCTACCCTCGAGCAGATCAACACTCCCACCCAATTTGGTGTCATCTGCAAACTTGCTGAGGGTGCACTCGATCCCCTCGTCCAGCTCATCAATAAAGATGTTAAACAACAGTGGCCCCAAAACCGAGCCCTGGGGGACACCACTTTTGACCAGCTGCAAACTGGATTTAACTCCATTCACCACAACTCTTTGGGCCCGGCCATCCAGCCAGTTTTTTACCCAGCAAAGCGTGTGCCCTTCCAAGCCACGAGCAGCCAGTTTCGCCAGGAGAATGTTGTGGGAAATGGTGTCAAAGGCCTTACTAAAGTCAAGGTAAACAACGTCCACAGCCTTTCCCTCATCCAATAAGCAGGACGCCCTGTCGTAGAAGAAGATCAGGTTTGTTCTGATTGTCCTTATCCATTGCATCCCCATTCATCTCTTTTGATTACTTCTTGAATGCTATGCAACTCTTCGCTTACATTATATAAAATAATAGATCATAAACATATTGCAGTAGCAACTTCTTAAAATCTTTTATTTTTCTCTGTATCATCTAACAGAATACAGCCAAATCTTTGGGGTTCATAGTCACTGTGATTTATAAAGAATGTTTTGTTGTTCTTGGAAATAAATAACTCCTTGCTTCCAAGGGAAATAAAATAAAATAAAACCCCACAGGCCCCCTAACTATATCCTTTAAAAGCTTTGAGAAAACTTAAACTTAACTGTCCCTGGCTTTTAGGAGCAAAGTGATGTTTATGCGATTGAAACAGATAGGTATTTTACTGGTAGTGTCTTGGAAATAGCACAGACAATCAGCACTTCCTCTGTGTGTATGGAGACATACAGAATTAACTTTTTAACTGCTTTTCAGACCAATTCCAGCTATAGCAGCTCTGTGTAGATGTCAAAAGCAGCCAAAATACAGAATGGTGATAAATTTACTCTCTTTTCTGAAGTACTATAAATCATATGGTTAGCACATACATGACGACAGTGTGCATTTATCATGTTCTCTCATCTCATACTGCTGTATGTGACTGAGCTCCTCGTTACTTCTGTGAATTAATAGATTCTTATCTATTATTGACTATTGACTATTCAGAAAATACATGTGACTATTTAAGATCTGAACACAAGAACAGGCTCTCTTGATAAGAACAGTGATTCTTCTAGAAAAGTATCCTGGCTCTGAGGGTAGCACCATCTAGCTTATTCAGATGAAGGTGTAAAATTACACATAGTAGCAACTATGGAATTTTTTTTCTGTGAGGAAAGTTACTTTGCACTATTAGTATCTAATCTGTGGGATTTAATATTTCACTATGTAGTTTTGAGATAGAAATCAGACTGGTAAGCTTTTGTGGGTTCTGCCACTACTACACTCATATAATGTTTAATTTATAGGGTAATGCTCATCCATTTTAGATATCTTCCATTTGGGAGGTAGTTGGAGAGTCAGACAAATCTTTTCCAGAAGTCATTACGGAGTCCTGCTAAATCTGCAGTTCTCTCAAGTATACTTTTTTATATAAGGTTTATATAAGAAGAAGATTGTTGCATGGGGAGGAGATCACTAGCTCCCATGGAGCATACTAACTAAAGAGCTAATCACACAGCATGCTAAAGGTTTAGCACACTCAGGCCAAATCGTCTCTGTCTTTTAAAGTAAGATATATCATCACTGACTTATTAAAGTTTTGTCTATTCCCCTGAATAGTCTTTTATTGACTCAGACAATCCTTTGTACTTTCCCAGCATGAAATTATAATAAAAGGTTGAGTCTTACAGATTTCTAAAACGTCCTTGAAATGGAAAGGGAAAATGGTTCAGGTTGCATTTCAAAAGTGAATATATATCCCTCATCACAGAAAAATGAATTGACTTCATATTCATTAGATGATCTGTGAAATAATCTTCAATTAAATGAACAATAGATTTCTAGTCATGGATTTTTTTTCCATTATTCCACATGTCAAAATTATGTTTAGTGTTCACTCTTTCGGAAACTGTTGTTGTTAAGATAGGGAACAGAAATAGAATAGAAAAGCAGCCATAACAGAGCTCTCAGAAACAGCATGATCACCGACACAGTTTTACATCTGGTTTGATACTCTCAGAAGCAAGGCAAGATTTAGTTGGAGAGATAGTCTAACATAATATCATAGATATAGTATTTCCCATTTATGGCAATTTATACTTTTAGGACATGACCTAATGAACCTTCACAATGTGCACATGGGGGAAGGATGGTAGCACTTATGGTTTTATTTGCCTCAGAATTTTTGAGTTCAAGAAAGATTATCTAAATTTCATTTCAGCCTTTATGAGTACTGTAATGATTACTTGAATTATGGAAGTGCCAATGGGCTCAGCCATGAATAAGATCTTTTTCTTACATACCATGTAAATGCATAAGAGGCCTTTACCTCCAAAAATTTGCACAATAAGAAGACGTTGATGGATGATACAGCCAGATACTGTGAGATGCAGGGGAAAACAAAGCACGATCTATCAGCAAAAACAGATCAGAGCTTGAAGGCACCAGACACATTTAAAACTCACTAAAATGTGAAATGACTGCCTTATGGGATAGATCGCAAATGATTTTGTGGGAGGGGACATTAAACTGCTGAGTGTTCGAAGGGTAGAACAGAAGCCAAAAGGTGTTTGTTTTGGAAAAGTGAAAGTGGAGCTGCTGGTATTTTTTCTAAGAGAAGTGAAGATTTAGTGCAAAAATAGAGGAAAAATCAGGGTGTACAGCTTTTGCACAAGAAACGTGGCCCAAATTCAAGCAGTGCCCTCCAGGATATTTTAGACTGAAACTGAAATGTGTCTGTGAATGTAGCCCATGCTTCCTTACACAAAGATGCTACGGAAACTTTTCCTGCTCCTCAAGTTCCCTAGGCTTCTTTCCCGAAGCGCTCCCTCTGCTGTCTGTCAGTGGGAGAGGAAGAGGCCCCCCATGCCCTGGGAGCTGTTACTACCCCCTAATACTAGACCAAAATAAATAGTTAACATTAATGATACTTATATTCACATCATGTCTCTAAGCTTGTTAGCAGTACTTCGTGTACTCAGCATTTCCCTGTATCTTCATTCAGTAGTTGCTGTAGAATAATCACTGTGTTAGTACAAATAATGACAGTGTCTAGTATAACAGGAACTCAGTTTCCATTAAAAAATATCAATCCTGTATTTCTTGTATTGCTCTCTTCTCAGCTGGTAGCCATAATCTTCTCTTGTTTTTCTTCCCCAACATAGTATTTGCTCAAGACCTTGCACTGAAACAATGGCTGAAAATAAATCTCTCACCTTAATACTATGCTTTTGCTCAGTAAAGAGTTTAAGGACATTCTCTGCACAGTGTGCGGACTTAATATTTGAGACTAAGTGTTCTGTTTCTGCCTGACAAATTGCAAACTTTATTTTGACTGTAAAAGCAATCATTGCTTTCCTGCAGTAGTTTAGCCTGAACCTTAACGAATATTTGTAAAGAGTTCTGATCCAGGGCTAACAGTAGTATTACTGGCTTAAAATGTATCACTCAAACTTAATTGCTCTGACAGTAAGTTAACTCCTATAGATGAGAATTGTTTTGTCACCTTGGCAATAAAGTCATTTGAAAAGGATCAGAGAACATCTTGTAGGGCTGATCTGGGATTCACTAGGCAGAGCAGCTAGAAAGTTATAAAAAGGAAAGCAAGTAAGTTGTTTGATCTACTTTAGTCGTCTTCAGCGGCTAAGGATGAAGGAAAGCTGTGTGTCCCAGAGGCATAACAAAACACTGAAGACCAGAGCATAAGCAGGTTCTAAAGGGGTTCCAGGGAAGCAGCAAGCCAGAATAAAAGACCTCATGTTTGTAAAGTATGTTGAACAGTATGTATTTTTCTTTAAGTCCTTTATAATTTATTTTGCTTTATTCTTTAAGTAAAGACAATAGTATGCTTAGAAACTCTGGGCCAAAATCTATATACATCTTCTTATTTGGCAAGCTACTTCCACCTCAGACATTCTGAAGAATTAATCTCCAAACTAGTATTAAAGGTTCACTTCTGGGGCAAATATTGTAGAAAGGATGTTGAAGGTATGGGGCATACCAGTCCTCTTCAAAAGAATATTTGGATTTTGGAAAAAATATTTAAAAGGAAAACAAAAAAGAATTATTTTTAAGTGTGTCTCCTGGCCATGACAGAAGAAGAGGCTGAGGAGAAAGGGCACAATGTAAGGCATTATTTATAGTTTTTCTTTTATGCCCCAAATGAAGAATCCTTTTCCTGACCCTGGGTTCAGTCTGTATTGTGCTGACATTGTATTTTTCTCTCCAGAAAATAAAAATAACTGCACCAAGTATAGTTTTTGTTGCTGTGGAGGCATTTTAAGTTTCTCCAAAACCCAAAAAATATCATTTTTCTTCCTCTTTCTAACATCATGGGCTCATTCATCTTCTTTTTAATAAGCTTTGGATGACAATGTAAAAGTCTTGTGTCATTTGAACCAAGTATTTCCTAATCTTAGATGATTCCATCAGACTCCTTCCTTTCCCTTCCAATGTTTTCTGGAATGTTTTCAGGCACTTCCAAAGCAATTTCCTGTTGTTGAAACTCAGCAATATGACACATTTAGTCACTCAGTCGCTAATGCTGAGTCAACAGCACCTGATTTTCTTCCATGCTGATACTGATTCCCCCAGCTAACACTTGCCTTAGAATCAATTTTGGAGAAGAGAGAGACAGAAATTCTATTGGCTAGATTTCTGCTGCTTTTTGGATTGGGTGAGTGTGTATGTCTTAAAAAATTTTTACGGAGCTGAAAATGAAAATTTAAAGGGACAGGCCATGTGAACTTCAGGATCTGTTTTTTCTCACTTTACTCCATTCTAAATATTTTGATTTATACCTACCTTTCCCTTTAACTGATGTACTCTCATGTTATTTTTCTCTTTTAACATCTTTATCAAAACACTTCATGTAACCATAAACTCATGTTGTTTCAAAAGCTGATTTAAAAAAAACAACAATCAAGCTATAAAATATACAGTTCAGAGGTGGCAATGTCCAAAATAAGACAAGCCACAGCCAAAACCAAGCAACAAGCTCTAAGGAGAATTAAGGCATATTTTTAAAGGATTTTTTTAAAGTTTCCTTCAGTTTGTTTTAAACAGTTAAAAATTTCAGTATTAGTCCTAAATCTTTGTGCATGTCTCAACCTTCTCATATTACTTTCCATGAGATATACACTAACTGATCATGTTAATAGTAAAAGAAATTTAAGCAATTCATAGGAGTGCCTGCAACATACTACTAGAACTTCATCTTGAAGCATGGAAGATAAATATCCTGCATTCCTTCTGGTTTGAATCATCTAACTTATTTTAGACATCACAATAAGAAGATACAAGCCTTAGAAGTGACTATAAATTTACTTTAAGGGAAGCCTAGGGTACCCAGCTCCTCATGTACAGCCATGGCATTTGCGTTTATTTATATGAAGCACAACCAACACTTGAGCTATCACAGTCTGAGGCAGGACTCTGTACTTTCAAGAGGTAGTAGAACTACATGGGTTACAGATGGAGCGCTATGCTACATGCAATTTATATTGTGGTTTTGGAGATCCTCACACTTTATTCATTTTTGCCTTTTAATTGTTTCCCCATGTTTTTATTTTCATATGAAGGTATGGTGGTGGTTTTGTTTTTTTTTCAACAATTTACTTTTCTATACTTAGAAATACCTTAGAAGATCTTAGAAATAATGGATACTTTTTAATAAAGAAGTGCATAAAACCACAAATGGAAATGACACACAAGCCTTAGGCTCCTTTTTAGTATTCTCAGTGCTGTCATTTCATCCCAATTACAGGGTGACTCATTCATCTTAATAGACTGATATGATTTTCAGAAAACAAATTAGGTAGTACATTGCCTGCATTAGTACATTTAACTGCAGTTATTTGATTTCATTCAGAACAACTACAGAAGCAAATTTTAACTCATGCCAAAAGTCTAGACTAAAAATACAAATTTTGTAGTGCCCTGAGCAGTATCTTGCAGAACTATGGCACTATGCATGAGGTATTGTGCAAGGGAGGCCGGGGGGAGAGCATAGAATTATGAACTGTGAAGTATAGGATCAGTTATCTGTCAATGTCAGCTTTATACCTTTTCAATTAGTTGATTAAATAAATCACTCAGAAGAGCTCAGATGCTGAGGCATGTTTTATTCCTATTGGCAAGCTGGCTTTTGGAAATCCTCTTTTCATTCTACAGTAATTACTTTTTTTTTTTTTTCTACTTCAGAAGATTTCAGCCCATAGAGATGTACACTTTGGCTGAAAGGGTTGTCAATCTTTAGACAGTGCTGAACAACAGTTACTGTTTTTTATTTTTGGCTATCTACATCAAGTATTTAGCTTATATGCGGTATAAGTATATGGTATATACGTATGTTGATAGACTTCCTCATGAAGTCAGTGCTAGAAGTCCCAAGGACTTCACTGGATAGTCAGTATGCACATTGCTAGAAGGAGCCCACATTGTGAAATACACAAATTAAGTGTTTGTATCACATTTTAAAATTTTGATTAGTTGTCTAATGACCTTTCAATTCAGGTACACACTTAAAATAGTTTTGAAGGCTAAGCCTTAATGTCTTTCTGGAGAACATGGCAGAATTCTCTGTGGTTCAGTCACAGAGATAGATGCAATACTCTAAAAACAGGGCTAAATGCTCATTCTGGAAAGAAGATTCTGTTCAGTTTCTGTTATGCTTGAATTTTGGGTGACTACTGCTTATGGAGTCTCTGTCTAGATGTTCGTCAACAGACCTTCAAAGCTGAAAGGATATGCTGCTACTATGCAAGAGCTGATTCCTTCCATTCAAACAAGCCCACCAAAAAATGCTTGGTTTGTTTCACACTGAAGAATTATGCTCACTGTTGCAAGAGTTAATTCTTGATTCTGACTTGGAAAACAAGGCTGTCAGTGTGTAAGGTTAGATGCCAAAGGCATAGCAAACACAAAGGCTAGTATTTTCAGCTATCCTGTGTGAAACTGTCAGGACAAAGGCAGGTCTAGATCTGATCATCTCCTGGACATCTCCTTTCTCCTTTCCGATAACTTAGCTCCTCAGTTCCTCAAGTCCTTGTTCCTCCAAATTTCATGAATGTTAGTTTCCAAGCTCCTTTTAGAATTGAACAAACCAAAATGTGATTGTTGAAATTGTTCACTACAAGGATTGCTTCCTATAGGTAATATAGATGAAAGGGTACCAGACATAGTGCCCTCTGATATACATAATCCTCCACTACTGTCCCACCAGACTGCTCAGAAAGCAGTATAAAACACTATTCTCAGCACATGTCATATCTCACACCATATCTCAGAAGTTTCATGCTGCAAAAACACCTCTCCAGTCAGCTTTAACACAGTCCTCCAATTATTTCAAACATTTGGAATGGCAAAAGACACAAATAATTTTGACCACGATGACATGGGCACCAGATAGATCTAGCAGCCAAGTATATGATGTGAAGTGCCCAGTCTTCTACAGAGAGAGCCAACTTCTTGTTACTTGGTTTGGAGGCCAATATTTAACAATTTTGACCAACTTTTTCAAGCAAAGTGTGTAAATAGCTCCATGGAAATGAGGTCTTAACTGCCAGACTGACAATCAGAACTTCCTTGTTCAATATATTTGGCCCTTGACTATCCATTATTTTTTCTAACAAAATGGAACATTTTCAATAAGAAAACCATCTCTTAATATCTTCTAACCCTCTGATTAAAATATTTGAAAGGAATAGAGGATACTATGGAACTGAATTATAGTTGAGCTCTTTTATAAAAAACAATACATCCATTATAAAGGAATTTAAAAAAACCCAACAATTTGAGAATGTAAGTGAAGACTGAAAAAAAAGTCAAAACTAAAAGGAAGAAATAGTTTCAAAATTAAATTGTTTTAAAAGACCTAAAAACCATTGTCTTTCCATTTCTATAAAGGTAGATTTTGACATTTTGCTTTAAAATGGCTTTTTATTTACCAAATGGGGAAACAACATTTAAAGAGTTATATAACAGGAAAATAAAATATGATATTTTGGGTTGTTTCAAACAAAACATTTTCTGCTGATCCACAATGAAATTTTCATGTCTTCTGATTCCTAAACAAATGCTTTAGCAATTGTGAGGTTATACAGAGTTGGGTAGCAATATTTTTTCTCTAGATTTCCTTTAAAAGTGTTTCTTATTCACTACTTCGTAGAAAGTAGGTAAACTCATATATTCCGCACTGCTACCATACAGTTGATCCTGAGACGATTAAAGTGTCAGACATATATTGAAAGTGTTTAAAATATTTAAGATCAACTACTTTGTGTGTACCTTTTTTGGACTAGGTTTAAGCTGCTGCACTGTAATTTTTTGTATTTTAATACTACTTCCTCTTAAAAAACAGGGCCAGATGCAACTCCATTCTGCACCTAGTAGGATTATTATAGATGCATTAAGAGCATGAATACTAGATATAGCAGGTAAACAGCTAATGGAGAAACTTACTTATTTGCCAAGATCAGTTCTGAGTACAAGATGGGTATGACTTTGCTCAGCCACACTGCGATGTCAGTTCTATATCTATAGACACATAAATGAGGTGCACAAACCTTTTGAGATTCTTAGAAAGTCTAGTGATGGCTTGAGGACTCTAAGTTTCCTGTGTAGTGAATGGAGGGTTTCTCTACCTGGAAGACTAATATCTACATTGACCTCAGATAACTCTATGGAGATTAGTCATTATATTAAAATTGTTATTTTTTTTTTAAAATATTTCCTTCTATATTGGGTACAGAATACCTAACAAGTGCCTTGTACACCTAAAATTAGGAAGAAGATTATGATGAGATTGTTTTGGATTTTGTCAGAAAATTAAATATAAACTCCACTTATTGGCTCTGTCTATATCTGAACTTAGCTCTTAGCATGAGCTAGGGGTTTCTGATCCTCCAGTTGTCCAGAATAAGGTTATAGTGGAGTGCACCATGTTCCTATCCAGCTGATCACCTCGTGGCATTTCTCCCGAACCAAGAATGAGAAGAGCGATGATGTGTATGCACTTCAATCTTTCCTTCATACACAGCTGTAACTCTGGAAATTGCCCCTATGTTCTGCAATATAGACATATTCCATTACACATGTCTGAGTTGTAGGAAGTATGTTGACTTTAAAACCAGGACTATGAAATCTATCAACACTGCAGCACCTATTTAGTAAATGACCATGATGTCTGTGTATATTCAGTGACGTATTTATTATAATTGCCTCAAGAGTATGCAGAATGGAAATATGTCTTCCTTACAGATTTTCAATTTCAAAAATACTTTGAAGAAAAGCCTCAAATTTCAGCCAAATGGCCAGAGTTCCATTTATGAGCCTACAGCATGTGAAAACAAAAGAAAAATATTTCCTTGCAGTCTTAAATATTTTTCTAATTTACTCTTCAAGAAATGTAAAGGGCCAAACAGGAGGTAAAACAATAAAAAGAATGTTTTCCTTTGGTGTATCGCCAACATAAATTTGTGTCACATTTTGGGAAAAATTTCAGAATTGTTTTTATAAAATGAAAGAAATGCATGTACTTTTTTAATTGTGTCAAAATGTAGCAAGGTTTTCAAGGTTTTTCAAAGACAGTTCAATGACACATAAAAAGCTGTTCCCTCCAAACCAAATATCTTTAAATAAATCATTTATTGTAAAACTTATTTATCTGATTTTTATTTCCTTTTTGAAAATGCATGCTTTCTGTTCTCTAACAGTACTGAATTTGTAATCATTAGCTGTGTTAACAGCAACTGCTTAGGGAAGATATCTCAATACATACTGAATTCATTATACTTTCTTGGACCTGTGTAATTAGCATGAGTTGGATGTTAGTTTATTTGTTCATGAATGTAAAACAGGTACTTAGACATTACAATACTGGTATTTCACTTAATGGATTTATGGATTTTGTGCATTAAATTGGATGGAATGTTACATAAACAGATAGAACAAGTTAAAATAGAACACCAGGAGACAGATTTTTAAACAAATCAGTAGAAATTCATAGAGTCTTCTTGAAAGTAATGTTGGGGCACAATAGGTTTGCCAATATCGGCAACATAAACTACTCCATTGTTTGTCCTGGTGGAGGTTTATCCAGGCAATGGAAAAATAGCCTGAATTTGGTGATTAATCCAAAACAAAAAAATATCATATGATTCCTGAAAGGGCTAAAAATACAGTGGAGAAGTTGCATGTACCATTACTTCCAAGCCTTTTGCAGATAATGAGTAAAGTAAAACAGCATTTTCTTCTATGAAGATAAATTTGTTAACAGATAATCTTGCCTAAATACATGAGAGATACAGAAACTAGAGAAGGGGTACTTCATCTCTCTGGGATCCGAACTGATGATGTGTTTTATACATTAGGCATACCAAGATCTTCAGAGCCCTAAGATGGAGTTTTAATTACTACTTAGCTTGTACATGGTGGTCACTGCAGGAAGATAGACTTGATCATTTATGAGCAGTATGGAAATATCCAAGATTTAGAAGCCCAGGTTTAGTGCCTGCTTAGGCGGGGAGGACGTGACACTACGAATGAGTGGCCTGTGCCTCTCATTGTGACTAGCTGTAAACTTCTTTTGTTGAATATGATAGACTACTTTTCAAGTAAGAGTACAAGACCTATGGGGCTTGCAAGACACCAGAAAAAGCAGTAGTTGGGTAAATATGTCATTTGCCACAGAAAATATCATCCTGAGCTTTGAGCCTTGCAAATTCACTTTATATTAAATAGTCACTGCCTAAAAGGCAGAAATAATCCAGGGAGCAGGGATCTAGACAATGATTCCTCACTCTCAACTAAATGCTATACCCAAGTAGCTAAAAAGTCTGTTGTCCTTTCTTCCACTTGTAAAGGTTAAAGGGTGTTTAATTTATTTTTCTCAAAGCATTATGGATATATATATCTATCCTGATACATAATGTCTCGTAAAATGATTTAATTTTTAGTGAAGTACCTGCAAGCTCTGCTATGAAAGAACTCATCTTTCAGTAACACAAATCTTTGTTGTTTGGTTATATGAAGTGAGCAGTTCTAAGAAGCATGTGTCCTTTGATCAAGCAGCAAACCCATTTAGTATTGCCATGCTTAGTCAATACCTGGTAAAATATTGAAGGAAAAACTGAACAGCAAATGGGATTTTCCAGAAATAATGTACTGAAGCCATCTGAAGTATATTCCTCAAAAACCTATTACTGAAACAGAAATAAAAATGTTGCATAAAGCTTTTTCTTTGTACCTATATATTTTTGCACACACGGGTACATGCACACACACATACACATGTAATAAATTCTATTATTTTCTCACTAAGGTTTATAAATTTCATTTGTTTGACTGAAGTGACACACCTGAGTGCTTACTGAAGATAGCTTTTGATTTTCTTTCTTTTTAGAAAAATAATGAAGTGCTAAAATTACATAAAAACATTATTTTTGTTTGTTATTCAGTGCTTTGTCACTTTTTTCATTTCGCCAACTTCTGCTATATGTATACAAGTATGTAACAATGGTTATGTTGTGTGGGGTTGTATGGGGTTCATCTAGCCTTAAAACCTGCATCTGACAATGATCAATTGATATTTAGGAAATGAGTACAAGAGTAAGGCAAATAAGCATTTATAGCTTCTGGCAATCTGCAGTTCAGGGACTTCCTCAGCTGGAGGTTATGCTCATTTTTTTCCTTCAGAATTATTCTAATCACTTTAAAATCTCACTTAAACTTTTAGTATCCACAGATCTTGTGACAAATGTTGCACAGTTTAACCTTATATCATGCAGGAAGCATTATTTTTTGTAGGTTTTTTAAGGTTCTGTCTGAAATTTCAGCAGCATGCCACCTGCTCTTCATATTATGAAAATCACTAAATAATAGCTGCTTCTTCACTTTTACTGTATCATTGGTGAATGTGTGTATCTTCAAGGTATTTGAACCTAACTAATATTTCTTTGTACAGAAGGTGTTCAATTCCTTTGATCTTTCTTACCGCACTTCTTGATATCCTTTCTTAACCTAATCTACCTCGCTTGAGATGGGGCAGCACCAGGAATGAACATCTTATTCATGAAACAAGTACATCATACAGTGACATAATGCTGTTTTGTCCTCTATTTTCTATTATGTTAGCCTTTTTACCAGTGGTAAGTATTAAGGTGAATTTTTCATAAAAAAATCTTCAGTATGTTTGAGTGGCAGTCGTTAATGTAAAACCCTTTGTGTCTTTGTAGTTAGAGCTGTTTAATGCATTCAAGACCTGTATCACCAAGGGAGAATCATGCACACTATTATTAACTCTCCTAATGCTTTGGTCATCTGAAACACAGAGGCCTTTGGCAAGATTCTCTTTCCAGAGAGCAGACAGGGTGCTAGTGTGCCTTACGGTTTCCCTCATGCCCACCACTACTCTGATGGGTTAAACACTTGCAGTTTAACCTCACGGACATTTCACCCAGGCCCCCAGTAGTGTTTCAGCTGATTGTGCTTCGGCTTAACCTTAACACAAATTAGAGAACATTAGTAGGCTGAACATGTAAGCTTGATAACATTGCTTTAGCTTGGTGTGTGTTGCACAGTCTACAAACTGGTCTACCTAGATGGGTAGAAGAAAGACAGAGAACCTACTTCTAATTACACAGGTTGGCACTGTTGTTAATAATGAGGTTCACATTGGGAAAGGAAAGTGAAAGGGCAATTCCATCTATTCAAATGTAGCTCAGGACTGTAGAAGGGGTGTATGCATTGTACTTGTTTGCTCAAAATTAGTTTTATGCTGCTCTGAAAAGAATAACTGAAGTGGAAAGCCTTGAAAAAAGGTGCTACACCATCCTTGAGAAAATAATTGAGCATTCTAAGGCAGGGAGCATCTGAGAGTTTTCAGGGTGCTGGCTGGCAAGTGAGCAACATCACAGACACTGCAGCTGATGCAGAGAAACAAAAGGATTAAATTATGTAAATGTAAGGCACTCCCACCCATCTGCTATTCCAGAAGACTGTGGGTTTCCAGTAGCTCCTGAGTGTAATGTGCCATCACTATGAGAATATTTCAGATGGTTGGAGCATCAGAGATGACTGAATGCATACCTATGTTTAGGCAGCTAACATGAATCCCGAGGACTGGATTTAGTTTACTATTTTATAAAGCTAAATTTAGATAACTACCTGTCAAGATGTTATTATCTAAGCTGCAGTCATAATCAATGGACATCTAGGACACTAGCCAAGTTAATTGTGTAAATACATCCTGTGGTGATGAGCTGCTTCCAATAGGATTCATGGAGGTTCTGAGTCTATACATGGGCTTTACTGAAATGCATTAATAGAATTTTTAATCCCAGAGAAAACACAAGCAGTATAAATTTGGTCAAAATTAAATGCATAAATAGATGTTGAATGGTCATCATCAAAATCTGCTGTCTTGGAGTTTTCCCACTATTTGTGGACTATTACTGCTGAAAGTGATTAAACAGGATTCATACATTTAAGACAGACTATTTGTTAAATAACTAAACATTACTAGATACTGAGATCAGGTCCCAATTTTCTCACCTCCACTGGTAGGAAGGTATATTTGTGTTCAAAAACATGCATGTGAAGCTGATAGAGTCTAACTCATTTCTCAGTGTGTTTTTCAGGAATGAATGAAGATGTGTCGATAATTCTTGAAACTCATTGTCTATTGGGATGTTTGATTTACTACTGTGCTATTAAGTTGCTGTCTTCTGAAGTAGGCAGGGAGGTGGATGAGTGACTTTTCTGTTCTGCTTGCTTTCACACTTCAATCAAATTCTGCAAAGTCTAAGAAACCAGTACGCAGCTTTCAATCACACTTTGGGTAGTCCCTGGAGTATGGTTGGGAAAAGGAAATACTGATGTTGTGTTGGGTTTTTTGTCTCCTTTGGTGGGAATGTAAAAAGATGGTTGGATTTATCTTCTTTAGTGTGCTAATTTTAAAGTTAGATACAGGTCTTGCATGAGATGTTATTTCTACTTTTTACTTACACTCTTGAAGTCACGCTGGTGGTTGTCTTAAGAAAAAGAGACAACTCTTCAGACAGGGAACTTTTGATGCTGTGTGGTTTTTTTTTAGTCATCATATTTAAGATGCTATCATGAAACTGTTTATTACTCATATTCTTAAAAGTGTGTATCATATATATCTATGCAATAAGGATCAAACTGCTGATGCAAGTGCACTTGATTGGTTTGAAATAAGTATTCTAGATATTTTAAATTAATTGAGATGGGTCAAACACCAGGTACACTAGAGATATTATTAATCAATACAAATGTTTATAATATGGATTGAAATCCTATTAACTTTATACATTTACAGAGCCACATTACAAATTTTGAGAGTTTAATCTGAACATCTTCCCCAGATAAAAATGTCAACCTTCTTCTGTCCCATGCACATCAAGCTCAAAGTTAAGTAAGAAGACTGGAATTAAAAATATCTCTGTCACCACGTAAGTTTGTTTTAAATCTGAAATTTTATTTAATTAATAAGACAGTTTTTTGAATGTTATACATATTTACAGAGCAGTACCTGACATAACAAGATTGAATAGCATCTCTTGAAGTATTCCACTGAGCAGACATGCAAGTGAGCAAAGATTAGACTTATTTTTCTTTTTTTTTTTTTTTTTCCCCCCTGTTGGATTTTGTTAACACACAATGGCTTAATTTTAAGCAGGGGATTTATTTTCATTTAGCTAAGGATTATTTGCTAAAACATTCCTAGGGCATTCAAGGTTTGAATGCACATATCCTACATAACAATAAATAATCTAACAGCTCATTTACTTTCAGATCCACCTACATAACTAATATTGCCTTTTTGCTTATGTATGCATTTAGTTTTGTTATAAGCACTCATACATCTTTTTGTACTAAGGAATAAATTGTTTTCTGAAGATAGCATCTTTGGGTTTTGATTCCTACCAATGCTAGCTCTGAGTGAAGGGATAGAAGGAAAGACACAGCAAAAGGGATGTATGGGAAAAATACTGCAGAAAAGAGAGATCCCAGTGAACACAGAATAAATTAAGTAAGAAACTTTCTTGGGGAATATGCTAGTTTGTACTTGATGGTTCTCCAAATCATATATATAACTATCGAATTCTAATTAAACTTGTACAATTCAGCCTTTCTCTTCTGAAGCATGGAACAAATATCATTTAACACAGTAATTTACAGTGATTTTCTGATTGCACACCTAGATTTTTTGATTGGCTAAATTGATTTTTAGTGATTTTTTTCCCCAATAAACTTGACCGCCAGATCTCATTTTCCATATTGCTCTCACTCTAGAAGACAATAATAAAACGTCATGAAGATGAAGGCTTTGATAGTTTCCTTTGCATAGCTTGAAAGACCTTTCTTTTTTTTCCATGATCTCTGTGAAATTTTACGCATTCTGTAGTTTTCAAACTTGAAACATAAAATGCTTTTGTGTGCTGTGGTGGGTTGACCTTAGCTGGCTGCCAAACCCAAGCCATTCTCTCTCTCCCCCTCCTCAACAAGGCAGGGGGAGAAAATAAGATGAAAATCTCATGGGTCAAGCTAAAGACATGGAGATCACTTACCCACTACCTTCGTGGGCAAAACAGATCTGACTCAGGAAAAATAAAATTAATCTATTGTCAATTAAAATAGATTTAGAGGGTGATAAACAAAGATTAAAACACCTTCCCCTCACCTCCACCCCTTTTTCTCCTTCACGCCTTCATTCCTGAATACCTCACCTGCCACCTACCTCCCTGAGCAGCACAGGTGGATGGGGAATGGAGTGTTGTGATCAGTCATAATGGCTCCTCTCTGCTGCTCCTTTCTCCTCACACATTTCCCCTGCCCCTGTGCAGGCTCTCCACAGGCTTCAGTTTCCTTCAGGACACGTCCATCTGCCCTGGTGTGGGGTCCTCCACAGGCTGCCATGTGGATATCTGCTCCAGTGTGGTCCTCCGTGGCTGCTGGGAAATACCTTCTCCACTGTGGTCTCTCCCACAGTCTGCAGGTGAATCTCTTCTCCATGAGGCACCCAGAATACCTCCACCTCCTCCTTCTCTGTCCTTGATGTCAGCAGGATTGTTTCTCACTGTTTTTTTTTCTCTCAGTGCATGCAGTGTTTTTTACCCTTTCCTCAATGGTTTCCCCAAAGCACCACCACCCTGTCTGAGGGGCTCAGCCGTGCCCTGTGGTGGGTTGACTGGAGCCAGCTGTGTCTGGCATGGGGCAGCCCTGGCGTTTCCTCACAGAGGCCGCCCTGCAGCCCCGCCGCCAGCACCTGGGAACCTGCACTTGGTACGTGTGCAAAAATTCATGGAAACCATTTAAATCAATAAATGACAGAGGAAAATAGCAACTGTAGATGTTAATTATGCAGTGTTATTTGAAAGTTTCACTCTATCAACTCATGAGGAGGATATTTTGAAGTCTGTTTTTAATGATGCTGAAGAGGCAAGTGAAATAACAATTTAGAGACTGCAAAATGCTTTTAAGCATAAAATATGGCATCTAATTTTCCCTGAAATCATCCATTATACATAAAGAATTTGTATAGGCAAAATTAAAGAAAAGTAGCCTACATTTATAATAGAAGCCAGAGTTGCTTTTTTGTCTGTATTCTCATCATGTTAATAACATGTTTTGAGAAGTATTTTTGGGAACTCCTGTGGCTATCTTTATTTTTAGCCTCATAAGAGAAAATTCATGTCTCTCTTTGATTCATTGCATTGTTTGAAAAGTATCTCGTATGTCTTGTTAACTTCAAAGGTAACAGGACCAGATTTACACTTTAAAGGTGAGGAAGGCCTGACAAGGTCTTCTGAAATGTTTGCACTCATCTTGGCTATTGAAAGGTCTAGATTGCTTACAGGCTGGTACATAGCCAACCAAAGACAAAACAGGTCAAAGGAAATACATCCATTTATTTAAATGAATCTAAGGAGTTTTCACTGATGCTTTTCCTGACCATGATCACTCACACTAATTAAATCATGAGAACATGCAGCTACAGTAAACATTTAATTCTAATATTTAAATCAATTAGGTTCAGTCACTGACCATATCTGTGTCAACCACAAGGTCTTTGTGGCTTTAGCAACTGTGGTTTAAAGTTGCATTAAACTTAACTATAGCTCACCTGTTTTGCTTGATTAAAATACAAATCCTGACATATTTTTTTTTCCTGTGCTACAAACCTTTCCGAACATATTAATAAGAACTGTGTCCATTTAATAGCATCTCATGTAATCAGTGAGAGTAATGCAAGATTGATTGTTTCTTCTGTGGCATCTGAGGACCCTTTTGTGTGAATTTTTGGATACCATTTTCTGAAATATGCCTTTGTCTTCAGATTTTTTACTTTGAATTGAATTTCCTTCAGCTGAGAGAGAGAAATAATTTGCCCAGTAGTGACTTAGTATTTTGCCTTTGTTTAATTTTTTTTTTTCTCTATATTGTGACTTCTCTTCAACATTAATACAAACTGTTGGAAAGAAAACCAGTAGGATGAATTATAATATGTATCTCCTTCTTACTTGACAGTTACTCTTTTAACAAGAGTATTGAACAAAACCTTACAGCAGCATTCCCAGACCAGGTACTAGGAAAGAAGTAGTTCGTAGTAGAGCTGAACTTTAACATATATATCAAACAAAACTATGTTTTTTGGGACATATATCAGGCTATTTTGAAGTGTTTTCTGAGCAGGTATGCTATGATTTGGAAGCAGGTCTTTTTTTGCAGATTTTAGATCAGTTATAGATTGAGGTTCATAGCTTTTCCAATACCCTAAATTAGATGTAGAGACTATGAATGTTTTAAATCTCAGGGATTCCTCTGCATGTCTGGCCTTGGTAATTCCTCATTTCATACTGTTCAGAATGAGGCTCTGAACACTAGAAATGTAATTGTGTTATTCTGAGTACTTAAGAATGAAAAGATTCAACAATAATTTAACCACGTAATGCAGAGCATCTGGGATATGAGAATTTCAGTTATTTAATTACAGCTATCACTAGGCAAATCAGTTTATAGAGGATACATGAGCCTGCAAGACTGAGATAAGTCTTTGTGTTTAACCTTTGCTGTCTGAAATGTTGATGTCTTGGGTGGAAGCCTAGCTGAATACTAATTGTTCCATGGTGTCTTGCAAGGCAGGACAGCTGATATTTTGGCTTTGATTTGGATGTGACTTACCTATATTATGAGACTGACAACCCACGTACTCTCAGTTGCACCCATGCACACTGGAAGAAATACATGACTAGTTGTTCTTATTCCCAGGTGTGTACTGTTGTTCTTAGCAGGGATCCCAAACTTTTACAACTGGTACCTTGCCAGAAATTCAAAATTCTGGACACTATTTGCATACAGTGAAGCAGATGACAGCTGCCCTCATTGTTAATTTATAGGACTATAGTTTCTGGCTTAAAATATTCCATCTTGATGTTAGCACTTTGAAAAGAGGACCCTTTTGTCTATGGCCAAAAGGCTATCTGTTTTGGTGCAACTCCCATATGTATAGAATTCCTAGAAATATAGGTACACATATGCAAAACCCCACATATATATCATGAAGTACTATGCCATTCATGTTTGTATTTGTGTGCATTTTAAAATGTATATTTATATATCTATAATATATTTGTTAATAAACAAATGAAAGCATTATTTTTTTACAAGAATTAGTAACAAGATACATGTCCACTTTCAAAGTTTTCTAGTCTTGATCTAGATGTAAATGACTGAAACAAGTTTTCATTTCATCTAAAAATTACTTTTTTCTGTACTGCTGCAAACTGATTTTGAGCAGAAATGGATTTTTTCTGTGACGGGTAAGCAACCATTCATAATTTACAATTCAGGGTGGACTAAACTTTGCCTGTTGGCTGTAACAATGAGAGCATCAGAGCAAAACAGTAGCTCAGAGAGAATAGAATATCTTCTGTAAAATGTAATATTTTGAAAAGGCATGATGAAATCATTAATACATCTAGCTGATTGTATATTAAGCCATTTGAGATCAAAATATGCTCCTGATTGCTGCTAGAGTTATTTTAAATACTTCATTTAAAGTCCTAAATAATATGATTGATTTTTTTTTTTTTTGTTAGCCTCATTAGTGGCACACATCAATGGAAGTAAAAAAGAAGGTGGATTTATTCCTTTTTTTCCTTCCTTTTGGTCTCTTTTTGTGTGTTTGGCTTCTAAATTTTAGTGCATTACAGTGGTCCATTACACAAAAGTCATTAAGATTGTATCATTAACAAACTCGTTCAATGCAGATACTTCCAGCAGTAAAACATCAAGACTATGACCTTAAACATAATTTCTTTCTCATCAGAATGAGATTTCCTGCTTTGACTGTGGCTGTAATATTGAAGAACACACATTCATACATATGCCCAGGCTTTTGCATACTTGCACCTTACAGAGTCTGGTGTTAATATTATAAAACAAAATTACCAAAGCTCACTGTAAAATCAATGTTATAGTTTACATTGATAGTCATGTGGTAGTTCTATGACGATTTTTCTTTTCTCAAAAGAGAGACCAAAAAAGAGTGGGAAAAGTGAGTGAGATAAAACACTGACACACACTGAGCTGTACAGTTACAAAGCCTGAACTTGTACATCATCCATGCAATATCTATAAAATAAAGCAGGGAAAAGACAGAGTAAAATTTTATCTTTTAGGAGTTTCTCATTGAATAGCTACAGGTCTAATTCACAATTTGCCATTTTAGGCAACCGACACTTTTGTTGTATTTAGTCTGCAGCTACATTGGCTACAAGATCTATCTGATGGCATCACAAAAAGCAAGAAATCCAATCACATTATCATTTGTGATACAGTTGTACCTATATCAACGACTTGGAAAAAAAATAGGGAAAGAAAGGTCATCTGAGTAACAGAAGAAAGTCAGAGATAAACCCAGCAAAAACTGGTGGAAATTTATTGAAGTCATACTGCAGTTCTATACATTAAACTCAATAAAGTCAATAGAGGTGTGCCACTTTACCTGAAATGAAGTTCTGTTGCAGTATCAAGTCTCTCTTTTCTTGCTTGTTAATAAAAATACAATAAAATTAAGCTGCAGATTGAAGACTTAAAGCACACTTGTAAAATGTTCTAACAAGAAATATGATGAGATAAATCAGGAAATATAAGAAATCTCTGGAGAATAGCTGTTAGGAGATTTCAAGCTTGCTACACGTTGGGCATCTCCGTTTTGTCTTTAAGTCCAAAAGTTACCATTATTATTTGCTTGAACTTTGTGAATATAAAACAGGTCATAGAATTTGTCTGAGTGGTTCTACATCAATTTTTGGATGCATATTTTAACTGAACCATAGTTTGACCACCAAAATTAATAAGAGGATTTTACATGTTCTCAGTATATGTACTGCTTTCATCAAGAGCTGACATTTTTATTTGCTATAATTGTTAATTACAACTTGATCCTATGTGGGTTTTTTTTGTTGTTGTTGTTGTTTGGGTTTTTTTTAAATTGCTTTAATATCATTTGCAAGATACTAACATTGAAGGACACTGTACATTTGTACTTCATTAGTCATCCCTAAGAGCACAGGCAAGTAGGATAAACACAAGAATGAAAATCCCCACACAACCTATGGTACGTAAATCTCCATAAACAGAAATCACTCAAGTAATGAATTTTATGATTTAATTCCTTTCAGTTAAGCAATCAAAGAAATAGCCGTAAAGTCTGAAACTATGAAGACAAAAATATGTCTTGATGTAATGAGCCAGACAGCATACTAATAAAATCATCAAATACAATCATCCAGTCAGTAAAACTACAGCATTTTGCAATACAATTCACAAAAACATGAAAACTAAACCTTTTTCCCAGTACATAACAAGGAGTTACTAAGGTTCAGTATGACAAGGATTACATTATTTTGCAGATATCTTGCTTTTTACTTGTTATTATATCCATAGATAATATATTAAAAAAACTCTGCACCAATAAATTGGAAACTATAATTATTCTCCATTTATACACTTCCCTTATAATTTGCCACTTTCAATAGCTTTTTCCAATTAACCTCCCTTTACTGGGAGAGGGATTCACTTTAGATGTTGCATGTGATCCAGTTGTCTCTATCCTTTCAAAAGGCAATAGAAAGATACGCACCCCCAAAGACTAGTGATTAGTTCCTGAGACTTCTACTTGAGGAACAGATGAATCATCTCCTACAGGTGCCTTCTTCACCCATCAACAACAGATTGAAGCCTGTAAGGGTATGTAGAAGGAGAATGTCTGCTCCTTTAAAGGTGTCCGATCAAACAAGCTGTAAACAAGATCATACAGAGACAAACCTGACCAACATGTGGTAAGGGAGGTCTTGATAAGAACAAACATGGTCAGTCGCACTAATTGGTAGGGATATGTGAAGTGTGAGGATGATTATTTTCTCAGTTAGGAAGATAAGAAAAGGGAGAGAAGCAAACACAAACATAAAACATTGACATTAACAAATAAACATTTATAAAGTCCATAACCAGAAACAAATTTGATCAGTCACACTAATAGATGGGTGGGCAGAGGGGCCATGCTGGTGCTCAGGGGATGCGTGACTGTACGTGTGCTTGTGAACCTGGGGTGTGTTGTGTGCTGCACTAGTGACCTCCTGCTTCTGCCAGCCCAAGAATAGGAGGGGACGTGGCTGTCTGTGCCCGTGTCTGGTGTGAGTCCTGAATGTGGGTGCTGCTGGGGGCAGCGCCTTGTCTGTGGCCACATGTGTGACCAGTTGTGTCAGTGTCCTCTGTCTCCCTAGCTCCGTGCGTGTGTGTGGCTGAGATATGTGCTCAGCTTCACTGCTGGTTGAACCTACAAATGGGAAAGAACCAGCTGCGTTCTTCAGCCCGACCCTGGGTCTCCAGACACTGGGCTGAGCTCCAGCAGATGGGCAGGAGAGTGCTGGGCTGGCACTGCTGGAGGAGGAGGCTGTTTGTAACATCCCCTAGCAAAGCCTGAGTCAATTTTTCTTTCTGAATCATGAAACAAGAGAAAAAAATGAAATGCTACATCTAAATTTCAACATAAAATTTTTTTTTAACTGTACACTAAGGTGTTAAAGATCAAATACACAGTTACAGGTAGTCAGTCTTCAGCAAGATGACTTAAAATTTTTACTGAACTTACTGACCTTCCCTTTCCCCTCCCGTTTCCCTTCCTTTCTGGTGATTCTAGCTTACAGTTTACTGCCAATACTTAAGATGACCTTAGAGTCTTGTTATTTCTCCTAGACTTGGAGTAACTTCTGTGCCAGTAGATGTTTTTCTGCCCAAAGCTATTTTTCATGCAGTCATCCTGGGACAAGATTTGAGTTTGCAAGGAAATTAATCAGATGTAAGCATCCCTGTTAAGAAACTATAAATTTATCTTTGGGCTGAGGAGAGGACATCAGTTTTGGCCAAGAGTGCACAGCACTCTCTGTCTCCAAGTCAACTCAGATTCCATATTGCCTGCAGCTACACTGCACCTGGAGGCAGTCCATGAGGAAGCTTGGAGCTCTTCAGGAAGACAGTGTAGTGTGGTCTCTTCTACAGACACATAGGCACATTAGGGAATGATATATTTTCAATGGATTTCTGGGATATTTGTACTTTATTTGCCCTGAAGTGGCAGCTATGAACACATGTAGGCAACAGTTCTTTAGCCTCTGAGGAGGTGTCGAGCTCTCTGCAATGAGATCTCCACCAGACCTGTATTATCTTAAAAGGGATAGTGCCTTGAAGGCTCAGAAAAGCATGCCTGCCTCATGTAAAGTGACCTCAGAGGGCCTCTGGCAGACTGCAGCTACTTCACAACTCTGTGTTTGACTGAGGCCAGAGAGAAGTGGACACAGTTTCCTAGGCTAGAGGAGGATTTCTTGCTAAACATGAGGGAAGAAAGCAATACTGTAGCTCCTTCATGTAGCACTGTCATGGTAGGACATGATAGATGTGAACAAGTAGATACATTTTGCACACACAGCAAAAGAGACCCAGTGCTCTTCCTCGTATGAGTGGGAGGGGAGGAAGTCTGCCGCTGAACAGAGGTTTTCAGATGGTCTGGACAGAATTTCTGAATAAACAGAGGGAATATATTCAGTGTAGCCTATGTAATTGATGGTAATGAAGTGTTTTGATATGATATTTTACTGCTCAAAAATAAAAGATGCGAAAGAAAGCACCTTCTGAAAATATTCATCTTATTAACTTGATGAATTAGAGCTTTAGCTCCCTTTTCTCTTCTTGGCAGAAAAGGAACTGAAGGCCTTGATGCCCATAAGCCAGCAATGTGACCCTGTGGCAAATAAGTCCAACATCTTCCTGGCTGCATTAAGAGGAGTGTTACAGCAAGTTGAGAGAGGGTATCCTTCCTCTCTGTTCAGTACTGATGAGACAAATCTGGAGTGCTGGGTCCAGTTCTGGGCCCACCAGTACAAGAGAGACATGGACATACTGGAGTATGGCTCCATTGGAGATCCAGGTTTTGGAGCATCAGTCATACGAAGAGAGGCTGAGAGTGAGCTGGGGCTGTTCAGCCCAGAGAAGAGAAGTCTCAGGTCAGGTTGTATCAACGTGTATAAATATCTGCTGAGGCAGGGTGTAAAGAAGGACAAGCCAGGCTCTTCTCACCAGAGACCAGTGAAATCACAACTGGTAATTGATGCAAATTGAAATACAGGAGATTCATTTAAACATAACAAAAAAAAGACCACATTTTTTTTTTACCGTGGAGGTGACTGAATACTGGAAGACATGCATTTCTTCATCCTTGGAGATACTCAAAACTCATCTGGGCAAAGCCCTGAGCAATTTCCTCTAGGTAACCCTTCTTTGAGCAGATAGGCTTGACTAGATGATCTCCAGAGGTGCCCTCCAAGCTCAACTATTCTGCAGTTATGTGAAACGGCAGTGCATGCATAGCAGCTCTCACTGTAGTGGAGACTGTTTTATTAGTAATCGGTGATTGTTTTCAGAGGGTGATAGCCAGCTTCTTGGGAAGAAGTGACTGATGCCTAACTTTTGTGCCCAACTATTGGTTGGCATATAGTCTCTCCACAGTCCAAAAATTCATGCTGAACCAAGTGTAGGCTAGAGTAGGTTGCAGCTGGAGAAGTTGTTACACAATAGTCTGTGAAATATTTTAAGGTTTTGTCCTGGTTTCATCCAGGATAGAGTTAACTTTCCCTATGCTGAGAAGGAGCACAGCTAGAGGGCCCGTCGTCGGGATGGATCATTGGAATATTTCACACCATGTGATGTCATGCTCAGTGTCTATAGGCAGACGCGGGCTGTCTCTAGCACGTGCTGTTTTCAGTTTCAGTTTCAGTTTCGGTGTCTGCGTGGTGGTATCTATCTTTGAATCACTGCTGTGGGGGGTGGGCTGCGTACCTGTTGCTGCGCTCGGTAAGCCACTGCTGCATTTTACATGTTTTGGATTTACATCTTGTCATTGTTGTTGTTTTTTTCTTGTTACTATTAGTAAATTCCTCTTTTTTTTTATTCAAGACACAGCACACATCCTCAGTGAATTTGTGAATCAGACTAAGATAGGGAGAGTAACTGACAGAAGGAGTGGTAGAACTTCTGTTCAGATTGAGACAGATAAGCTTGACAATTCAGCCAACAGAGACCTTATGAATTTCAGTGAGGACAAGGGCGGAGCTCTGCCTCTTGGGTGGAATAACCTTACACGTTAGTAGAAGCTAAGGAGGGACTGCCAAGTAGAAGTTCTGATGAAAAGGATTGGGGGCTATAGTGGATGCCAGGTCAAATATAAGCCAACATCATACTCATTTCAAATGAAGAACACTCTATGTTACTAGTCTATATTACAAGAGAGGTGGCTGGTAAAGGTATCATCCCTCTGTAGTCAGCACTAGTGAGGCTGCATTTGGAATATTGTGTCTGGTTTTAGGTCACCCATCTTTGCTTGAAGAGGGGTGTAGAGTAACTGGTGGCTTACCAAGATAGTCAGAGGCCTATTGTATTACATATTGTATATTGTGAAGACACTGCTTTAAATCATGTCTCAGTACATTATAGGCATGAGAAAGGTTGAAGACAACCTTCCATTCTTGAAAGTATGGATTCCCTGTGCTGTGGAAGACAAGTCCCAACAACAGACTTTTTGCCTTATTGCCTACTTCATGTATTCTCCTGGCAAAAGGGAGAGAATTAGCCTAGGACAGGCCCTTTGCTGATGAGCCTTTTGTGTATTGAGGGCAGTGACATCAGTGAGCAACATAATTGTGCTCACAAGTTAGAAGTGGAGCCAGGGAGCAGGGGCAGATGTCCACCCTCCTGTAGTTGCCAAAGAGGTTTGCATGAGACAGGTGAACTCTGAATAGTGTACAGACCTGATGGCCTAGATTGGCAAGTGCAAAGTCACTAGAAAGAGTTATTTGCTGTTGTAGATTTCTACGGAAGTGCAGTTTGGATGGCAAGAACACCCTAGGAAATACCCTGGTATAGAGGTAACCTGCACTCATAAACTGTTCAATGTGTTCAGATACCAAGAGAAAGAAAACAAGAATGAACTATTTTGTCTGGAAAAAAAACCAAACAAAAACAAACCAAAAAACAAGTGACATTATTTCATTCCATAAACTCTTTGAAGGTAAACAAATGAAAAACAAATGGTTTGAGGTATTTGTAGCACAATTCAAACATTTAACTAACCTTATCCTGGATATTGGAGGACAAAAGATAAGCCATTAATTTATTATCACAATATGTAAACTAGAAATTCAGTGGAGGCTGCTTAATTATACAGTCTTAGTTTGTTCAAATGTATTCAGTAAATCCAGCTGGATGGGTACAAATGGAGGTAATATCAAGAAGCTGTGTCACAAAACCCTTGTGTTGCTTTTTATAGAAAAATAAGGATGAGAATGAGAGGGTGATAGTGGGACTTCGGTCACATGCAGAGTTGAAAAACAAATAGCCAGAAAAGGTGAGTTCATTTTGAAGTTTGGTGATCAGCTGCAACAGGTGGCACATAGGTTTGTTTATTCCACTACAAGTATATACATATGCTCTTTAAATTTTAATAGACTGTCAGGGACATGACCCTTGTCAGAACCATGCAATAGTCTGGCCAAAATTAAAAAAGCTTGCTTGCGATACATTATACATAAACTGACCATGCCAAATGAGTTAAGAGAGCACATAATCTTCAAGGTCTTTTCCAACCTAGACGATTCTGTGATTCTGTGATAATCAATGGCAAACTCTGATCTTGTCCAACTAAAACAAATGTATTATATGCAGCATACTAGAGGATGGAGACCACTGTAATGACACTGCTAAGTAACATCCACTAAATAGGTAGAGACAACTGAAGGTTCTTATCCTTCTGGATCCTCTTTCTAATAGCTAATACTGCTGCTTATTATATAATACTATTGCATGTGAGAGAGATGACAGAGGAATAGCCTAAAATGATTCAAATCTCCCCTAAAGGGAGAAGGAACAGGAAACCTACTCTCAGCCATTTGACCCCTTCTTTTTGTATCCTATCAAGGTCAATTCTCTTCCAAGTCGTCTTTAGCATCCACACTACCTTTTCAGGCCAGGGCAGTACTTACTGTCTCACATGTTGCCTCTTCCCTTAGAGGCAGCAGCAGCAAAAGTCAGGCTGCAAAGTTACATGATAGAGCTACATATTCAGCACCACTCCTTCAGCTGATTTCCATTATTTCTGACAGAGGCAAAGTATTCATGAGAACCCTGAAAGATCTTGAGCAAAGCAGTAGCCACTACAGTCAATTACCTGGATTGGCTGTACTTGGAACTAACATCTAAACTCATACGTACTAGATAATTTCTTCTTACCCTGCACTACATTAATTTATAACACTGCAGACAGGTAGTAGGCAGTTCAAAGATATAACACAGACTTTCAGAACTCAAATCTGAGCAAGATAAATGTTCCATTGATAGGGAAAAGAAAATAATTTAAGTTTTTACCTCTGGTGCAGTAGTCTTTGATTGAAGGTGCACATTCTCAACTAAACAATCTAGTTTTCTAACAGAGAAGCAAAATTGGAGTCTTCACTGACACCACAGTATTGGTGAGTAATGCTTCCTGTCATCTCTGGCTCTCTAGAAGAATCTGTCCTATCATAGCTAGCAATGGCCTGGTCTCCGTTATTCATGCTTTTGTCACCTTTGAACCTGACTGCAGCACTATAGTATACCTTGCCATGAAGCTGTTAGCATTTAGGAAACCGTGGTGTGTACAGAACACTATAGTATATCTCCTTAGCAACAAGTCTTCTGATCCTCCATCCCTTTCTCTTGTTCTCTGTTTAGTACCATATTAAATCCAAGTCTCCTTCCTTATTAGGAGTCTTACTAGGAGCTCAAAGCAGTGGATGGAACTAAAGGATTAAGTAATGCTCTGTTCAAAAGACTCATTGCAGTTGTGATTTTCTAATACAAAGCAGTTTTCCATAGAAAAAAAATATACAACTTGTCTGTCCTGAGAGTGCTCTCAGCGTCCATCTCAGGAGGATGGTGAGAACAGCTCCAGAAGCTCTGTGCCACTGTTGGATACCTCCTACTTTAAACATCTTTCTAGCCTCACTGTCTATAACAAGCAACTAGCAAGATATGGGTGTTTACAAGATTTAAAAACTCTAAACCAAGTTTTTCACTGTGTCTCATGCATATAATTCTTCTTCACAAGAAGAGTATAAGAGATCAGATACATTAGAGTTGTTTGTCACCTTATTTAACACGTTTCTCAGAAACTATGGTGATGAGCACTGTACAGCAACCTACATTGAAGGGATTTGAATAGAATTTTAATATGACATGTAACCCTTTCTATAGGATTATAATGTCTTCATAGTTCCAAGTCTGGCTTTTCTGAAACACAAAAAATCGTTGTTGAGTTTTTTTCCTGGAAAAATGCTGAAGAACAAGCTTTAAGATTGTTATGCAAATCAATAACTTAATAATCTAACAATTTAGTAAAATGCATTTAGAGCATTGAATTAAATCTGTGAAAAAATTCACTGCAATAATGAAAACTGAAAGCATTTAAGTATTTCTAAGTCTTTACAAGACATTGTTGTTCCATAGCAGAAGGTATTTGATCTGACAGAAATGACTAATAAAACCATTAACACGAGCTGATTTTTGCATCACTAAAGGGTTTACAAGATTTCTCCAGAAAGTAGAGCTTACATTTCCTTACAATCAATCAATCTTGTTAAAATAATCACAACTTAGAAGAGTTAGCAATCTGTGAAAAGATAGATCTCACTACGTGGTGCAAAAGAATTACATAGAGGCATTTACAAGAAAGGGAAGGAATAAAAGAGCATGCTTGACTATATTCCTGTTTGCCAGCCTACATATGTCATTATAGATGACATTGATTCATTATGTACTAGCTGCAGTGGAGTTCACTGTTTAAATCTAAAAGTAAAAGAAAACCCAGTAAAATCAATGCATACAGAATATTTAATATAGTGTCATTTTTGGTGAATCTTCAGAAATCTGAATTTTTTTCTTTACATTCCACTAATTAGTGACTTGCTTTTACCCCCCCCCCCCTTTTCTCCCCCTCTCTACCCTTCCCCCCAAATCCAGAAGGACAAGCTGGTTCTATGTCAGGATAAATTTTAGATAAGATATAGGCCCTTGAACCACAAACAAGTGATCTTTAGATTAATTTGATGACAAGCGATCTCTTTAAGGGAAAGGAGGTAGAGAAAGGAGAGGAAAGTCTAGAATTATGTTATTAACGCTTTTGAAGGAGCAAAGTCACTACAATGAAGAATGTAATATAAATGGCTGTAGAACAGGATGAATTTATACCTGCAGCAGCATTGATAGTGGTCCGAGAGGAAAATTAAGAAAAATGTTTCAGCTGAAATGTTGTTTTTGAATACCTTGCAGATGCTTGTTACGACATATTATTATAACTACTTCATATTTGGGCCAAATGTTTAGTGTCAGAGGTCCTCATAGCAGAAATCACTGATTGTGTCCTGTCATACAACTGTATTATGAAAGGTGCAATGTATAGTGTGATTCTCATTAGCTGAAAGTTAGCAAAATTATCACACAGAGAAAATGTGCACGCTATCTTTGAAGACAGCCTCCGGCCAGCCTGGATTGATGATGAAGAGGAGTAAAACCCATTTCTCAATATCTGGTTTTGTCACCTGCCTAGACTTTAGGCATAGCAAAAATAAAATTGCCACATGGAAAAGCTGAATAGTGGAATAATCTAAGAGCTGTGTTTATGTTGACTGTGTTTTTTTATACTGACGTCCTGTAAGGTCAGTCCTGTAAGGTCAGGTCACGGCTGAAATAGCAGAGGCAGCAAGACACATTTTCCTGAACACCCTGATTTCTTCCTTCAGTATCCCTCATCTCTACATGTCTGTTTCTGGTGGCAGGAGGGACATGAACTGTTCTTTCTGGAGTAGCAAAACTGCTTTTCATTTGTTTTGTTAAGGAGCTCCAGTCTGGGTCTGTGCCCAGCTCCAAGAAAAGGAGGCATTATGGGTATGCTTGGCTTCATTACCATAAATGTGGGCACAGCTGACCCTGAGTAGCTCTTGTATAATAAGACAGTTTTTAAAGGCAGTGAAATCTACAAGAATACTTACCTTATAGACTCCTCTTCCTGCTGACGTTTTTTTGGTTGCTCAGTGAGGCTATGAAGTCTCTGACTGTTCCTCTCCTTTGAGTACAGGCTGAGAGAGTTGGGGTTGTTCAGCCTGGAGAAGAGGAGGCTCCAGGGAGACCTTATTTCAGCCTTTCAATATTTAAGGGAGGGCTTATAAGAAAGATGGGGAGAAACTTTTTAATAGCAATAGGACAAGAGGTAGTGGTTTTAAACCAAAAGAAGGTAGATTCAGACTAGATATAAGGAAGATATTTTTTGCAATGAGAGTGATGAAACACTGGAACAGTTTGCCCAGAGAGGTGGTAGATGCCCCATGCCTGGAAACATTCAAGGTCAGGTTGGATGGGGCTCTGAGCAACCTGATCTAGTTGAAGATGTCCCTGCTCACTGCAGGGGGGTTGGACTAGATGAGCTTTAAAGGTGTCTTCCAACCCTTACCATTCTGCGATTCTATGATCACTGTTCTCAACCCTGTTCCGTTGCAGAGCTTATACTGTATGGAGGGCTTCAAAATGAAGAACCAGATGATTCTGGTATATGATAAACAAAACACTTGTGTATTTCCATCCTTGCACTGTCATCACTGTAGTGTATATTAACAGCTTCTCGGTTTTAGTAGACATTTATTTCTCTTCCTATGATTTGTGGTGGTAATTTCTACCTTACAAATAATACATTATTCATCCAGTACTTGGAATACTTTGGATCATAAATGCTATACATTGCTGGTTATTCCTTTACTATTAATATACTTACTTCTTATTAATTGACATAAGCTAGGAAAGTTACATTGATTAAACACTTAATTGAGCACTATGGAATCCTTTGGCACCAGCTGACTGTATCCCTATTGGGTGGAATTTATGCTAATCTTATCTCAGTTAAGCAATAGTCATTACAGCTAGATTAAATTGGTATCTTCTGAGAAGTCCCAGTAAAGTGTCCCTCCCTGCCTGAGTGTATTCACATTAACTGGAATATATTTTACTATGAAAAATAATCAGGGAGACTTCTGACTTTATTTTTACCATGAGAAGAAACAAGATATTTTTTTCTGGGCTGGGTGATAATGAAGCAACATCCAAGAAATATCACTCATAAAGGTGTTCCAGAAAATCAGTCCTGTGAGTCAGAGTTGCAGAGAAACATTTGTTTCTTACTCTCTCAGGGAACAAGTATGCAGAAAGATAAAGGTTCTCCTAGACCATAGAAAGAAGCTATTGATGGACAGGTTGAGACCACCTTTCCTACTATCCTCACAGTAGAAGACTGTATACCTTTGCACAGGATAAAGCAACCCCAGAGAGAAACGATGCTTGCTTGACACACAGTCTCCATGCTGGGATGTTGCAGCTTTGCACTCAAACGTACCAGTGGGCTGTACTGTAAAAGCTGTCAGCCCAAAGTTTACAGCAAGACCCTTGCCCACTTTGGTCAGGACGTGCTGGGCGTGCTGTGGAAACACCTCCTTAACTGAGCCCTGGTGTCCATAATCCAAGTCATCTTTCTTCTCTGTATCCCAGAATAGTTCAGTGTGTGATACTGAGATTTCTGAACTGAATGCACTTAGAAATTCCTCCTCCAGGTGAAGGAACCTCCTCACTCAGGAGGTATTAGTGGGTTAATTCCTTCTTCTGCTCTCTTCATGGCCTACAGTGCCTCAAGTTCCTTTTTGTCCATGGCCAAGGCTAAGGTGTAAGGGGTTAAGAGAGTCCCTGCACACACTGTGCTTTAGGTTGGCAATTTAAGTACTCTATTGACAAGTAGAAAACAATCTGAGCTCTTTACAGGCAGCATTAAAGATCACGCTTGGGTTTCTTGCGTGTTGTGAGACCACACTGATCACAGGGATCCATGCTAACCTCAACCCTATGATGTGGGCAGACCTGAAAAGGGTAAAGTGAAAGGGAAAGGATAGTGCTTTTTCAGCCCTGATCAAATAGTGGTCACAGACTCTTCAGCTGTGGTAAGCAAGAGGGAGGATTTCAGACTTGGGTTTCTCCTCAGTGTTTCATTTAGGGAAACTCTCAGTTAAATTCACAGATTTCACTGAGCTTGGGTCAGCCTTCTCACAATGTCCTAGTAAATTTTGGCCTCTAGTGAGACCTTAACTCTTTCTGGGACTGGTTACAGAGCCTGGGCTCCCACATTTCTCTCAAGGAGACAGTCCCCCAAAAGTCACCTAATGAATTGTGTGAAATTTGAGATACAGAATTCCTCTTTAATATCTAGTCTTTAATCTTAATCACACACACAAACAAACAACAACAAATCTAATACAAAACAGTGATTTATATGCAGTTTGATCAGATAAGTTCTAGTAATTTATGTATCACAAGGAATGGCTAGTTTTCTCAGTTTTAATTTAATTTAATTTAAAATTAAAAGAACATAATTGTTATGATGAGGGAAGTACTTTTCTCTTTTTTCCTTTTTGTAATTTCCTTTCCTTTTGTATTTTCCTTTTCTGTATTAAATACTGAAGAATAATATGTAATTATCACTAGACTACAATATGACCTAATTTTCCCCCAAATCCTAGGGGTCAGCAAAAGGCAGTTTAGATAACTGAGTTTTTGGATAGTTTGAGGGAATGTTCATTATAATTTATGATGCTGTCTTTTTTGGGTAAGAGAAAATCTTAAATGTCTGAAATTTAGATAATCAAAGTTGGCAAATTTTACTAAATTACTTGCCTCTGTCAGCTAATTTTGAAAGATAAAGCCTCATATCATTATGAGTATTCACCTTGCATTATTAATAGTATTCAGGTAAGGTTTGGAGCCTCGTAACTGTCAAAATGACTGAAGTATAGTAAATATGTGGTTTATTTGCTAATGTTCTCAAAGCACAGAGTACAATAATTAAAATCCCACATCCCCACACTCTCCAAAAATGCAGTGAATGTGCTCAGTAAACTTGTTTTTTTGGCACAGCCAAATTTATCTGAATTTATTATAAGGGTAGTTCAGGCTATCTGTTTCTGTTGTTTGGCTTTAATGAAAAATGGGTGTTATAAATAATTTTCATGAAGTATGCAGTAACCTGTAGGCATCATTTCATTTCCTTCTCACAGATTCACTGCAGCTGCTTGCTCCACTTTGGCAACCTTTCCTTTAATTTGTAATCAATTACACTGATTAAATACGTTTTCACTGCTCCTCACCTGAGCCTGAAAAAGGTATTTGATAATACATTTGTAGGAGAATTTTATTCTTGGTATTTCTCAATATTGTTTCAGACTTCTACATTTTTCTCACTGAAATAAGGATGGTCTTTTATGAGCAGCTCTGTTTTCTGACAGATCCCCAACTCTATTTCACAGGTGACTGCTACAATAATTTTACGTACAGTTTTGGCAATGCTCTTGAGTCCAATGGATTCAAGTCTTTGTGGCACCTGAACTTAATCAAAGATGATGTCTTGGAAGAACAAAGCAGAAGAAGAGAGAGGTGAGGCTTTTATAGAAGTTAGAAGAACACTTCTGTGATAATTTTCCCTTGGTCAAATATTTACTGATACATGAATGAGCAATACGTAGAAATGGAATGAGAACAGAAATTGCTTGCTCTAGCAGTGAAAAGGCTGCATTTTTCTAAAAGTATGCCTTTCATACCTTGGAAGAGTCCTGTGAGATAAGGCCCTGGAGGGAAAGGGGGCCTCTAGAAAGCTGGTCAATATTCAAGAATCACCTCTTCCAAGCTCAAGAGAGCTCCTTCCCAGTGAATAAGTCAGACAAAAATGCCAGGAGCCTGTGTGGATAAACAAATTGCTCCTAGCCAACCTCAAACACAAAACCAAAACATACACAGAGCAGAAACAAGGACGAGTAACCTGGGAGAAATACAGAAGCATTGTCCAAGCATCCAGAGATGAAATTAGGAAAGGTAAAGCCCAAATGAAACTGAGTCTTACCAGGAATGTCAAAGACAACAAGAAGGGCTTACCTAAATACATAGGTGATAAAAGGAGGACTAGGGAAAATGTGGGCCCATTGCTCAACAAGATGAGGTACCTGGTTACACAGGACATGGAAAAGACTGAGGTACTGAATACCTTCTTTGCCTCAGCCTTTACTAGCAATACTAACAAGACCAGCCTTCAGAGGTCCCAGAGGCCAGAGGGAAAGTGTGGACCAAGGAAAGTGGTGCTTGGAAGATCCTTCTTTGTGGAAGAGGATCAGGTGAGGCAATACTTAAGCAAATTGCACATACATAAGTCCATAGGCCCTGATGGGAGGCACCCATGAGTGCTGAGGGAGGGAGCTGGCAGATGTCATTGTGAGGTCACTCTCAACAATCTTTGACTGTGGCAACTGGAAGAAGTTCCTGAAGACCGGAGGAAAGCAAATGTAACTCCTATTCTCAAAAAGGGCAAGAATGAGGACCCAGGATACTACAGGCCAGTTAGGCACATTAAGGACAAGAAAATCATCAGGAGTAGTCAGCATGGCTTCACACAGGGGAAGTCATGCTTAACCAACTTGATAAATTTCTGTGAGGAAATGAGTGTCCTGGTAGACAAGGGGAGAGCTGCGGATATTGCCTACCTGGACTTCAGGAAGGCCTTTGACACTGATAAGATCCTCATAGACAAGCTATGTGTAGCTCTTCAAGCTACATTAATTTTTTTCGCAGGAGATACAATCTGAGTAAATGTCATGTTTATTTAGTCGTGTTTTTACATGAAAGGATGAATAAAACACAAATATGTACAGTATGTTCTCAGCTATGTATAGAGCTAACTGTTACTGACATTTTAGGTGATTTTTCTTCAGACTGCCAACTGAGGAGACCTTGAGAGAGGGTTAATGTGGGTTACTTGCTGTAATGGCTGAGGGTGGACCTCAAGTAAAATTTTCATTTTTGTATCTTAGGAACTAATCATGGTCATTTAAGCAAGTAGTTCAAGAAGAAGATAACATGCAGTTGGACTGTAACTAAAAGCTGAAGAGCTATGATTTTCAGCCATGAGAAAGGAATACAAATGGTTTTCAGGTCTAGTTTGATGCCTAGGAGAAGAACTGGAGTTGGAGAAGTAGAGTGCAGTTTATGATCCTCTGAAGATCCCTCGTTCCCTTCCTTTGCTATAACGGACCCTTATGGTGGTAATTTTTAGGCATGAACAGAATTCCTAGATGAGTTAAATTAAATAAATCTTACGAGTATATCCAAAAGAGCTGTCTAGACAGCTAGAATACAGAAGGTGAGCTTGAGGACAGAAGAGGCATGCCTAAGGTATGTATAACAGTAAGTCAATGCATAACAGTCACAGAAACGTGCCTTCTTAAATGGGCCTATTTCTCAGCTAAAACTGGGTAAACAGGAAAAATTATTTTCTTCTTGTCAGTATCTTATTACAAGGTCAAAAGAAGAAAAAAAAAACCCAGCATGTCCATAGCCTGGGTAGCATATTGAAGTATATTGAATCATACCATACACAAACACTCAGATCTGAAACATACTGCAGACATTTATTTATGTAAAAGGGAATACATTTATTTGTGTAAAAGGGAATAATATTTGCTTCAGATTTGGTGAAGGTTAATCCTTCTGGTCGACAACTGTTTTTGTATTTTTCATATTACTTCATTTATTTCTGGAGTTTCAACAATTATATTCTGCTTTCTTTAGTCAATACAATAAAGTAGTCTGGAGTTTGTTCTTGGGTGCTCTTTGCATTTGGACTCAGAAATATACTACAAACCAAACATTCATCATAACATTTTGTCAGGCACATAAAATAAAGTTCTTAATAAAATCAAAAGCAAGGAATTATTGTCATACGTTCATTCAATGACTTTCTGTCCATATAAATCCTGCATAAAATCCTGTCTCTGCTGAAGTTCAGAGTTTGATGCTAAAACTGAAATAATCTGATCCTGAGTTTACAGGATCTGATCCTGACCTGTAGGGAGTGTTTGGGATGGGACAACAGTGAATGAAAGGAACAGGAGAGAAAGAAGTTCTGAGTTCTTATAGTGTGACTCTGATGTTAAGTAGCATGTGCACTTATGTATTGCCTTTTCCCCCCTTTCTTTGTAACAGACACTGTCTTTTGTTTCAGTCTTTCCTCCCCCTACTCTCACTGAATGTTTGTATAATAGAAAATATATGCTGTTCCTTGGAAACAAAGTATTTCATTTCTTGCAGCTACTAACAATTTACTTTTCTCAGAGTCAGAATGCAAACATTCTGCTTCTGTTTTTCTTCACCTCAGATCATCCCGACAGTGCTTTATGCTGCTGGAAGGACATTCTGAAGATAGACAAAAACATAGCAAAGTATCCTTGCTACAGTAGCTCAGTTCTGATATGATCTGGCTGCTGTGGTTGTGTGGCTTGAACATCAGTCTTTTAGAGACTGGCTATTGGTCTCATAGTACCGATATGAGAAGGTAAAGGCCAGTATCTTGCTCACACAACCAGACAATCTCCCTGTCTCTTTTGTCTTTGAAAAATGTCCATGAGTACATACATCCAATTAAATAATTCAAACCCATTTGTGCAGTCTTTCTCAGTTAAGGTTCTTTTCTCATATACTAGAGCAAAAGCTGATGAACACAAATATGTTCATCTGCTCTAATTAAATTACCTTTCAATTAATGAAATCACACATGGATTAACTTCAGTGCCTCCTTCCAGTTCCTGTAAGAGCATCCTTTTCAAATAAACACCCAATTAATAAAATTTATTTTTATGTCTGAAAACTTTTTAGTGCAAATAGCCAGATATTGCTCCAAGTCTTCAAGGTCTAGTACCACATGGAAGAAAAGAGGTCATTTTAAATACTTCCACAAGGTTCTGATTGAGTGGAAAAAAAACCCCTGAAACTCCAAACCTATTCAAAATTCTGCAATACAGTTAAAGAAGTAAAGTGATTGGTGCACATATTTCAAAGGTGCTTGTGTGAAAACATTATTAGAAAAAGTGACATCAGCATATTTTCCCCATTTATTTCACAAGAAGGATTAGAAAGCATAAAGTGGCTGCATCATTTGAAAGTTATTCAGATCTTTAGAAAAGGAATGGATCACACAATTTAATTTACAAAGTCTGCAAATCCTGTCATTCTTTTACTTTATGTCAGATAATCCTATCCCCAGATACATAATTCTACTTACAGTACATTTTGATTAAATAATTGAGAACAAAGAAATTTAACCAACACAGCAGATTCACTTACTTTCCTAATTTAATTACCTTTTACCTTTAGCCCTAGCTCAGTTTTTGCTGTAGATCAGATCAAGAGAGAGGGAAAATTTAAAAATTGTTGAAGCATTTAAAATGAAATAATAAGAAAGAAATAGTTATAGGCTATCTCATCATCAATTCCAAGCACATTTTTGCATGTGTACATTACTATAATACTTCTGTCTTACAATTTGTTACATTTGTTAGTACCTTGGAAACCAGATAAGATTTTTTTTAGATGCAAAGTTTTAATACAATGACCTAATTCAGACTCAATCACCTTTGACTCATAAGTATTTAATACCATAATAGCTATTTCAGCACTGTTTTTCAAGGCATCTTGTTAGATGCTTCAAGAACCTGACATAATATCTTAAAATATATTTATTAAGGAAAATAATTACAGTTATGGCATTGCTGTGACTTGCCAGAGAGAAAACCATATAGAATGACCTGTAGGTTTGGAAAAAACCTAGCAACCAGGCTGATTACAAAATGCAAGGGTAATTGGTACATTTCTGATTTATGATTTATGATTATAGTAATTATAAAATACTTATTAATAATCCACTCAGTTTCTGTAGAACCCTGTTTATTAATGAAGAGTATGCTGCATCACTACAAGGCCTTCTATCTAAAGGATTTATTTGGTGGGACTACTTATGCCAACACAGTGAATGAGAAAAGAGATAGTATAGGGGTTGAAAAGGGATCTAGGTAATTCTTTGAATTTGAACTCAGTGGCAGTATTATCTGAATGAAAACCTTGATGTTTGACCTTAAGCTTACTAAAATATGAGCAAAATAGCAAAAGTTTAACTTGGAGATATACTTCACTTGTGCACATCCATTTGGTTTTGATTCTTACTTAGTTTATTTTGATAATTTTTAGTTTTTAGTTGAAAGCAGTCTGTATCATCACTGAAACAATTCAGGTTATAAGAAGATAGTGGACTTTACTGAAGTTATTTGATACTTTAACTTTAAGGAAGGTCAGTAACCTCCTGTGTGGGAAAAGGGCTCTGACTTTCCTCCATTCTTTTTGTATTGGAGAATTCGGATACCTGGATGAGAGGTAATTAGATAATGTTAAATGAAGAATCCTTTATGCTGTGTACAAATGAAATGTAGTTAATTTGAACTTCTTGTTCTTGACTTTCATACTGAAGATTTGTGGACCACAGCATTGACTGTAGACAGTATTGTTGAAAAGGAACTTCAATTCTTGAGAAGTTAGACACTAAAATACCTAACTTCGTAAAATGGAATGCAGAATCTAATCTGGAAAAAACATCCTATTAAAAGCTCAGGAAATGATCAAATGAACCAGCTTGGTGATAAATGAGTTGACAGCACAGGAATTAGTTACATTTGACTTCTGTAGTGCGATTCACTTGCTTAAACATGTCATGTGTCATTTTTTACTACCTACGGTTTCCCTCTTAGACCTGTACCTGTAGGTGCCTTGTCACATCTGTCTGTCCTGTGTACATGTCTTGGGCATCCTAAAGTAAAAACATTGATGTATTGGAGTGAATCCAATGGAAGGTCACCAAGATGATTGGGACCTGGAGAACATTAGGTAGAAGTAGTGACTGTGAGGACTGGGTTTATTCTAGAAGGCAGAGGGTATCTTACTGCTGACTTCAACTACCTTACAGGAGGATGTGGAGAATATATAGCCAGACTCTTTTGGGATGTGCACAGTGATAGATGAAAGGCACAAATATAGTTTACAAAGAGGGAAGTTCTGATTCTGTATTAGGAAAACAGTGTTCAGCATGAGGATAGTCAAATACTGAAACTAGATGTCCAAAAGAGTCCTGGAGTCTCCACATGTGGAGATATTCAAAATTCAGCTCAAACTGAGAAATCTGAAAATTATTGAACCAGCTAACCCCCACAGATCCCTTTTAATCCATATTAAACTATGACTCTATGCTTGTACACTTGAAGTATGCCCTCTAAGTTTACAGAGCAGGCAATTGTGTGTCATGATCCATTTAACATGCTTCAGCCATCTACAATAAGAATCAATCCCTAAAAATATTAATTATCCTATGCTGGCTCTAAAGATTTACTAATATGGATGCAGTCTTCTAAAATTTGTTCATATTAATCCTATTGCTAGGATCAGCATGATCATTGTAAAATGACACAGCATTTGGAAATAATGGACTTCAAGAATATTAATATATCTTTTGGGGATCAATATCCCAGAAGCTCTTCTTTCCAAATGTTAACAGGGATCCTTCTTCAGTAGTTAAAGTTGATCAAAAAAGCTGAATCACTCTTTACTCAATAATTTAATGATTATGGTTGTCATCATATGTATGGAAGGCATCTGCTTCATGTCCTCAGCCAGAGGGGCTTCTAACCTTGAAAAATGCACAGTCTCTAGGCAACAGGCATAAAAACTCTCCCACTGAACTCTCCTCTCCTCTCCTCTCCTCTCCTCTCCTCTCCTCTCCTCTCCTCTCCTCTCCTCTCCTCTCCTCTCCTCTCCTCTCCTCTCCTCTCCTCTCCTCTCCTCTCCTCTCCTCTCCTCTCCTCTCCTCTCCTCTCCTCTCCTCTCCTCTCCTCTCCTCTCCTCTCCTCTCCTCTCCTCTCCTCTCCTCTCCTCTCCTCTCCTCTCCTCTCCTCTCCTCTCCTCTCCTCTCCTCTCCTCCCCTGTTGTACTCTTATCATGTCCTATCCCACCCTTCCTTTCCTTATCCTCAAGGATATTTAATGCCTCCCCTCTACAATATTTGACAAGAAAATATTTCCCATATTTGTGTTGCTAGCAATATTCAGAGATCTGATTTCTTGAACAAATATCATTAAAGAAAAATAAAAAATATTAAATAAATTTATTTTTCAAAGTGCTCCATGAGGTTTTTGTTATACTAACCTTCATTTTCCACCTTCCAATTCTACCTATGAATTGCTGTCTTCTCAAGTTCAATGAGTAATTTCTCCTGTGGCAGCATGTCATCTGCTTCACTGAAGTCCGGACACGTTTCATCTACTACATTTCCCTTCTCTGAAAAATAGGTGTCAAAGAAAGATATATAGCTCACATGATCTATCTCTAGTACAATCTATCCCATTTACCATTTTCCTTCATGTCTCCAATTATTTCCTTCCAAATACCTTCTAAAGTTTTGCATATTTTTAAGTCCTGTTTTGTTACTGTCCGGATCATCTCTTTTTATTAACTGTGCATGCTGTTCTTTGATTACTTAGAACTACCTCTACCTTGATGCATTTATTGAAAAATCTTGCCATTACACCTGCAATTTCATTTGCTATTTTTTTTTTCAGGAGGAGAAAATGTTTCATCCCTGACTGCATTAAGTTGCTTGATTTTACTCTAATTTCAGATATGAATCTTAATTTTCTACTCTCATCTTCTCTTTGATACTGCATTCAGTATTGTTGTCCATATTGAAAACTAAAGTTTTCATTTTATTTTTAGAACATTCCATGAATAATTTAAGTCTGTATTTTACCCCTCAATGCATAAATATCTTTTTCTTTCCTTTTTTTTTTTCTTGTTACTTTTTTTCCTGAACAGAAACCTAAAAGTTATTATTCCTAAAACATGCTAGACATCATTTACATCAGCTAGAAGTGAAACAGAAATATCTTTCAGAATTAGTCAGATTATTGAAAAATACATATGCAAAATATGAAGTCCATTTAAAAGCCAGAGTTCTTATGCAAGGGCATCTTGGCTTTATTTATTCTAGTAACTCAATAAATCCTTACAAACAGTCACAGAATCACAGCATTTCAGAATAATAGAATGGCTGATGTTGGAAGGTGCCTCCTGAGATCATCTTGTCCAACCACCTCCTCAGAGCAAGGTCAATTAGAGTAAGTTTCTCAGCGCCATGTCTAATCAGGTTTTGAACATCTCCATGGAGAGATAGTTCACAGCTTCTCTGGGCAGACCATTCCAGTGTTTGACCACCCCCAGAGTAAAACCAGAATTTTTTCTTATGTGCAAGTGGAATTACCTGTATTTTGATTTGTATCCACTGACTCTTGTCCTGTCACTCCATAGCTCAAAGAGGAGTTTGGCTCCATCTTCTTTACTCCTCGCCCCCATCAGGTGTTTATACGTATCCCTGAGCCTTCTCTTTTCCTGGCTGAACAATCTAAGGTCCCTCTGTATCTTCTATGTTAGCCTACTGAACCATCTTTGTGGTCCATTTCTGTAGTCCTTTGCTGAACTAGTCCCAGTAAGTCCATATCTTTCTTGTACTGAGGAGTTCAGAACTGGACATAACACTTCAGATTTGTCTCACCAGTTCTGAGCAGAGAAGAAGTATCACCTCCCTCAATCTGCTGGCAGCATTCCTCCTAATACAGCCCAGAATGTTGTTGGCCTTCATTGTTGCAAGGTACATTGCTGGGTCATGGTCAGCTTGTCCACCAGGACTCCCAAGACCTTCTCTGCAGAGCTACTTTACAGTTGGTTGGTCCTCAGCATGTGCTGGTGCAGGGTTATTCATCCCCAGGTTCCAGACTTTGCGTTTGCCTTTGTTGAACTGCATTAGATTCCTTTCTGCCCAGCACTCCAGCCTGCTGAGGTCCCACTCAATGGCAGCACAACCTTCTGGTTATCAAACACTACTCCCAGCTTTGCATCATGTGCAAACTTGTTGATAGTGCACTGTGCCCCAAAAGTAATGAACATGTCAAATAGTATTGGCCCCAGTGTCAACCCCTGGGGTACACAACTGGAGACTTGTTTCTAGATGACTTCATAGTGATGACCATAATCTTTTGGTTCTAGCACATGAGCTAATTGTCAGTGTAGCTTGCTATTCCATTCAGTTTGAATGTTATGAGAGATAGTCTTGAAAACTATACTAAACTCAAGGTAGACAACAATCCCCGCTCTCCCTTTATCCACTAAGTCATCTCATGGGAGAAGATGGTCAGGTTTGTAAAGCATTGCTTCACTTCATAAAATGATGCCAACTACTCCCATCACCTTCTTCTTAGATCTGAAAACGGTTTCCATGATTATTTACTCCATCAACTTCACAGGGGTCAAGGTGAGCTTGACCAGTCTGTAGCTCCCTGGATCCTCATTCTCGCCCTTCTAATGATCAGAGGAACATTTGCTTTCTTCCAGATCTCAGGGATATCCTCTGATCACCATAATATTTAAAAGATGATTGAGAATGGCCTTTCAGTGACATCAGCCAGCTCCCTCAGCACCCATGGGTACAGCCCATCAGGTCCCATGTGATAAGGGATGTTAAGATCATGCCTCCTCCAGCAGTTCTGGCCAGCCCAGGACTTTCTCCTGCCCCGCCACTGGAGCTGCTGGATACAGCTACAGCTTTTCAGTTTGAAGGTTCAACCAGCAGTGAAGCTGAGCATGTATCCCAACACTGACCGGTCCAGCTAGGTGCTTGCTGCACACACACAGCACTCACACACTTATCCCACAGGCACCCCACACTTGCGGGTCCCCCCAAATACCAGCATGGACCCTCTGTCTGAGTGATACCCCTGCCCAGACGTGGGGTCTTCTACTCACCGGCTGGTCCAGCTTGGAGTTTGCCAGTGAATTCACACACACCCCCCATGCACACTCCCTTTGGGAAAGGTACAGACACTCATCCCCAGCAGCTGGCATCCAGCACACAGGCTGTGACCCACGGTCACGATCCAGCCACTGGCGCTGAGTCTCTCACTCTCCTCACTCACACCTGTCCCCCCAGAAGCTGTTTTTTGGGACACACACCTTTTCTGCCCCAGTGGCTGGAGGTTAAAGACCCCACCAGCTCCAGTAGCTGATGTCAAGACTCCACTGGCTCCAGTAGCTGCCACCACAGACCAGGGGTTCCCATAACCCTGGTCTGATCCCAGGAGTTGACACCCAGTTCCCTCATGCCCGTATACCTCCCCCCCTGCCCCCCAGTAGCTGGCACTGGGTCCTTGCAGCACTGATACACATGGGACAGGGAGCGAGATTACACAGATCATTAAGAAAGGATTTAGTAAAACAGGACAGACTGTGGTGACTGGACACATTTTTACATACAACCAGCCCCTTTTACACCACTGTCTGTCTACCTCCTTTTAGTTTCTCCCTGCTTCCCCTTTCTTTACATGTCCTCCCATGCGTCTGTGCAGCTCTGTCAACACCCACACCCCTCCCAGTCAGGGTGTCCCCTGGTTTAGTCTTATCAGTTGCAAAGTCCAGGTTGATCTTCCAGGAAGTGATGCCTGTATTTTCTGGATAGCCCATCAATGAGTGTGACTGGTGAGGTTTGTGTCTTGTAATTGGCTCCATGTGTGTTTTGTCATCTCTGTGTTTGGTATAGTTTCTGCTTTCTCCCTTTTTCCTTAGTTTCTCATTTGACAAGATCCCCAATCAGATAACCTCACTGGAATAAATGTTCTCACACTCCACATGCCTTCATCAATTAGTGCGACTGACCAGGTTTTGTTCTCATCACTGTCTCCTTTACCATATGTTGTTTAGTTTTGTGTCCCTGTATGTTCTTGCTTACAGCTTCCTCCTTTTCCTATTGTATTTTTTTTTTAAGTGAAAAAGGTCCTTGACTAGGTACCCTTAAAGGAGCACTTTCCTTCCACATAATGTTACACAATGGACTTTTTCATGTCTAATTTGTTTAAACATTTCCTAATCTGATCCTCCTCCATCAAGGAGTTTCTCAGTGGCCACGGGGGCCTGGGATTCATGACGGCTGGTCATACCACTAAAGGCTGACGCAAGGATGACATTGACTACCTCAGCTCTTTCCATATCCTTTGCCACCTCACCTCCTATTCATCAGAGGATCAGCATTTTCCTTCTGATATATCTGTAGAGGCTCTTGTTGTTGTCCTTCATATCCCTTGCCAGATTCAACTCCAGGTGGGTTTTGGCATTACTATCTGTATTCCTGCATGTCTGGACAGTGTCACTATATTCCTCTCATGTCTCTTGTCCCTGCTTCCACCTCTTGTATATTTCATTTCTACATTTGAGATTTGTCACTCTTGCTTTAGTTCCTGCTCTCTGGGATGAACCATTCTTGAGCTTGGAGGAGGTGATTCTTGATCCTTCCTAAACCTAGGTCTCAGTAACCTATGCTGGAAACGAGCAGACTGGTCTGTGTTAAACATTTCCTCAGCACCTGTTATGGGTTGACACAGGCCACAGAGTTTTCTCAACAGACAATTTGCGTGCTACCAACCTCTCTGGTGGGGTAAAAAGTGTGTAACAGGTTGTAGGCCATTCATACTTCCTGGCCTCTGCCACAGAACTGTCCCAGGCACATTCAGCTTACTGGAATTGACATAGCAATGGCATTTGAATCTTTTGCTTTTCATCTTTCTGGATTGTTGTCTTTAGCCCTAGATTTCTGCACTGCTGCTCACTTTTCCATTAATTCTTAGAAATCTATTGCTGGTTCATTTGATAGATTTCATAAATCTATCTTCTAGCTGGACACGTGGACTATGACTATACTGCTATACTGATAATTACAGAAAAATATGGGCTAATGATGTTCATTCCTCTCTAAGGGCATGGGTTGGAGACTGTCTGATATCTGTGGTGCCTAAGACTGACTACTTCTACCACGCAGAAGCTGCATTCATGCCACATCTCACTCAGCCCTCTGGGCCCCATGATGTAGCTCCTTGGCCCTATCATATAGTTATCAGTTTCTGTGCTTTCTCAGCTGAATGTGTCTGCAACAATTTGGTGGTTGAACTTTGGCCAACCAGAGGAGTGTTTTTATAGCATGAAACTGTTTCAGACCCTAGAAGTTGAAAGAAAGCAGAGATCCTTGAGGCTGAAAAGCCCCAGGTGGTAAAAGACTGCTCAGAGTGAAAGTAACCAAATTGTGCTGATCAGTTCTGGTTTTTGGGGTGATGCCCAAAATAATCTTTCAGACCTTTGTTCAGGCATTGTCCTGAGTGCTACCTGGAGTGGTCTAAACAAATAAGGCAAGTGAATAGCCCAGGGCTCTGTTTGTTAACTTGCTTCCTCTTCTCTGTTTCTCATTAGTTTCAACATACTCACAAAATTTCAGATGAATGCATGGAGGTTATTTGCCATCTATAGTCAGCTTAGTCAATACGACACTTAAGACTTCCTCCTCGGCATAAAGTCTAGGCATGACAGTGGAAAGCTGATGGGAGAAAAAGATAGGATGATGATAAATTAGATAAATTATGACAATGAGCCTTTGGTGTCACACATACAGAAATAGGACAGAAACATCTGTCCTGTAGTTTCTAATCAAGACTAGCTAAGAGGGTAGCTAACTTCTAACCGAGAGTAGCTAAAATAATAGATTCAGCATTCACAAGTCAGAGAATATTATGTTTTCAATGGAAACATGGGAGTCTTTTAAATGTAACTTGAAAGTTAGTCATTAAATTCAGGTAAGATGTAGGGCTGAGACTCCAGAATTTTTCTGTCTTGAATCTGTGGAGGGGATTAAAGTATTTTTCTCCTGAACAGAGCAGCAGTGAAAATTAACTCCCTCAGGGACCACACTTACCCATTTTTTTTTTCTAGTTCCTGTTCTTTGCTTTTATTTTTACACATACCTCCTTTATTCTTGCCCCTGTTTTACAGACTCCTCTCTATTGCATGCTTTCTCTTATTCTTTCCTTGGGAAAACAAGAGCTTCTGTAAGAAGAGCTGTGCTCCATTCAGGGCAACACTGAGTTCCCTAAAGCTGCTCGTGCAAATGCTTCTGGAGACAGCACTGGAATCCAGGTAACCAACTTTAATATGATGGCCTGATCATGGAATAAACAGGTTCCTTATGGCTTTTACCTCTCCTAATAGGTGTTTATATTATTCTATCTGTTGTTGTCTGTACATCCAAGAAATTATTAATTCTCTGTGACAGTCATCTCCATAATAACACATTCTATCCACTCTTCCATTACTTTCCTTCACTTTGTGCATTCTTTCTATACAACCCATTCTCTCATTTTTCATTTAATCGGAAAGTATTTTGCCATCTATCTGGGCAAATATTTTATTTGTTTCATGAACCTGACCTATATATGTTTGATTTAAGATTAATATCAGACTATTTATTTTACAAAAAATGTATTTTCTATGTATTCTATGATTAGGAAATATATATTCTAGATATTCTAATATTTCTATATTTTCACTCATCCCCCCCCAAATATCAGAAATAACTTCTTTATTAAGATGTCGGTTCCCAATATGTCATGCTACACTGGTTTAAATGAGATGCAAATCTCTTAATCGAAGCAAACTAAAACCAGATTTCTGGAGCAGTATTTTTAATGACATAGCTTATAAAAAAAATTGGAGGGTAATTTTTGTGATTTAAATGGGGTTATAAATAAAGCCACGGATCTTTTTAGCTCTATATCCTCTTCCCAATGAGAAGCTTGAGGCAAAAATAGCTTAAAAAAGCCTCTCTGTCTCATCTGTTTCATGTTAAATGACTTCTTGTTCTGCACATTAAGAGGTGTAGTTTCCTTTTCCTTTTACTGATAATAGCTCTTAAAAGACTTTTAAATAGCATTGCCTGGTCTGGGTAAATGTATGCAGACTACCACCTTTGCTCATATTCAGAAGTGCCACAAAACAAGCTAAATAAAAAAAATAGGAAAAAACAGCACTCCATGTAAGAATTGCTGAGGAAAGGATGACTTTCATTTTTTGATTGGTGCCATCTCCAAACTGCCATTAATATTTATTTCACATAGATTTGCATGTGGATCAGAAGAAAACCAGGTATCTTACTGGTTTTATCTATCCATCCATGGTATGTGGAGTTATGCCCTGGAATACATGATTCTTTATAATTGTTTCATGACAGTTATTTCTAGTGATCAGATCACCAGTTACAGTTTACCCATTTTTAAAATGCTTTGATATTGCTTGTTAATCTTAGCAAATGATCGCCATAGAACAAATTAATAATAAATTCATGACAAGAATGACAGCAAGTGAATGTGACAAATTCAAGGTTTTGTGTATGACTCTAGTGCATAATAAGGATTAGTGATCTTTAACAATGTATACATTATAACTCAAAGCAATATTTTAGAATAGCATCTGTATTTTCCTGGTACTGGTGTCCCGGGTACCTGCAATTATTTTTTTTCCCCTACTCTTCTAAGATTATACTGAAGTGCATGTAGTGCAAATCAGACCTTTTATATAGCATGTTCTTTTTTTGTCTATGGTACATATTTTAAAAATATCACCTCTCAACTGTTCAGGAAAGCCCTAGAACATGTAAAAAAGTTTCCTTAACTTCAGTAGAAATTAAGCAGGTGTTTCAAACTAATCACTTGCTGAAATGCTTTGTGAAATGGGATTTTAATCAACAACTCTACTATATATTTACTTTCTAGAAGTATAGATTTTTTTCAATCTAATTGAGAGGGTGAGCCAGTTAACAAAGCTAATTTAGTGGCATATGTCTGAGCAGTACTAGTTTTATTAGCTGCCTTTTAGAAACGATGTCCATTAACTACAAAACTAATAGCCTGATTCTAAATTCATTTGTTACAGAGAAGAAATACTTACTCCCATGTTCCCACTCATATACTACTTACCAGAGTAAATGCAGGCCTTTGTAGGTTCAAATCTTTATTTAGTTCATTGTTGCTGGCAACTGTTCACTATTGTTCTACATAGTATATAATCTGCAGTGCATTATTTAGTACAATTTATGGCATGCTTTTCATTCCATAATTTCCAAGGACTGCTCCTTGGACTCTGCAGTAGAGGTGACAATTCTCTAAGCTGTAGAAGCTGGTGATAATATCTGGGGCTGTTTATAAGAAAGAAATACACACAGTGGCAAACTTCAGCCACACTATAATTCCTCTCAACATGCCTTTCATGCAGGTATATAGGCATTTATGCGTAATAAGCTGGGTCTCTAGTAGGGTCTCTGACATTGGGTAATTGTATTCAGGGGAGTCACCATTCATAAAGCATCTTCAACTGGGTGTTTCTACTTCCTTTTCAGTAGTTGAGATGAGAATTATCTTTACATTTTGACGCTAACACAAAAAGCTAATTTAAATGTTATATTTCCAGAACTGATGGGAAGCAGTTTTCCCTTGGACTGTTAACGCTCTCTAGTTCTACATACATGTTACTCTGCAGATAGGTTCCTTGAAGAGGCAGTTTACTGGTTTATGTTATGTTTTACCTGGGGGGAATAGAAGCTAGAATGATGATATTGCTTGTATATTCATGTGAAATTAGAACAATTTTCCTAGCATTTCCTAAGTGATTCAGTGAAAGATGTATTACTTCCAAGTTTCAGAGTCCAGTTTTTAATTCTTGCGGTGGCAGAGCTGAAAAATTATCATAAATTATTTCCCTCTTTTTTTTTTTTTTAAGTGGAAAAATATATTTTGTTACCTGGCTCCTATTAAAATGTAAATGTGGGGATTATTTGTTGCCTGAAAAAAACTTAAATCAAGATAGAGTGCCTTTTTCTGAAGAGAAGATACAGTTCTATTGCCACTCCACTGACAGTGGGAACTACTGTTTGAAATGCTATGTCATATTTTATACTGGAGGTTAGACTAGATATTCACAGGTCTTTCTTGATCTCTACATTTATGAAGCCTGAGGGCAAAAATAGACAAATTGTTGTCATGGTTTAAACCCAGCTGGCAGTCAAACACCACACAGCCACTCGCCCACCTTTCCCACGCAGGAGACGGCCAAGGTTTGAAGGGTAAAAGGAAACTCTTAGGTTGAGATAAAAACAGTAATAAAATAAAACAATAACAATAATAGAAAACAGGTAATGCACAATGTAATTGCTCATCACCCACCGACCAATACCCAGCCCATTCCCTGCAAACATTCTCAAAATACCAAGATCCCAAACCCACAATCCTGGAAGCAAGAGAGAACCCCCCACTTCCCACCCAGCCCTCCTCTATATGCTGAGCATGACGTTACATGATATGGAATATTCCATTGGCTAATTTGGGTCCAGTGCTCTGGCTCTGCCTCTTCCCAGCTTCTTGTACACCTGCTCACAGGCAGGACATGGGGAGTTGGAGAGTCCTTGATGTCTTAGCAACAACTGAATACATCAGTGTATTATCAGCATTCTTCTTATACCAAATCCCATATTGAAACAAAACACAGCACTATTCTAACTACTAAGAAAAAAAATTAACTCTATCCCAGCCGAAACCAGGACAACTGTCTTTGCTCAGAGTTTTTGCTATATGTAATATCTGCCCAAAGTATAAAAAATTTCAGAAAGCTGCAACTCCTGATACCAAGAATGCAGGATAAAAAACGATTCACAGTTCTAACCACAGTGACTACTGTGTGTAAAAGAATAATTAAATATACCTTATCTACTGCTTTTTATTTTCAAAGCATATTGTAAACATTACATAATCAATTTTCACAGGAACCCAGTTAAGCAGATAAGTACAACTAAATTAATTTAAACTGTTCTTTGTATTCAGGCTGCTTTGTGATGTTATCAGGATATGGAAGAGAGCAGAACTCCAACAGTCAGCTTCCCTGAAGCCCTTTCACACAAATGGGCACGTGCCCTGCCTGGGGGTTGACTCTAATGTCCTGTGTTTCTCTTTCACTCTATCATCTCATTCTTTTCCATTTTTTCTGCCATTGATCTCTTTCTTGACATACTAGTTTGGTAGTTTGTGATGAGAGATGAGAGGTGCATCTACTATAGTTATTATTTCCAGTTGGCTTAAAAACTGAGGGTTTCCCTAACTTGTTCTTTTTTCTTCCTTTTTGGGAGAACTGTTTAGTCACAGCAGCTTTACTCACTGAGTCCTATTACAATTAACATCCATGATGATTCTATTTATTATTGACTACACTGAGAGGGTGATTGGGCCATTAGCACTTAAGGACTTTTTTGGCACATTAACCAAAATGGACACAAAAGATGTTATGAAACTGTTTCATTTCCACTAGGCTGGTCTCTATAAAAATGAAGTTTTAATAAAAATTATTCTGCAGCTAGTAAGTCAAAGGAACCTACAAAACCCATTAGTATCCTTGCAAGATAATACTACTTAACAATCTATAGCTTTCTTTTTTTTTGAACTGGAATGAATCTCTGAACTGTTCTTGAGAAGAAAAGCTAAAATCAGAACTTGGTATAAACATTTTATTTTGGCAGAAGAGTGTGGTTAGATCTGAACCCAGGCTTTTTGTCAGCCAAGACACTTATTGTTTTCTGTTGCTGTGTTTGGATCATGCTGAGAAAAAATGAACTGATGAGCAAACGCTGCTTAAATGGCTTGGCTAGCAAAGGGAACAGCTGCTGTTTCTGACTTATGATACATCCTTAGTCCACATGGTTATAAAATTGTTCTACATATTACTTCCTAGAATGGCATGCTTAGGGGTGTTTTACATTTATGTAAACCCAAGACAAGTTTGTTTAAGTGTTATGAGTTATAAGCCAAAATGCCCAAGCATTTAAACATTTGCTTATGGGTCCTTGCAAACTCCAAATACTCTTTCATTCAAAAAATAATTAAACAAATAAATAAATTGTCCCCTCTTGTGAAACTGTGTGAAAAACTCTACTCCGGATTACTGTTAGAAAAGATCTAGTCTAGATCAAGTTTTACGCTTGGCTTATCATTGTGGAATTTGAGCACTTGCAGCATTCAAAATTACAAAAAGACTGTGGAAGAGAAACAAAAGATACAATAAATGTGAACTACAGGGGCTTAGCAGCATGATGTAAATAAGTAACAGAAAAAAAGGAGTTTGAAGGTCAGAAAAACATCCCATTGTTGAGACATTAAACTGAGGAATTAGTTCCTCAAGAACAATAACAACTGGTCAAATACTTGAAAATGGAATGGAAGTACATGGAACAATATCTTCCTCTAACATTAAAATTTGAAGGATATTTCAATGTTTTGAGAAGCATGTATACTCTAAATAAATGTTTTTCTTATCTACATAGTTATAGTCACCTTGTTTCATTAAAGTGGAAGTGGTTTAAAAATCCAATATAGTTGTTACAGTTTTATTGTCTTGACTGAATTAATGACTTTTGCCCTATTTACACAAGCAATTCATGTCCTGGACCTCTCATTTTCAAATACTACAAATCAACTTTAGAACATTAATAACAAACATACTGACTGCAACACAAGAACAGGTTTCCAACAGAAGTTGGGGAATCTCCACCTCTGGAGTTTTTCAGGACTTAGATAAACAAATCAAGGCTTGATCTAGTGTTGGTGATAGTTCTGCTTCAAGTACAAGGATGAACTACAGAGGTCTTTTCCAGCCAACAGTTCCATGATTCCATGAATTTGCATGAGTTTAAATTTCTATGGTCCTCATACTCATAAAACTGGCTCTAAATCAATGTTAGATTAAATTAGCTGTTCCCCTCTGATTTGCTGGGAGAGTGGAGAAGGTACTCATGCTGTCTGTCTTTAGCATCCAAGTTGAGATTCCTGAGATAAAGACTGAAGTTTATGAGGCTTTCTGCAAAGTGAATGGAGAATGAAATGGTTCAGAACACCCTGGGCAGGCTTTGATTCTTATTTGTCCTGTATGAATCAAACTCTTGCCATAGCTCTTTCTATAGGTGGCCAATGGAGAGAGGGCTGCTAATTTGGGCACCTAGAATAGGTTTCATCTGATTGAACATAGATAACCATATCCGAGCTAGCTGTCCTAAGCTCTCTTTCTAGTCAATGGAGAAACAGTTATTTTAAGGATGTTTTTTATCTTTTCCTTTTTCAACTATGAACACTGTAGGCTGACTAGCTCAGACATAAACATCTACAGGAGAAGGACACAATGCTGACTCAGTCTAAACTGTCTGAAGTTAAAAGTTAGATGAGGTTGTATCACAATGATCTGGTCAAATGATTACATCAGACAGTGTGAATAAACCCCATCCTGATTACTGAAACTTAATCATAAAATTAGACACATAAGCCTAAAGATATACATTGATGTGAGGAGAGGAAAATAGATGGTGCTGGGGCCTGCAGCTCTTCATTTATGACGAACATACATTTGCTGATCTAAACTCACACCTGCATGATCAAGGACCACTACATTTTGCTGCCTTGGTTATCGCCATGTAGATACAAAGAAAGTGTAGCCAATGCAAACCAGTTTATTTTCATTGCACATAGGGCATTATGGTCACACCATAATCTCATAAAAGTTTACTGCAGGCTTAATCTCTAATAGGTCTACTCCCTAGCACACACTAAGTAGAGAAACTGGCATATGGCATGAGACACAGATGGATCAGCTCTGCATGATCTGTATTCTATAGTAGTTTGAGCCATGGTTTACAGTAGTTGAAGCACACATTTGCATACAGATTTTTTGTGAAATGCTTAGACTTACCCTTTGAAAAAAGAAATAATACTAGAAAGTAAAACATAATCATCTATTGAAAGGTTCAACCCTACAGTCATAGTATATTATCCTGTTATTCTGTGCTTTTAAGAGAAGACATTTGCTTGAGTAACTAGAATAACATACAGAAGATGGTATCTTATTTTGGTTTTATGCATGATAAAAGCATCAGTGCAGCATTTCAGAAAGTGACATGAGGAGGTGTGAACTCTGGAATATAAAAGAGAAAGTCTTAAAGATGGAAGAGGTGGTAGGGAGTGGAAAGTTGATTCAAGAGAAATGTGGTTATTTCACAGTTCTATGATATCATTCTGAAAAAGAAAGTACACAAATTATATTGTGCTGCCTAGTGCCTAAAACAAATAGACGAGGAGAAAGAACTAGTTGCCATGTTCAGCTGCAAAGCCTCCAGTCAGCTGTGGTGGTTTGACCTTGGCTAAATGCCAGGTACCCACCAAGTCGCTTTGTCACTTCCCCCCCTCTTCCCCCTTTTTTCCTCAACAGGGCAAAGAGGGGAAACAAAATAAGATAGGAAAAAAAAAAGACCCTTTTGAGTAAAACAAAAGCAGTTTTAATATAAACAAAGAAAAGCAAAGCAAAGTTCTGTGCATGGAAGCAAAAAAAAGAAACCACATTTATTCTCTACTTCCCATTAACAGGCAATGTCAGGCCTTCTCAGGAAGCCGGGCTCCGATACACGTAGTGGTTGCCTCGGAGGACCAAGGGTGACCCCACCCCCTTCCTCCTTTTTCCCAGCTTTATACTCGAGCAGACGTCATATGGTATGGAATATCCCTTTGGTCAGTTCGGGTCAGCTGTCCCGGTTGTGTCCCCTCCCAAGATCTTGCCCACTCTGTCCCGCTGCGGGGGGAAAATGTCGGAAAGAGCCTTGGTGCTGTGTAAGCACTACTCAGCAGTAGCCACAACACCAGTGTGCTATCAACACCCTGCCAGCTCCCAACACAAAACACAGCACCATGAGGGCTGCTATAGGGGGAAACCAATTCTGGCTCAGCCAGACCCAGTACAGTCTCCACCCCTTATTCGATACCATTTACGTCATGCCCAGGTCCCACATAATGCTCATTTATCCATGCCATAATCTTTCTTCACTAGTCTAGATGTTCAGTGACTTGGTTCCCATCTGTGTTCAGGACAGGAGCAGTATGTTTGACTGTTGAACTCCAGCACCGGCTAGGTTTGGGTCATCATTGCACGTATCTGGTTCACTCTTCATCGTTCCTACTTCCTCCATCACTTCCTGCAACATACAACTCATCCCACAGATTATTTTCCCCCCAAGGTTAAATCTCCTTGAGGCACACACTGAGTAGCCCCATCCTCTCTCATTAACCACCAAGTACATCTAGGTCCCTGAGCAAAAGCAATACCATGAGTGGGCTTGCCTTTTCCCAAGGGAGGAGCAATCCACACTGCCTTCCCCAGCCATTTCCCTGTGTGTACTACAGGGACCTTATCTCCTCCCACACTATGAAGGGGTTTTGTTTGGGCAGGACCAGGACGGTTAACGGATCCTCTGGTGTTAATTAGCCAAGTGGCTTCTGCTAAATTTATATCCCAGTGCTTCCATCCCCCATTGTCCAATGCTCTCAACATAGTCTTCAACAGTCCATTGTATCTTTCAATCTTTCCAGATGCTTGTGGGTAATAAGGGAAGTGATACACCCACTCAATGCCGTGTTTCTTTGCCCAGGAGTTTATAAGATTATTTTAAAAATGGGTCCCATTGTTTGATTCGATTCTTTCAGGAGTACCATGTTGCCATAAAATTTGCCTTTCAAGACCTAAGATGGTATTTCGGGCAGTGGCATGATTTACAGGGTACATTTCGAACCAGCCAGTAGTTGCTTCCACCATGGTGAGTATGTAGCGCTTGCCTTGGCGTGTTCGTGGCAGTGGTCCAATATAGTCAATTTGCCAGGCCTCACCATATTGAAAACTCAGCCATCGCCCTCTGTTCCAGGGAGACTTTACTCGTGTGGCTCGCTTGATTGCAGCACATGTTTCACATTCATGAGTGACCTGTGAGATGGCCTCCATGGTCAGGTCCACCCCTCGATCACGAGCCCATCTGTACGTTGCATCTCTCCCGAGATGCCCTGATGTTTCATGGGCCCATCAAGCTACAAATAGCTCACCCTTGCGCTCCCAGTCCAGGTCCAGCCGAGCTACTTCAATTTTGACAGCCTTGTCTACTTGCTCATTGTTTTGATGTTGTTTGGTGGCACGGCTTTTGGGCACATGAGCATCTACATGACATACCTTTAGAGCCACGTTTTCCACTCGGGCAGCGATGTCCTGCCACAGTGCAGCAGCCCAGATGGGTTTACCTCTGCGCTGCCAATTGGTCTTCTTCCACTCCTGTAGCCACCCCCACAGGGCATTAGCCACCATCCAGGAGTCAGTGTAGAGATACAGTACTGGCCACTTTTCTCGTTCAGCAATCTTTAGGGCTAGTTGGATCGCTTTTACTTCTGCAAACTGACTTGACTCGCCCTCTCCTTCAGTGGCCTCAACGACTTGTCTTGTGGGACCCCACACAGCAGCTTTCCACTTCCGATGGTTTCCTACCACTCAACAGGATCCATCAGTAAACAGAGCATAACACTTTTCATCTTCTGGTAACTCGTTATATGGCAGTGCCTCTTGGGCACGCGAGCCACCTCCTCAGGCAGTGCTCCAAAATCTCTACCTTCTGGCCAGTCCATGATCTCTTCCAGGATCCCTGGACGGTTGGGTTTTCCCAGTCGAGCTCGTTGTGTGATTTACGCTACCCATTTACACCAGGTAGCACTGGTTGCATGGTGCGTAGAAGGGATGTTTCTTTTGAACATCCAATGTAATACAGGCAATCACGGTGCCAAAAGGAGCAGTGCTTCTGTACCAGCAACTTCTGGAGTGGCTCAAATCCCCTCATATGCTGCTAGTATCTCCTTTTCAGTCAGAGTGTAGTGGGCTTCTGATCCTCGATATCCCTGGCTCCAAAATCCTAAAGGTCGACCTTGAGTTTCACCTAGTATCTTCTGCCAGAGGGTCCATGTGAGGCCATGCTCCCCGGTTGCTGTGTAAAGTACATTTTGCACAGCTGGTCTGCTCCGAACAGGCCCAAGAGCTACCGCCTGAGCTATCTCCTGTTTGATGTGCTCAAAGGCTTGTTGTTGCTCAAGACCCCACTCAAAATTGTTCTTCTTTCGGGTTACTTGATAGAGAGGGCTCACCAGCTGACTGTAACCTGGAATGTGCATCCTCCAAAATCCCACAAGTCCTAAGAAAGCTTGTGTTTCCTTCTTGTTGGTCGGTGGAGACATAGTTGCTATCTTGTTGACGACATCCATAGGCACATGACGGCATCCATCTTGCCATTTTATTCCCAAGAACTGAACCTCTTGTGCTGGTCCCTTGACCTTGCTTTTCTTTATGGCAAACCCAGCTCTCAGAAGAATCTCAATTACTTTTTGTCCTTTCTTGAACACTTCTTCTGCCTTGTTGCCCCACACAATGGTGTCATCGACGTATTGTACATGTTCAGGGGCATCACCCTTTTCCAGTGCAGTTTGAATTAGACCATGACAAATAGTGGGGCTGTGCTTCCACCCCTGGGACAGTCGATTCCAGGTATACTGGACACCCCTCCACGTGAAAGCAAACTGTGGCCTGCACTCTTCTGCCAAAGGAATTGAAAAGAATGCATTAGCAATGTCGATTGTGGCGTACCACTTGTCTGTCTTTGACTCCAGTTCATATTGGAGCTCTAACATATCTGGTACAGCAGCACTCAGTGGTGGCGTCACTTCGTTCAGGCCACGATAGTCTACTGTCAACCTCCACCCTCCGTCAGACTTTCGCACTGGCCATATTGGGCTATTAAAAGGCGAATGTGTCTTACTGATGACACCTTGGGTCTCCAGTTGACGGATCAGTTCTTGGATGGGAGCCAGAGAGTCTTGGTTTGTGCGATACTGCCATCGGTGCACGGTCCTCGTAGCAATTGGCACCTGTTGTTCTTCGACTCGCAACAGTCCTACAACAAAAGGATCTTCCGAGAGGCCAGGCAGATTAGACAACTGTTTGACCTTCTCTGTGTTCACACTGGCCACACCAAAAGCCCATCGGTATCCTTTTGGGCCTTTGAAGTACCCCTCTTAAGGTAGTCAGTTCCCAAGATACAAGGGGCTTCTGGGCCAGTTACAATGGAATGTTTTTCCCACTTGTCCCCGGTCAAGCTAACCTTGGCCTCCAGTACTGACAGTTCTTGACATCCGCCTGTCACTCCTGAGATCCAGATAGGTTCTGCCCCTCTATAACTTGATGGCATTAATGTATGCTGTGCCCCAGTGTAGATTAAAGCCTGGTACTTCTGTGGATTTGATGTGCCAGGCCATCGAATCCACACTGTCCAATACACTCGATCATCCCTTTCCCCCTCCTGGCTGGAGGCAGGGGCCCTCTATTCCCATTCTTGGTCAGAGTATTCACTGTCTGACCCTTGTGCCAGGCCGGAGATTCCTTCATCAGGGTCAAGGGAAGTGATCTCAGTCTTCCTGTATCTGGGAGATCACTGATTACTTTCTTGTGGTTTTACACCAGCTACATTAACAACCTTCTTGGATGTCTCCTTCTTGACAGGGGTCTTTCCTCGCAATTCATGTACACGAGCTTCCAATTTGAAGGTGGGTTGACCATTCCACTTCCTCATGTCCTCCCCCTGGTCATGCAGGAAGAACCAAAGTTTGCCATGTGTCATGCGCCTAGGTTTCCCCTTCCCTCTGACTGGGGCGGAAGAGAACTGATTTCTTGGGGTTCTCCTGACATCAAGGGCACTCGCCTGTAGAGATGAGGAGGTACCAAGACTCTCTTCAAAGTTCTGAAGCCAGGAAGAGACTGCCTCCACAGTTGGCGTACATCTTAGTCCTTCTCCCACATCCATTTCTGGATAGTACATCGCAGCCAAGCCCGCAGAATACGAGGATGGTGCACCTTTAATCATCTTCCTCCACATGGCCCGTGTGCACAGGACATCCTCTGGATTTTTAGGGGATTCATCATTATCTGGATCACCATAGATGAATTCCAGCATTGCTAATTCTCTCAGGTACTGGACACCTTCATCTGCAGTAGCCCACTTCCCTGGGGAGTTGTCCGTAAGATCTTCCTTGAAAGGATATCTTGCTTTAACACTTGAAAGGATCCGTCTCCACAGACTGCAAATTCCTGTTTCTTTTCCAATTCCCCTTTCAAGTCCTCGATTTCTAGCAAGGGAACCCAGATGTTGGGCTTCCTTACCTTCCAGCTGTTGAGCATCAGCCCCATTATCCCAGCATCGAAGCAGCCAGGCAGCAATCCGCTCACCCGGCTGGCGGCTATAGTCTTTCCGCAGATCTCGCAGTTCTGATACGTCAGGGACCAGGTAGTTTCCGCCTCCTGTTTGAGTTCTGTTATTCCCTCTTCTGACCCCTTTACTGAAGGACCCGCTTCTTCTTCTTCTTTCTCCTCCCTTATTAATCGAGGGTATGGGCTTCTTGTTCTCCTTGTCCACTGTTTCTTTTTTACTACTGGGGCAATCTCTGCTGTTGTTGTTATTGTTTCAGTTCCCATCTCAACTACAGTCCTTTAAGAGTACTGAACTGCAGCTCGATAAGCATAGGCCAGGCCCCAGTACAGTGCTAGGAGGTGCTGATTTTCACTGGGATAAGCAAGGCACCCTTCTATCAGGTGTTGTGTCAATTTTGTGGGGTTGCTTGCCTGTTCAGGGGTAAGATCCAAGGCTACTGGAGGTGATAACCATCCTAGAAATCTGCCCAAATCCTTCCACTCCCCCTGCCACCCAGGGACAGGCTGCCTCAGGGCACATTTTGGTATTGACTCACCGAAAATTTGCCTTCTCTTACACCAAAAACATACTGAGCTCCACACAACCCACAATAGGCGAATAGCATTAATGAACAGTATCAAAGAGCTAACATAAGGATGAATAAGTACCTTGGGAGCTGCAGAATAAAACCACTCATGATGTTCCCAATTTCTTCCAGCATGTTCCCGAGCTTAGCAAAATAAAGATAAGCAGAGCAATAAACAAACCCGTGACCAGCACAAGAGCTTGTCGCTTACTAACTGCTATAGCTATAGCACAATTAATATAAAACTGCTGTTGTCTTGCCCCACGTTGGGCGCCAAAAAAGACTGCGGTGGTTTGACCTTGGCTAAGTGCCAGGTACCCACCAAGTCGCTTTGTCACTTCCCCGCCTCTTCCCCCTTTTTTCCTCAACAGGGCAAAGAGGGGAAACAAAATAAGATAGGTTAAAAAAAACAACAACAAAATAACCCTTTTGGGTAAAACAAAAGCAGTTTTAATATAAACAAAGCAAAGCAAAGGTCTGTACATAGAAGCAAAAAAAAGAAAACAGATTTATTCTCTCCTTCCCATTAACAGGCAATGTCAGGCCTTCTCAGGAGGCCGGGCTCCGATACACGTAGTGGTTGCCTCGGAGGACCAAGGGTGACCCCACCCCCTTCCTCCTTTTTCCCAGCTTTATGCTCGAGCAGACATCATATGGTATGGAATATCCCTTTGGTCAGTTCGGGTCAGCTGTCCTGGTTGTGTCCCCTCCCAAGATCTTGCCCACCCCGTCCCACTGTGGGGGGGAAAATGTCGGAAAGAGCCTTGGTGCTGTGTAAGCACTACTCAGCAGTAGCCACAACACCAGTGTGCTATCAACACCCTGCCAGCTCCCAACACAAAACACAGCACCATGAGGGCTGCTATAGGGGGAAACCAATTCTGGCTCAGCCAGACCCAGTATATCAGCGTAGTCCTGTAGCATAGACATGACAGTAGGAAACTAGTCAGGAAAGTATTATGAATTTGTGAAAGACTGGTGTTCTAGATTTCAATAATAGTTTTGAAGTATCTTTTTATGACAATGCAATAAAAGATAGCCTCTGATGGGGTAAGATAGGAACATCATATTAGAATAGCAAATTTTGTCTTTCTCTTTTATCTCTTTCTCTTAAAGGCTTTTTTATCCTCTGTGGATGGTGATAGCAATAGGGACCAAAGCACAGATAGCCTTGAGAAGGCTACATTCAGCAATAGGAAGGTAAAGAAGAACATTAATATCAGATTCTACATAATAAGCAGTAGTTCATTTGTAATAGGCAGACAGGTTTTAAAAAATTTAAACTACTTCTGTCAGTGTGTGGTTGCTGCATATTGCTAGTCTGTTCTACTCCAAGGGATGCTGAATGGATTTAAAAGCAAACAGAGTAAAGATATTAGACAAGTTCTCTTACTTATACTAAGTGGAACTTTCCTCTCCAAATCTATTGCTATTTTAACTTACTCAAGCTGGAATACAGGTATTTGTCTTTTTTCCATTTATACATGCATATGATTTGAAGCATTAACAGCATCATTTTTTCTCTCCTGTTCAGTGCAAGAGGGCATCAAATATATAACATGTTTCCAGGTCAGGCTCAGAATGTGTAAAAACTAACTGCTTCTAGTCAGTAAGATCATTGGAGTAGGAACAGAAATCCAGTCCCTGCTTGGCTTGGATACTTAATTTATTATATTTTAACCCCTATCTTTAACCCCTAATGACTTTTTGATCTCTAAAATCTGAAGTTATCCTCAACTGAATATTATCTGATTTAGAATAGGAAATAATCAGCTCTTCAGTTGCAGACAATGTGTGTTCTATTCAGCAAATCTGTTCTATGATTCACAGTTCTGTACAAAGGATCTGTTCTCTTACTTATGAATATTATCTCCTCTCCAAACTTTACATTTCTTATTCAGGCAAAAATTGTATTGATGTCAATGTTAACTTGAGTTAACATATGGGATTAGGATCTCCAGTTAGAGTCATGATAAAAAATGAAGAGCTATTATATAAACTTATATTTAAATTATTGGTACTATTTTCCAAATAAAAGTAATTCTTACACAGTTTATACATACATTCCTAGGGCTTCCATGGAATTAGAGGGCACAAGTGATGCCATCTGCTGTGAGCAGATCCTCATCCTTCTGCACTGGCAGAATATCTCAAGTCCCATAAGCAAAATCAGTAACCATGGACAAACACTTTCTTCAGAGAGTAAACACAGAGAAATTCCTCTTGAAAATGGGTCAAATGTTCAGGAGGAGCCAGTCAGTCTGTAATTAATTTTTTTTTGTCATGAAGATGGAGCAGACTTCCTTAGGAAAGTTACCTATATAATGTGGTCCTTTTCCATGCAGAATCTTACAAACTTTGCTCTCCCAATATGCCATGCAGAAGAATTTTAGCATCACTCTGGATATAGGTGCTAAAGTGAATGAAATGGGATGTACTGCCAAGCACATAAACTCTCTTGCTGCAAATGTTAGACAATAGGACTAGCTGTAAGTCAGCTTGTGACAGAATAAACTTTTCCAGATATGGCTTCCAGAGTTGGATAAAATAATCTCCAATGACACAACACAGACAGAGAATCACACACCAAAGCAGCCACTCTTGTGTATTTCTGGAAAGGATGTAAGCTTTTTCTGACAACTGAAAGTAATAGATTTTTCTGAATCCTACTCTCTGAATCTAGGAGCCAAGATGAATCCAGGAGAAAATAAGCAATGAGCCTTACCATTATTATGAAAAGCCTGCGAAGACCCTGAGTAACTTCATCCCTAATCTTGCTGATGAGTTGTCTCTAGATATTGCCCCCCTCCCCTCAACTTGTTTTCTTAACATAAGTTCTTATCTAACTAAATAAATGTCTGAGTTAGCTTTATGTCCTCCCCCAAGTAATGAATTCCCGAGGGAAGAAAATATTCCTTTAAAAGAGTATCATTGATGTCAGAGATAGTATTTGCATTTGCAGCCTTTTCTTCACCATTAATTTTCATGTGTGTTTAGAATACAGCTTCTGTTTGAGAAAGACAAGATGTCAAGTAGACAGCTGAATATTAGATTTAATTTCAGCACATCTGCACAATTGAATTGCATGAGATTGATAAGTAATGGTGTTTACTTAGTACTAAATAATCAACTCAATTTACTCTAATATACTTTCCTTAGTTAAACCCACTGTTACCACTAAATTTGCCATCATCATTGCATCTTACATATGATTCCTTAGATGAATTCTAGTGGTGGTAATATGTCATCTCATTAGAATCTGCATTTCTGCCTATCCTATTATTCTGAATTAATGAGAAGCAGACACTGCAAATTGTAAAATAAAGTAATACTATGAATTATTAATAATTTTTTTAAAAAATAAAATTATTATTTAATGAACTATATACAGTTATTTTTACTCATTTCTGATTGAAGACTAAATATCAGAATTCTTGGTCTCTGTTGACAGACTTACTGTGTAAGCATTGATAGTGCTATGCTTTAGTTTAATGTCAGTGAATCGTGTCTAATATTTATGGTACCTTAGTGAAATATTCACATTACAAACTGAAACCATATAGAATATGCCTGCGTTTAATTGTGTATTGGTGATTTGGGTTGGTATTTTTCAAGGGGAACAAGAAAACAAGCTGTGCAATGTAGTCTCCCACATACAATCTGCATTTTTGATTCCCTTACACCTTTTCAAAAATTCTGTCCTCAGATAGCTTTTGACAAAACACAGGATACAGGTCATGGTACTTTCTAAGATATCTAGACCAGCTGAAAAAAACCCCAATCAAACAAAAAAACCAAACTAGCAGAAAACAACCAGCACAGATGATTAATTATGGATTTGATATAATTGACTACAACATGCTTTTGAATCATATGCAATTCATTTCCACATTTTGATATAATATCAGGTGAAGCTTGATCATGAAATTATTTGAGTTTTTACTTAGGATTTGAATTTATATTATATACCTTTTCATCTTCTCTAGGTTTACTGAAACCACCAAGACATTTAATTTCTGGGCTAAAGTGTTTTTGAATGAATACCTGAATAGATAAGAAACTGTCTGCAAAAGAAACAGATATGCATATATAAGTAAAAAAATATCTCTTTACATAATAGGAATATGTTGTATTAGAATCTGATTTTCTGAAAGTCTCTATAGAAATATGATTGGATGGGGTTGTGGCTAAGGCACTGGATTAAGACATCAGTATTCAGCTTCTGGCTGTGTAACACATTTCCTGTGACCTTTGACATATCACCTTGTCCTTCCATATCTCATTCTTCTGACTTTTTTTTTGTTTTACGGTATGAATCCATTTTACTTACAAATAATGCATGGGACTGCTCATAAGATTTGCTAGCCAAAGACATGCCACTGACACAATTAATCAAATGAAGGAGACAAATGTATATGACCTCATTATTTACAAAAAGTGCTGTATATATAGACGCAGATGCAATTACTTTTTGTGAAAGTGATGGAGAAAATTAAAGTCTGCTGTTCAGAGCCAACAAATTTGCTTCCAGCAGTTTATTTATGACACTTCTATTTCTTCAGTCAGAAAATAATCTGGGTATTTTCCATTTAGGAATCAATTTCATAACTCTAATGTTAAGAAATAGAAGCAAAATAAATTTAATATTATCTAAAATTCCTTGGAGTGATCATTACAGCTGTTATCTTAAAAAGGTTCCATCTTTTCCTCAAGAATTTCCTGAGACCTACTCAGTCCAAGAACGAGTTACAAACTGAGTCAATCTAGTACTCCAAAGATGTATTTTGGAGAGATAACACATTGTGAGAATTGACATGGATTCACTACCATTATATGGGCTGCATTTTCAGAGGATCATGGCCCTTAAGCTTTAAAAAATAACTGTATTGAAGGGTTAGAATAGCCATTAAAAATAACTATATGGGTTGGAATGACCATAGTTGCTTTGCTCAACATTTTAATGATTTCTGTTGACAGTCTTTCTTTAAATCTTTGATACTTCTCTTGGCTGAACAGACTGCTGAAAACTTACAGTTTGAAAGAGCAGAAAGTGCCTTTTCTTAGCTCATGAAATTCCACAATGGGAGCATGAACTTTCTTTGTGCCAATCAAAAAGCAGATTTATGCTACAACTTGTATAGTCTTTGCAGGCCAAAGAAGCACATTTTTATGTGAATCCAAGAAGTTATTCTTAGTCTAATTAAGATATAAATCTAGTCAAAATGCAAGTTATTATTAGTAGTCCTGACATAATACTAACAGCTTTAGTCTAAATTATTCAATTAATCCTGAAAAAAATATCATTCTTAATACCGTTAATACCATTGTTATATGAATATTTTTGTATAACATGGCACCTTTTCTAGGAGTTTTTGCTTACATAACCAATGTTCTTCTGAGGGTGTTATAGTGAGTTATAAGCATCTCAACTCCTTCACCAGGATACAGATCCTGGTGTGGGGATCCAGATGTTGGTAGTGGGGGTTTCTTCCTGTTTTGACACATTGAGGACACCTTGTTCTCTCTACATTGCTCTGTAATTTCATGCTACATCTACATTTACTACACATGGTGTGGTTTACATAATCTGAGTACCTTTTTGGTGCTCTCTTTGTTAACCTCTGAAACAAATTCTATCCAGCTCACAAGACTGTACTCCTTCAATGATCATTAACTGACAACTGTTAACCTGCTCTTAGCCCTGAGGTTTTTGTTATTGTCTTGTGCTCAGTTTTTCAAGGCTTCTGATATCATCCTGTGCTTTTACTCCTCTACATCCTACCATTATTTTAGGGTAATAGATTCTACACAAAATACTTTTTATCAATACTTGTTAATTAACAGAAATGAATCAAAGTTTTTGTAGCCCTAGATGTTGCACCTACTATAGAAAATTGTTCAAAGCTGAACAAATCTAAAACAAAATAGCTAATACTCACCAGGAGAATACTGGACAATGGCTGTTACAGTTAATCAAGCTAAAATAAAGTGCCAGAAAAGTTCAAAATAAGCCCAGAGAAAACAAATCTGAAAAAAACTCAGGCATAAGGCCTTACAGACTTAGTAAAATCTGTGGCCTGTTAAAGCAAAAATATAATTCCTGTATTTGCAGGCCTACATAAGTAAAGCCCTCTCTGTGACAACAGCCTTCAAAGATAACAGAAATAAACCAATTGCTCAAGAGCAATTCTGAAGGCTGGTGTTCCATACCTCCTGCCAACAATAGGGGGATAAGGGTGACAGCTGAGCAGAAGTGAACTTGGGTATAGGGTTAATCCTTTCACTTGAAAAGATCCTGTACAAAAGTGCTATATCAAAAGAAAGGTAGTCTGGATGCAAAGACAGCTCTGAAAAATTACAAAAAAATTTATCTATCTTATGAATTGCAGCTTTGACACCTCTTGTGTATAGATTTTGATACAACATCTAACAAAATTACTGTCTTCCTGGGGATCTCCCTCCTCTCTCCAGATCCTTGCTCTTGAAAAGCATGATTAAAAAAAAAAAAGAATTCATATCATACAAGTAAATTTATATCTGCCATAGCTTACCTATCAAGTCTTCAATATTCAACATGGTTTTTGTGTAATTTTCTGTATTTTTTTCCTTTGAGGTCATCTGGAAATTCCTCCTTGATCAACTCCAATAGTTGTTTGAGTGACAGAAAATACTTGATAAATGTATGGCAACCTCAGATTCTTTGAAAATTTTTGAAGTTCATTTTTAGTTTTTATTTAAATGAGTAGGTTAATATAGAACAATAAGAAGGAAATGAAGTCCATTCTGAAAGAAGTAAATGGGAAGCCCATGGAAAAGCAAACCACCAACACTACTATGTCATTACCAGAACTGGTACTTAGGTGCTTGTGAATACTTGCTTATTTTTTTTACATATTGAATGGATCTGAGTCCTTATTTAATATCCCATGGACATCTGTGAGGCATATGAGACCTTGAAAATCTGGCTTCTACACACATTTCTTCAATTCCAAAGAATATTTTTAATGTAGCTCTTACATAACTTTGAATATAGTTTAAAAATATATGAGCTTATGAGGCTGATGAAGGACATTCTCAATTTCATTACATTTCACTGACCATAGCTATAATTACACCTTTCAACCAATATTTTTGTGCATATGTTTTGTGATGATTTGGCAGGATCCCCACCAAAGTATTTTTTTCCTTCCTCTCATATTCTAAGGCTGTGATGAATGAAAACAAAGTACAAAGCTGAGACAAAGGAAATAACATTAATTATATTGAGACAGTCTGCTAGCACTCAGGGTGGATGAGGTTTTTTTATAATCAAGTTTCACCACTATCAACAGTCCCAATCAGCTTCTGTGCTTGTTCCACTGCATGGCCAAACAACTAGGTAGGTCATTTGTCACAGAACATAAAAGAATTTAGTCTCCTGAAATGGAGAATCCATGTTTATGAGCCTATCAGTAATTCATACTATAATTCCATCTTTGCATAATCATCAGAGAGATTAGCTGCCAGCAGCCTGTTTATGTGCAAGAGCATAGCAAGATCTTGGAGTTAGTTTTCCTTGTAAACCTATAAATTTTTATGAGGTTTATATGTTTTGATCAGCAAATATATTCTGAGGAGGAATAAATATTTTTTAATTAAATTTTTTTAAACTAAAAATATTTCACTTTTTACTGATGCAAGGATACTGGTTCTCTTCTGGAGAAGAGAAGGCTCAGGGGGGACCTTATCGCAGTATTCCAGTACTTAAGAGGTGGATACAAATTGGTCAGAGACTCTCTCTTCACAAGGAGCCACATGGAGAACCAAGGAGCAATAGACACAAGTTTCACTGAGATGTGTTTCATCTTGATATAAGAAAGAAATTTTTTACAGTGATAACAATCATTCACTGGAACAAACTCCCCAAGGATGTGGTGGAGTCCCCGTTACTGGCAGTTTTCAAGATGTGATTGGACAGGATGCTACATAAGCTCTTCTAGGCTCTTTCCCATGAAAGGTTGGACCAGATGATCTCTTGAGGACCCTTCCAACCTGGGCTGTTCTGTGATTTTACAATTCTAACTTAAAGAAAGTACTGAAATTGAAAATTTCATGCCAGCATCTTCTCATTGAGCAATGATATAATTGCACTAATAATACCTTTCTGAAGAGATGTATGACCTGAATTCAAACTATTAGTTTACCTATGCAGTAATATTTTACAATTCCTAGTTGAGACCAATTTGAAACCTCTTTGAAATCATTTTCAATCAGTACGAAAATTATCTAAAAAGTTATTTCGATAAATATCAGAGGTCATCTGAGTTAAAAGTGTCCTTATATTTAGAAAAATTACTATGTGTCATTGGCTCTCTCTTTATCTCTCTTTAGCAATGTTGTGTGCACTGAGTAGGGTATGATTTCAGCACTGTAACTACCCAATTTAAATACAAAGAGTGATTAGAATTTTTTTGGTTGTGGTGACATGCAACACTCACAGGTTATTAATATGGATGTCTCATTGAAAAGAAGGATACAAATCTCAGTGGCTTTAATGGTGTGAGTGCAGGTAAGCATCACAATTTATGTACCACCAAAGGAAGTTTTTCTTTAAATACCAATCACTTATACAGTTGAAACCCCTGAAGAACTCTTTCTCTCATTTCTTTACAAGATAAGTTTCTGTAGTGAGAAAGACCAGTCTGAGTCTGGGATAGGGAGAGAAATAAAAACGTATTTTAAAATAATGATAATTCACTATAGAAGTTATGAACATAAAATAGAAAAGAAAGCCTCTGGTTCTCTTTCAGAAATTCAGAATTTACGTTAAACCAGTAGTAGTTAATATGTTTTTCCCTCTGAATTTACACATATATAGTACACTTTGATTCTGCAATAAAGCATAGGAAGTGACACCCAACAGTCAAACACTGCTTTCTTAACAAGGTCTACATATTGTAAGCTGTGTTGTGTTACTCTCAAAATCCTGCTTATGGGCAAAGAAGAAATGTATCTTATACTTAAAGCTAAAAAACTTCTTGTTTGTGGAACTGAATTCTTGAGTCCAGGAATAATTTTTAGCTCAAAATTAATTAATATAGAAACAGAATGAATAATTCTATGCAGAAAAGGTTTCAGTAATAGAGTTAATATAGTTATACACACACTCTTTAGTTTCTAGTCCTTTTCCTGGTGCTATACTTACTCTTCCCCTGCTCTTCAGGGTCCCAATGTTGATGGTTTTATTCTGCTCATAATGTGAGCTGTCAGCACTTGCAGTTCTTCACTGGGAGGAATGTAGTGTTCATCTTAATGGTTTCTTCTTCTTCACTGTAGGATCCGGTTGGCATCCTTTTCATATGTTCTAACACACTTTTACATCTTTTCTCTTTCTTCATTAGTCTGCAGCACCATATAACATCCAAATGTACTCTATATATGGTGCCTTTTAGATATGTCAGCCACTGTTGTCCACTTTGGTACCCACAGATTTGTCCAGGTTGAGGTCTGCACTACTATAACTGACTGTGGGTGAGTTGTGTATTGCTGTGGGGTCTCCAGTGCCAGCCTGTACCTGTGCCACATCCCTCTTTATCCGTATCTGCACTTCTCTGCTCTGCAGCCTGTGTCCCCACTTCTAAAGGCTTCTGTTATTGTACCAGACTCTTATTTCTTGACACTACATCACTATGGTATAGTCATAAATATCTCATTCCATGTAGAATAAGTGCTTATAACTGCTATCTATGTAAAACTATGTTCGTACTATAGAAAGATAAACACAATTAAAGCAAATTATCCATCATCACCCACTCAGGTAGAAAAGCTGCTGTCACCGCTAAACTAAGTAAAACATAGCTGTAGGCAGGTCAAGGTAACTTCAGACAGAATAAGCCTGACAAGCCTTAGTTCTGAGGCCGTGCAAACTCGGTATAAAATTTATGGCCTGTTAATAGTCATGGCAATACAATATTACAGGGTTACATGGTTATACGTGTTTAGTCTTGCAGTTTAGGATGTTTAGTAATTCAAAGGATGAAGCCAAACATTCAAGTAGAGGTAGGATGCTGTGATTTCAAAATCTTAATATAGTTGCATTGATTGCTTTAGTGTGTGCGGGTATATATATAATTTTTTTTCCCCTACGTACTACCTGTCAAGCATACTTTGAGGAATTTGACATTGTGATTCAGGCCAAGGATAAAGTGGTTGCATTTCTGTCTGAGTAGAAAGCTCCTTTAGTCATACTTCTTCTAAACAAAGAAAAACCCCCCAAAAAACAAAAGAAAAAAATGTTTAGAACAGTTTTTTCTACCTGTTTTTTTCTAAAATTTTTTTGTGTGGGACTTGGTACAAAAATTCTCTACCATATTTGTTTGTAATCTGTGTATTTTTAGACAGCATATATACTCAAAGTTAAGGCTGGTTTTCATCTATACACTGTACACAGATTAGATATTGATATGTAGATAATTCAACTATTGGTTTGAATCTTGGTAGAAATTCTTTCTTATAAAAACCCTGACAAAGATACGATTGAATTTATCTTGGCATTGCTGTGTTCTTTCTATGGAATTTGGAAAACAGTCAGATACATACCTTAAATTTATTTGAACTTTCTTGTCTAATCATGACATCAGAGTGAGACCTCTGAGATACAGTAGAACATAAGTAGTGAGATTTTGAAAGCTCAGCTATGTTTTCAGATGTATTTATAATAATTGCTTTTGACTAGAGATTATAGGTCTCAGTGGGTTCTTCTGAAGCATTTCTAGGCAGCAATAGACATACTGCAAAAAGCACTTGAGACAGTGTTTATGTGCAGCCCTAAAGGCACTTTGATAAGGCTCGTTTTTTTAACAGATGGTGCAATTTGCGTCCTGCTGCTTTTAAGGGTTGTCTTCCTTATCCTGAGGTATTCTAGTGTACTCTTGTGCAAATTCTATTTGTCCATTACAACTGTTTTTGGTTTTTTATTTCAATTCTTCTCTGACTTACCTTTCACTTTTATTGTGTGGTAATTTTTCAGGGGATTACTGGCCTAATCAGCCTGATGCAACCATGACATACACAACCCTGTATAGTTGTAATAAGGCTCCTCCCTTCCTTTTATGATTCTGAAATAGCACATTAAAAAATTGCCTCTCTGAAATTACAAAAAGAATTGCTAATATAGTGTAATGATTAATTTGTTACACCATATTCCTAGAGTTTTCTTTTGCAAAGATCATGCGAAATCGCCCATAATAAAGGCTAATTTTAAAATGTCATTCAATATAGGTATTTTTATTTTTAAAAGACATGGCTTTTGTGCTCTGGAAAGTTGTCCACTGACATACCTGAAGAATATACCCCTTTCTCTTAAAATTCCAAGACGTTGAGGTAGAGACAGCAATTCTTGACATCCTTCCTTTCACAGTTGTGGTGCTTTTCCAAAAAAGAGAATGGTAGCCAGAGAGAATCATGGTGCCTATTTTAGATCTCATCCAATGTGTGGTTGTTCTCCGCTGGATACCATTAAGTCAGCTGGAGCCACCATTTCTTAAACCTTCATATCATCTCAATATCACATCAGTGGTGGCATTCAGAGAAGGATGGTTAGGGAACCCCATGAGATGAATGAATTCTGTTATGCGGCTATCTTTTTTTTCTTTAGAGTGATTACTGAACCACTACTGAAACTGAAGAAGTAAGGTCAGAGGTAGCAATGCATAACTTCTGCCATGTTGCCACAGCTGCTATACCTATACTTAAGGAAATTTACGTTTGTGTCATGTGTTGGAAGATGGTGACTTCTCACAATATCTCTATTTTCTTTGCCCTCTAGATCCCCAGCAGAAAAACTGAACAACTAAACTTAAGTTGATTGGCTGTGCATGACTTTGGGAATATTTGCCACAGGCTAAGGGTGTATATCTACTTAAACTTGTTTATATACACAGATATAGGCAGGTGTCTCTTGGCTCTTCCAACACTGAGCTGCCCAGTCATGAGTCAGCTCCAGCCCAGGAGCTATCATCTAACTTAATTTGTGAGATGCTGTGTCTCATCTAAAGCATTCCACTTTTACTAGTCTAGAAGATGTAGAAATAATTCCCAGTATTCTTGTAAAGTAACAAAAGCCTATTAATCCCACTTTATAGATGGTGATCTGAAGAGCAGAAAAAAATGACTTGTTTGGACGTCACATGGCAAATCTATGAGGTATGATATATATCTCCTAATTTCCAGGCTGACACTATGGCCATTAAACAATTGTTCCTCTTCTTTGCTTGAAGTTGTGGTTATACAGTTAGAAGCCTAGTATTAATGTCCTGTTTTTCTCTGCCATCACTGGAACAGTACTGAAATGTGTTGGTGAATATGACTCTGTCTTTAGGAAAATAAAGGAGTTAAATACTTTTAATTTATACCTTTTAAGGTGAGTAAAAACTGTGAAAATATAGAAAATGGAGTGTTGTGGTTTGAACTCAGCTGGTAGCTTATCACCACATGGCCAGTCTTTTACTTCCCGCCCCCCCCCCCCCCCAGTGAAATAGGGGAGGGACAAAAAAAAGAAATTTGTAGGTTGAATAAAAAAAATTTAGTAACAAAACAACAGTAACAATAGTAAGTCCAAATGGGTAAAAATACAGCAGTTGCTTGGCAACCAGTACACAGCCCACCCCCGGCAGCAATCCCAACTACACCAGAAATCCTGCCGCGCCAACCAGGAAACCAAAACCGAAACAGGGCGTGAGAGAGCACGCATCCGCCTGTATACTGAGCGTGATGCCACATGATATGGAGTACTCCAATGACCAGTCTGGGCCCAGCCCTCTAGCTGTACTCCCTCTCAGCCCAAGGAAAGTTAACTCTATCCTGGCCGAAACTAGGACATGGAGTAAAATAACTCTAGACTTTTACTGACCTGCTTAGACTCCTTTCTTAATGTTGATGGTGAGAGATGTAAATAGAATTAGGGTCATGAGCACTTGTGATCATTAAAGACTGTTCAAGCAGATTACACTGATCAAATCTAATTAGGATAATTATTAACATCCTGTTTAAATGCTTTTTCATTATGTAAGACAATTTAGGCTTTTTCATCCTATATTACTGTTGTGATACACAAAATAGTTGCAAAGTTTTACCTCAGATGAGCCTGTATTTTAAGGAAATATTTCAGTATGGGTAATATATAGTTATTTATTGACATCCTTCATGATGAAAGACAAAAATAAAATAGCGTTACTCATTTCACATATGTTATTGAACTGCTGTCAGTTGTTATTAAAATTTGGTCTTTAATAACCTATGCTGCAAGCTGCAGTCATCCACAATGAAACACTCAAAACCTCCTCATTTTAGATTCAGTAATGGCTTTCCCATAAAGTAATTACTTTTATATGCTCCTGGTCCATCAAGGCTATTTCTAAAGTAGTGGAACTTTCTGTCAAAAGCATAGTTGTGTGGTGAGCTGCAGAAAAAATATACAGCTTTCTTATGAAAATTAGGCACTTAACCTCAGATGATAAAACAAGAAAGGGATAAGCAGCTGAAGTTATTTCATAGAATCATAGAATCACAGAATGGTTTGGGTTGTAAAGGCACTTTAAGGATCTTCTAGTTCCAACCCCCCTGCCATGGGCAGGGACACCTTCCACTAGACCAGGTTGCTCAAAGCCCCGTCCAACCTGGCCTTGAACACTGCCAGGGAGGGGGCATCCGAACCTCTCGGGGCAACCTGTTCCAGTGCCCCCCAACTCTCACAATAAAGAATTTATTCCTAATATCTATATATGAATCTATCCTCTTTCAGTTTAAAACCATTACCCCTTGTATGGTAAGGGGCTGGCAGCCAAACACCATGCAGCCGGTTGCTCACCCTTCCCCCACCTGGTAAATGGGGGAGGACACAGAAGGAACACAAGTAAAAGCTGTTTTGTAATAAAACAAAACAGTAACAGTAATGGAAAGTACAAATGGGTAATACACAATGTAATTGCTCAATGCCCACCGACTGATACCCAGCCCTCTTCCAGCCAGCAATCCTGACAGAACAAAGATCCCACCATCGCAGACTGGAAGTGAGAGAGGACCCACCTCCTTTATATACTAAGCATAATGTCACATGATATGGAATACTCCCGTGGCCAATCTGGGCCCAGCACTCCAGCTGTGCTCCCTACCTGCTCAAGAAAATTGACTCTATCCCAGCTGAAACCAGGACACCCTTCATCATATCACTACACTCCCTAATAAAGAGTCCCTCCCCATCTTTCCTGTAGGCCCCCTTTAAGTACTGGAACGCTGCTATAAGGTCTCCCTGGAGCTTTCTCTCCTCCAGGCTGAACAAACCCAACTCCCTCAGCCTGTCCTCACAGGGGAGGTGCTTCAGTGCCCTGATCATCTTCATGGCCCTCCTCTGGACCAGCTCAAGAAGGCCTATGTCTTTCTTATATTGAGGGCCCCAGAGCTAGGCACAGTTGGGTTCCCACGAGAGCAGAGGAGAGTGGGAGAATCACCTCCCTTGACCTGCTGGCCACAATTCTCTTGATGCAGCCCAGGATATGGTTGGCTTTCTGGGCTGTGAATGCACATAATCAGTTTTCCATCCACCAATACCCCCAAGTCCTCATCGGCAGGGCTGCTTTTAATCCACTCATCCTCCAGCCTGTATTTGTGCGTGGGATTGCCCTTGGCCTTGTTGAACTTCATGAGTTTTGCATGGTCCCACCGCTCAAACCTGTCAAGGTCCGTCTGGATGGCGTTGCTTCCTTCTAGTGTGCCAACCACACCACACAGCTTGGTGTCATAGGTAAACTTGCTGATGGTGCACTCAGTCTCACTGTCCATATCTCCAACAAAGATGTCAAACAGTGCTTGTCCCAGCATCGACCTTGAGGGATGCCATTGGTCACTGCTCTCCACCAATGTTGGACATTGAGCCATTGACTGCAACTATTTCAGTGAGACCATCCAACCAATTTCTTATCCACTGAGTGGCCCATCCATCAGATCCATGTCTGTCCAATTCAGAGACAAGGATGTTGTGTGGGACAGTGTCAAATGATTTGCACAAATCTAGGTAGATGATGTCAATTGCTCTTCCCTTATCCACCAACAGTGTAGCCCTGTCATAAAAGGCCATCAAATTTGTCAGGCACGATTTGCCCTTAGCGAAGCCATGTTAGCTGTCAAAAATTACCTCCTTATGTTCCATGTGCCCTAGCATAGTTTCCAGGAGGATTCACTCCATGATCTTGCTGGTCACAGAGGTGAGACTGACTGGCCTGTAGTTCCCTGGGTCTTCCTGTATTCCATTTTCAAAAATGGGGGCTATGTTTCCCCTTTTCCAGAACTTCACCAGACTGCCACGACTTCTCAAATATGATGGACAGTTGCTTAGCCCCTTCATCCACCAGTTCCCTCAGGACCCATGGATGGATCTCACCGATCCCATGGATTTATGTGCCTTCAGGTTCATTAGATGGTCTTGAACCTGATCTTCTCCTACAGTGAGTGGTTCTTCTTTCTCACAGTCCCCATCTTTACCTTCTGCATCTTGGGCGGTGTGGCTGGAGCACTTGCCATTGAAGACTGAGGCAAAAAAAGCATTGAGTACCTCAGCCTTCTCCATGTCCCAGGTAACCAGGTCTCCCCTGGGGCAAGGGGAGAGCCCACATTTTCCCTAGTCTTCCTTTTATCACTGGTGTACCTGTAAAAGCTTTTCTTGTTGCCCTTGATGTCCCTGGCCCAATTTAATACTATCAGGCCTTTGGCTTTCCTAATTTGATCCCTGTCTACTCAGACAATTTCTCTGTATTCCTCCCAGGCTACCTGTCCTTGCTTCCACCCTCTGTAGTCTTCCTTTTTGTGTTTGTTTTGTTTTTCCTTTGTGCTGCTCTTCATGTGCTCTCCTGCTGACCTGTGATCCCTCTCCAGGCTCTGGGCATCTATTGCTGGCACTGGCATCAAATAGGTAGGATTTCTCATCAGAGTACAAATATTGATAGAAGGAATAAGTGGCAAACCAAATTAAATGCAACTGAATGTAGCTAATGTGTCTCAATAACTCACAGAAGGATAAGTCAAGGGCATAATGTACTCATTATTAATACTTAAGATCCAAGACTTGTAAGTAGTTTCACTAGTTCATCATCAAAGAAATTTTTGTAATAGCAAAAAGCAGGTCAGGAAGACCAAATCAACTTAAAAAAAAAATACTGGAACCTTCCAAACAGGTATCGGTTCAAGCACCATAGATTATTTTAATGAAAAACGCTTAAAAATTAAATAAAACTTTAATAAATTAAGCTACTTATTTAATTATTACACTTTAATGGTTTGCAAAATGCAATGTTGCCCTACTTGAAAAATGTTTCTTTTAAAGCATATTCTATTAAACATAACACACACCTGGGAAGCACTTGGAACAAAAATAAACTAATCACAAAGACATTGAAAGCTATTGTTTTACAGTTTAATACAGAACTTTTAACAAAATAAAATAAAAACTCCTAGTTACATAACAATATTCCTTTCATACCTGCATACTAATCATTATTGTTATTTCTGAAGAAAATGCATAGTAGTTTCTGGACATTCTTACTAAATATTCCTGGAAAAAGATGCTTGTGAAGATGATACAGATCTCTCTCTTTTCCTCCTGCTACTCACATGTGTGAGATAATCTCATATACAAAGGAATCCTGGTGGAGCTTGGAGAGAGGGACTTTCATTTAACTGGGTGCTCTGAATTACTCTGTAAATGTCTCCATTGGTGACCTTGGCAACAAAGGGTGATTTCAATCACTTGCTGAAAATGCCTATTTCTCTGTCATAATAAGAACTGCATAGACTTAAAAATCCAATTTTTTTTATGTCTAAAATTGTATTGACTCATACTGCACTGTATGTTAGATGTGCATGAGTGAAATGGCTATCACCTGCCCTCTTCCCTGATTTTGCTCCTGCAGAAATATGGATGTGATAACATGCAGACATTTCAGAATGGCCACTGTACCCTAGCTTGGCACATTATAAGGAGTTGCAGTTGGCTCCTGTTTACTTCATTGGACTAAATTGTAAACTGCAGCAGATTGGGATCTTGGAGAGGATCAACATGGACAGGTCAGGGTGATAAATGCTTTAGCAATCCCAGTTTCAACTGCTGCCTTATGTCAACATAGGAAGTTACAGGCTTGTAATAGTTGGCATGAATACTGCCCATCCATATGATCCTTCAAATCTATGTTGATTAGCCCTATATAAAATACAGACTTGTCTGTTAAACTGCATTTTTCACTCTTCTATTGTGAGCAAAATCTTTCCTGGACATCCTGCTGAGTCACGACAATGTGTTAATAGTGACTGACAAGTTACCCAAGATCACATCAAGTAATCCTTCAAAGTAGGTACAGCAGTCTTGACTGCAGTTACCCCCAATATCCTTTCACAAATGCTATCAGTGACTAGGCTATCCTGTGGATTACCTGGAAAGATGATCTTTTTTTTCAGTGAAGAAGGAAAAAACAGGTTTCGTGTTAAGCAGTGAGAGCTAGTCCCTTCAATTAGTTATGGATCAAGAGATGAACCAGAACATTCAGTCCTGCTTCCTGCTCTATTTGACAACATACAGAACTGCATGAGCAGACAGACTGTACCCTTTAGAAAATAAAGTTATGTAAAGAAAGGAGGACACATCTGTGATCCAAGAGGGAGACAAGTTGCGCCACAGGTGGACTGGCTGTTACCCAATGCTAATGAGTGAGGAGCTCTGCCACATCTTAGGAAATCCCTGCCTCTAGATACTTCAGTGACAAAGAAAAGAGGAGAAATATTTGTCATGGTCATATGGTTACCTCATGTTAATAAAGGAGTGGCATATAAGTTCACTCTTCCTTTTTATGTATTGCCTACATGATGCCATCTTGTATACACTTCTGTATTGTAAAGGTAGGCTTATTTTCTTTTACTATTATTTTTATTCTTCATCTTTCATGCCATCTTATTTGGACATACGTGATCCCCCACTTCTCTCTTCACTTGTGTAAGTTCAGGTATCTGCTGTCAGTGAGACTTGCATCAGTATTAAGAACAAGAATATAGCTATCTGCCGAGTAAATCTTAGTATAGCTTGTCTTGGCTTTGCTGAGGAAAGTAATTTAAAAGTAGCAAGCATGCACTGTTGGAGTGACTTTCCATTCAGATTTCAAAGTCTGAAGGACACAGAACATAGGGTAAATCTTTGTATGTGTGAACTTGGCCCTACGAGTCCTCCTTGCCACTGTGGTTATTAGCAGGGATACATGGTTTAAGTTTCCCAGAGAGAAGGATAGGGGGAAAAAAGGAAATTCTTTGCCCCTTCTTTTCTTTACCCCCAGTAAAATCTTTCCATTATAGAAAAGAGCGTGAAGAAGAAAGATGTGAAAAGTGAAAAGAAGATATGCAACTTCTCTCTCTTTTTTTTTTTTTTTTTTTTTTCCCCCCCTTTCGTAAGCGCTGTGGTCTTGCCCAAAGATCCCAATACTCCACAACAGCTCAGCAGAGAAGAAGTAGATGGGTGGTCTGAGAGAACAGTGTGGTGAAGTTGAGGCTTCTCTACTCCAGGTGAGAAAAGTAATTTGGCAGTTGTCAAAGTTTCTGTCCTGGGATCTGTATTTCTAACAGAGACAGAAAACATGCGCTGCCAAAACAATGTTGAATACAAGGGAGTAAGTGAGTAAGAAGTGCTGAGATACCATTCATTTTGCCTAACTTGAGCTGTCTAAAAGCAGGTATCTAGTCTAACCAAGAGCTTCCACAGCTGACAGAGGGAAACAAAGGTACACTCCATAGGCTGAGTCATCCCATCCAAGGGTATTAACTGTTCTCTGGAATTGCCTGTTTGTGCTAACTAAAGAAAGAACCTAATGAGAGCATACAAAATGCCTAGCTTTTAGATGGTTAAATTTAAGTGAGATGAATGCCTTTTTCAGTATTCTTTCAGATTCTCTAATTTTCCTGTCTTCATAATTAGGTATTAAGATTAAATTACTTAGTCTTTCAAAAACTACTTAATTTGCATTACAAACTTATATCCATATTATAATCTTGAAAGAGATGACAATTTCAACAAACTAAATCTAACCCTGACTATAAATGTAATAGGATACCTAATTGGAAATATTCAATTAAATATTCATTTACATATAGCTGTGGTGATAAAAATGCATTCTTTTGACATGGATGCAAATGTATTACCTTGAAAAGTAGGGAGGTCCTGAGAGGTAATAGCTATGGTTATGAAAGACAACACTAAAATAGAAGGACTTTTAAATAAGCAGAACCTTCTGCAGAGTAGGGAAGACTATTCTGATGAATAGCCCATCACATTCAAGATACTCACAGAACTAACCAAAAGATTTATTTAGAAGGTGTTTATTGGTTAACATCAGAATTGACCAAGAAATTATCCAATCTGATCCTAATATACTGTAATGTCCTTTAGGTAGCTTCTTCCTAGCTGCTTTTCACTAAAGCATATCCTCCCAAAAGGCACTTTTTCATGATCTGATGACATCAAGTGATGACAAATCCACTGCTTTAGTTTTTCGCGATTGTTAATCACTCTTAATGTTAAAAAAGTTGACCTGATCTCTGTTTCCTGCATGTGCAGCTTCAATATCTAGCTCTTGGGTCATTTTATGATTTTTTTAATATCAGTTTATGGAGCCCTTCAGTATTTGTTATTTCATCTCTCCAGAGATACTCTACTTACTATAATCAAGACATTTCTCTTTTCTTTGATCAGCTAAAAAGAATTAGTTCTTTAGCTTTTTCAGTGTATGAAATAGTTCTCCAGCTCATGAATCATTTTTAATGCTCATTTCTTCCTTCTCTCCAGCCCTTGACATTTTTCTTTTTTTCCCAGGTGCAATTCTTGCCTAACTTATCAGCTGAAAGCAGAGTTTTTGATTCATTCTGTCAAAAGAATGAATCTCCCCAAGCATTTTCTGATGATTATTTATAAGTATTGCCATGTGAACTGCAAATCACTAAAGCATACATGGGTAATTAATGCCCATTTCATATGAAATATGAAGAGTAAACATCATTCATTTTCTATGCATAAAAGTCTTTAAAAAGTAGGATATGTATTTAATACTTTTTCACCAGATAGCATTCCTCTAAGCTTCTCTACATTTAGTCCTTCTGCTATCTTAAGGAGTGTCATTAAATACCATACATCCTGTGCATAATAGGGCTATCAAATAATAAAAGTGACCACTCTTTTTTTTTTTTTTCTCTTTTGCACATGTAGCAATGGATTCCTCTGTAATCCTAATCTGCTAGAGGAAGAAACACTGCTGCTTTTCACAGAATCTGTTGATATTAAGCACATTTCATTTCAGAAACAATCAACAACACCCTTATAAAATGAAGATAGTAGGTAAAAAATAGTAGCAGAAAAAAAAACATTAACAGAAAGATGGATGAATAGACAAATCTGTGATTCCCTCCAATTTTGAGAACAAGTCAAAAAATTTTCACTGGAGGTTATTTTGAAAGACGTTCCGAAAATTTGGATATCTGTAGAAGTGTTCTGAGGAAACTATTCCCAACAGACTTACTCTTTTGATTCATATTAAAAATCATATTTAAACATTACAAATGGGATTGACTTCTTCTGTACTTGAGGGGCTGTGGGATAGGAACCATCTTTCCTTTCTCCCTGATTACTTCTTTTGATACTCCATCAGTACAAGCAACATCCTTAAAATGCAGAAGCAAACTGATCAATTAGTCAGGATGAGAAGTACTTGTACGAAATAAGAAAGCTAGTACCTTTACTTGTTTTTTCTTAGATCTAAAATTCAAAGGAATTTTCTGAAGCATGGCCAGTTTTTCTAACTTCAGGGAGAGCTGAGACAGAGCAGTTCCACACATTTTGAAAACTGTAGATTCTTCAAGACTCTTGGCCACATTGTGTCTTTTCTGCCTACCAGGTTGTGTAGGTATACCATATGCTTGAAATGCTTGTACTTCAAGCCTTTTTAACTTTAGCAAACTTGTTTTTTGAGTGTGGTAAAGAAATCGTGGAAGCCTTGGACCTTGGTATTGTTTCAGCTATATAAATAAAAGTCTGGATTACGTGTGGACTTCCATATGTGGACTGCTAAATTGAAAGATGGTGGAAAAGGAAAATAGAAACAAAGTTTAAAAAATAGTTTGAAGACATGGTGTTTCCTAACCAAAATGAATAAAAATTGTTTTCAGTGGTAGTAGCTATATTTTGCAGGAGTCTCTTGCTATTCAGCTACAGACAGTAGTTCACTCGAGATGTAGATTTGGATTCTTATGGCCACAGTATGTAAATGTATTAGCTTGGAACATAATTGGAACTCATATAAAGTCCAAAAGTCCATAATACTCAGGCTTTTTCTAAGGTGTGAAATGTCAATCTAATTTTCATCACAGCTAGACTTGTCTTACCCTCTCTTGATATCTGCAAAGGGACCAAGTATTGAGGAAATGAATAAGCCATTATATATACATATACATATACATATGCTCACTTACCATGCCTATATTCCATCTCATTAATGGAATTATATAGGAGAACCTATCAGTGTCATTGCTTGCCTGTGGTATACTGTTCTGCTTGGCACAAGTGGGATATGAGGATGTTTACCTTTGGAAAAAACTTACAGGATCAGATAAATATTTTCAATATATTATAAATAGCAATAAAAGGCCTTCCACTAGATGCCCAGCTGCTGAATTCTGCAGCACTTCAGAAACCATTCAGCCTTTTGACTCCTAGTTTATGAAGTCTGCTGAGTTCTTTCAGTGAATTACAGCCTTGTATTCATATGGTGATCATCTCTTTTTCCAAATACTGCATTCTTATATTGCAGGATGCTAAACAAAATACAGAAATAACAAGATTAAATATAGGCTATTTTAGTCTAAAATATGAGAAAGCTGTAAGTATTGTTCTTCAGTCATTTACAAATAAATTTATTGACTAATATATGTAAATGTATTTCTAATAAATTTGATATGCTTAATAATTTTCCAAGTAATTGTTTCATATCTTTTTTTTTTTTTTTTTTTTTTTTTTTTTTTAGCATGTGTAATTCCATCCTTTTTTTCTGGTTTTATTTTTCATAAATGTCTGAATATACGAACTGAACTGTGGAATTCAGTGCTGTTGACTCTATGCCTGGAGCACAAAATAGAGCCAGTAATAGAAGAATATAACCTATATGAAAGAGAGGATGGATAAGAGAACATTTAGAATATCTATCTTCTGGTTCCAAAGTCTTTTAAAGTGGATAGATTAGGAAAGGGCTATGTGGCCATCTTATGAATAGGATTTGTGAGTAACCTACTTCAGATGATCTCATAAAGGTCATCAATCCATCATGGTCAGGATATAATAGAACCCATCAAGCTCCACAAAGAGCACTCTCTACTTCACCTCTCCAATTTCACACATTTTGCTACTGAGTTATTTATTTTTTTAGTCCTCTGAAACATCTGGTGTAAGAAGTTGTTGGAGAAAGTATCCTGGTTTTGATAGACCTTTCATCTGTTCTACTATGACTCATTTTATGCTCCACCTGCTCTGTCATACTGAATCACATTTAGAATCTCTTTGAAATGCTGCTTAAAAAGAATCCAAATGTTAAGCAAAATAAGTACAATGAAGGTGTTTTCCTTACATAAAAGCCAACCTTTAAAAATGTTATTATGTAAGATCTGGAAACTCTTTTGTTAGAACTGAAAATGGTATATTTTTCTCTTTCTCACATATCCAGTGACTGTGTTTTTCAGAGAAGAGGTAGCCATTTTAGTTGATGTGTGGGGACATATCAATATGCTAACTTTTTTATTCTGAAATAGGTAGAAATCAGGTGTTAAAAACTGAGAAAGAATAAAAGAATCAGAATGAGGTTTCTGTGCAATTAAGTGGCAGAATGATATTTCCATTTATTCTGAAGAGTTACTATCTCTTCAAGTTGTTCTAAGTCAATGGATTTCTTTTCAAAGTAAACATTCATTAAGTCAGAATAAGCATATCAGAATTCAGCTCTAAATGTTCTGATCATTTTTGAAATGGAAGGGCATTCATTGTTGTAGGATATAGTGAGTCACACACTGGAATAAAATGTCAGATATGTACATGTGTATTTATAGACATTTTTATCCAGGTTGACAGTATTTTTCATGTATCCTGTCTTCTTGTAAATTCTTTCTGGTACTATTAATGTAAGTGCCTGGTATTTATTTTTGCCTCTTGCCATATCCAATGTCATATGTCTACATTGTTCATGTTCTGAACAAAGAAAGGAAGGAATGTAAAGAATCTAAATCAAAACTGAAGCAACAGACAGAGAAGCAAAGCCAAGAAAGAATCCTTTATTGTTTCTTATCATCAAATAACAAATTATCACTTCGTTTTTTTCCCCCTCATTAGCTGGGCTAAACAGCGGTACTTTGCTGCCAATGGTTAAGTAAGAATTTAGTCTCACTTTTCCACGGAGATGAAAAGTAAAACCACTTTGCAATGACCCAGGAGCTGCACCAGACTGAATAAAGGATGAGATAAATAATGCAAGTCACCTAAACTAGGATTTTTTATTAACCACATTTAAATATTCTTTGATCTTGCTCTCTGACTCCTGCTCTCAGTACAATATGAGAGGCTGATTGGGAGCATAGTTAAAGACATGCCCCTGTTATCATGGAATACATTAGCAAACATTCTACTAGTGTGAAATCTTGCATGTCCTTTAGTCTCCAAACTGCTACTGGTTATGTGAAGAGCAGAGTGAACTGTAGCAGTTACAGTATAAATACTGAATAGAAGAAAACAAAGAAGATGCAAATTGGTTTGGTAAATGTTTGGGTTTCCTTAAGCTGACTAGTCACGAAATTCTCTTTGGTGAAGTGGTTAAATATCTTCCTGGTTTCCTTATTCATATGTGTTCACCATAGCTTCTTTTCTCACCTGTTTCTTAGTGGTTGGCCTTTTGGTTCTTACTGCTAGAAGTTCTGTACCTTGGGCATTTACTTACTTGCCTCTGTAGGAACAGTATCAGCACACCATCCAACTCTTCATGACCTGGATAGCCTCATGTTCTCCTATTCTTCTATGGAGGGTAGGTGTTGATTATGATTTATTTACCTTTTTTCTTGATGACCTGGAGAATCTAGATCTAACACCATATTACAATAGCTGGAGGATGCTGTGGTAACTTCCTGACTATAGCAAGATATACAGTGTAGCAACAGTTTCTTACCTATCCTTTTTCCCTCTGAGGCTCTTTTTTATTTTCTGCTTGTGCCTAGGATGGCTTGACCAACCTGATCTTCTGAGCAATCCTCATTACTCAGAAAGGAAGTCAAAGGGCAGCTCCCATTACTCTGGTTGGAATGGATTTGTGAGTCTAGGTGGTGAAGGGGAGCAGGGAGGTCCTCTCTGGTTCTGTAGAGTTCTCCTGTCACATGTTGCTAAGTATATGGAGAAGATTGTCTCAAGGAATATTCTTACAAGGTGAAATTTCATGTTCTTCTCTCATGTTACTTCCTGTTTTGTAGATAGCCTTTATATTTAGACTGGTAGACTGTTTCAGAGATTATTGGGTTGAAGTGTGGTATAATGACAATGACTTGTATGAAAGACTGAAAGAAATGAAGCTGTCAGTTTAAGATGTTATATCCTCTCATGGATAAATAACTAGTTAAAAGATAAGAAAGAAGGATAAGGAAAAAAAATAAGCAGCCCCCCTCAAATAATTTTTCCCGGTCCTATCCATTCTATTCATAAATTATCTGGGAAAGGGAGCAAGTAGTAAAGTGGTAAAAATTAACAATGGTACAAAATTATTTAGGATATATTTAGGTTTTACTATCTGTAAATTGTCTCTGAGGCATCTACAATATTGAATTGCTGAAAGATAAAATGTCAGATGAAATTCAGTGTTGATAACTACAAAATAATGAATATGTGGGTAAGGAAATAATTGACTATATATACACAAAGCTGAGACCTGAATTAGCTATTACCATTCAGGAAAGTTCTTGCTGCCATGGTGAATAGTTCTTTGTAAATGTTAGCTTTGTGTTCACTGGCACTCAGAAAGGCATGCTAAGAATTATTATAAAAAGATTAAAGAACACAAGACAAAACATTATATCAGTGAATAATCCCATGATGAGTCCACATCTACAACTGTTTGTGAAGGCCTATTCAGGCTTCCTATTCCTCAACTTCAAAATACACGAAACTTGAAAAGGTACTTTGGCAAGGATGATAGGAGATATAGAAAGCTTCTTTATAACAAGCAATTAAACAAACAGGGAGTGTGTAGCCTGGAAAAGAGAATACTGAACACATTTTCATGATGAAGACTTGTAAAATCATGAATGATATGAAAGAGGTGAATAGCACAAGAATTGGGGCAATTATTGCTTCATCAAATGAAATTAACGGATAGTTTTTAACAAAAATCAGGAATTACTTTTTCATTAAAAGTCATTAAAAGCCATTAAAAGTCATATAATGGACAACCAGGGGATCAGGCCTAGTCAGCATGGGTTTATGAAAGGCAGGTCCTGCCTGACAAACCTGATCTCCTTCTACAACAGGGCGAGCCGCTTATTGGATGAGGGAAAGGCTGTGGATGTAGGTTACCTTGACTTTAGTAAGGCCTTTGACACCGTTTCCCACAGCATTCTCCTGGCAAAACTGATTACTTGCGGCTTGGATGGGCACACGCTTTGCTGGATAAAAAACTGGCTGGATGGCCGGGCCCAAAGAGTTGTGGTGAACAGAGTTAAATCCAGTTGGCGGCCAGTCATGAGTGGTGTCCCCCAGGGCTCTGTTTTGGGGCCACTCCTCTTTAATATCTTTATTGATGATCTAGATGAGGGGATCAAATGCACCGTCAGTAAGTTTGCAGACGACACCAAGTTGGGTGGGAGTGTTGAACTGCTTGAGGGTAGGGAGGCTCTGCAGAGAGACCTGAACAGGCTGGAGTGATGGGCTAAGGCCAGCTGTAGGAGTTTCAGTAAGGCCAAATGTCAAGTACTGCACTTGGGCCACAACAACCCCCAGCAGCGCTACAGGCTTGGGGAGGAGTGGCTGGAGAGCTGCCAGTCAGAGAGGGACCTGGGGGTGTTGATTGACAGCCGGCTGAACATGAGCCAGCAGTGTGTCCAGGTGGCCAAGAAGGCCAATGGCATCCTGGCTTGCATCAGAAATAGCGTGGCCAGCAGGGACAGGGAAGTGATCTTACCCCTGTACTCAGCACTGGTGAGGCCACAGCTCTATTCCTGTGTTCAGTTTTGGGCCCCTCACTACAAAAAGGACATTGAATTACTCGAGTGTGTCCAAAGAAGGGCAACAAAGCTGGTGAAGGGTCTGGAGCACATGTCATATGAGAAGTGGCTGAGGGAACTGGGGTTGTTTAGTCTGGAGGAGTCTGAGGGGAGACCTCTTCGCCCTCTACAGCTACCTGAAAGGAGGTTGCAGAGAGCTGGGGACGAGTCTCTTTAACCAAGTAACAAGCGATAGGACAAGAGGTAATGGCCTCAAATTGCGCCAGGAGAGGTTTAGACTAGATATTAGGAAGCATTTCTTTACAGAACGGGTTGTTAGGCGTTGGAATGGGCTGCCCAGGGAGGTGGTGGAGTCCCCATCCCTGGAGGTGTTTAAGAGTAAAGTTGACTTAGCGCTGAGGGATATGGTGTAGTTGGGAACTGTCAGTGTTGGGTCAATGGTTGGACTGGATGATCTTCAAGGTCTTTTCCAACCTAGACAATTCTGTGATTCTGTGATTCTGTGATTTCATATAATCAGTAATTACACCGTGGAAGTCATTGTCACAAGCTGTGAATACCAAAACTCTCAATGGGATCCAAAAGAAATATCGGACAAGTTAATGGAAGAAAGTTATTACACACAAAGAGACACATGCATCTCAGGAAATCCCTTCTTCTTTGCAGAAACTGACATTGTTAACAGATATGATATATCAGACAAAAAAAAAATCTATATTTGGACCACTCTTATGCTTTTTTTCCACAGGTATTTGCTCTGTTGCTACTGTGAGACAAAAGAGTAGATTACAAGGATATTTGGGTGAATCAGTACACACATTCTCACAGTTCATGGCCTTATATGTCCTCTCAATTCTTTCTGACACTGCCTGAATGACAAATTTGTCTCTCAGTTATAGTATCTTTGGAGTGGAATCTGTATACAGTCTTTCTCTTCACAAATGAAATGTATAGTTCTATGGCAAGTCAAGGCTTTGTGAGGTGTACAGTTTCCAGGAAGAGGTTAATGCCTCTCTTCTTGGCCTAGGAGAGAGCAATTCTTTTCTTATCTCCTCTACTCCACTTTTCCCCAGTATTCTGATATGACTTTGCAATACATCGGGATAAATCTTCTCTAGCCCTTTGTTTATTTTGAGTTTAGAAACAGCACTAATTAAATTTTCCATGACAGTTTCTTGCTTTCTCTAAATTAAGGACAAAGTTGTTATTTCAGTATTTCAGAAGGACATTATATGTCCATTAAGGATGACATTAAGAGCCATCCCTTCTTCTCCCACAGTTTGACAATGTTGAAGTTAATATAAATTTATTTTAGAAGGACAGAGGAATGAGAAAGACCTCTTGGGTCCTGGAGTCCAATCCACTACAATCTCAGCAAAGGAAGGTCATTTAGGCCAGAAGGAACCACAAATTAAATTCTGGTGGCATTGCTTAGAGCACAACACCCCCAAAATCTTCAGATCAGTTTCACATCACCTAAATTAATACCTCAGTCATCTTAGGTTTCTGACAGAGTCAGCAAAGAGTGATAAATAATTCCAGAGTTTGAATCCACCAAAGATATGGACTCTTTCTGGAAGTACCTATCTCTTTCCACGGATTACTAACGGACCCTTGTCAGTGACATTCCTATAATAATTTTCTTAACTGTCAGAGCTCTTAGTGCTGTAATAGACTTTAATGGCCCTGACCAGTCCCATGTTGGACCCCCCACTCCCTGCTCACAGACTCAGGATCCCAGTTCAGCTCAGATCTTTGTCCTAACCCTTGGCTGAGGTATGTTGTGAGTGTGTCTGTCTTCTATCCTGTCTTCTACTGCCCTAATTTACTGATCAATCTTCTGAACTTACGTTATGGGTAACTTTGCATCCAGTCCTATCTCTGTCCCTGTCTCATGGACGGACCTCAGAGTTGTATTACAGGTAGAATGTCTCTAGTCCCATCTCTGGCCCTGTATCCAGCTGTTTCAAACTAGTCACACTGGGTGGACCCTGGGACATGACTTCCTACCTTGGTTGTCTGGCACTGTGGATAGCCCCTGTCACTGTCACCAGTGCTGTCCTGCTCAGATCCTGCAGTTCTGCACCTATCAGTGAGGGCGCTGTGAAGCCTGTGCTGGGGCCACCCTGGGCTCTCAGCTCATTCTCCCTTGGAGAGAAGACCCACTGCTGTTGCTCCCTGAAACTTAAGTTCAGTGAGATGAGACAACCTTGTCAAAATCCTGTATTAAAAAAAAAAAAAAAGAAAAGAAAAAAAGAGTTTTATTATGAAGAACAATTCCTTGGTGTTTAACTGTATTTGAAGTTCAGTGCTTCTAACATACAATGGAATCTTAATAACCACAACTCTGGCTTTCAGGTGAACAGACTTTGGCTTGATCAGGGTTCTGCTTGGAAGAATCACACTTGCTCCACAACACTTGTTTATTTAACAGTAACATTTACCCAGAGTATTTAGATCTAATAATTGTTTTCATAAGCTCACCCTCTAGAAATGCAGAATATAGTACTTTGCTGCCTTTTCTGCTTGGTTTATAGGCATCCAAGTCTGAGAATGTGTATGGAGAAGAACAAATATGATCTTGATAAGGCCTTTCAGATTTTACAACAAAAAAGAGCAGTAAGGCAGTATGAAGCCTGTAGTGTACAAAAATTATTTAGAAAATGATAATAGACTGAAGAAAATAAAGATGACAGAGAGTAGGTTGATATGGGTTAGAGTTAACTAACCTGGCTCTGAACATTAGAAGAAAAAGGAAATTAAGAAATTCGTAAAGAAAGGAATTGTGTATACTCAGTTCAAAGCAGAATCAAAATAAAAGTGGGGATAAATTCTACCAAGACTTTAAATGTGACAATAAATATATTTACATAGAAGAGCGGGAAACCAGAAAAGAAATTTGAAGTAGTACAAAATGCATAAGACTAAGGAAAAAACTTACTTTTTTTCTATTTTAAGGAATGTAATAACCCGTATATAGTACATTATTTTAACAGCACATAAATCTAGAATGTTTCTTTATTAGAGATTTCTGTAACTTTTTTATATGAAAGTTACAATATGATTAAAAATCCCTTTCTGCTCAAAAGAATTCCCTCCCTCACCCTGTTTTCCTCTCCATCTTCCCTTTTTTCACCTTTCCTTCTCTTCTTTCTTCCTCCCTTCTGTACCCCTTGCCATTATGATAATTTCCTGCAGTTTTATATTTCTGGTTTATATTTATTAGTTATCAATGTGGAAAGTATTTTTGTGAATACTTGTGAACTTCAGTAATTTCTTAACAGAAAAAAAAAAGCATTCAATTATCTTAATTTCTCCTTTATGTAACTACTCATACTATGAAAGCCTTGAGGGTGGTCAGAAAAAAAAGAAAAAAATAAAAAAAGAAGACTTTTTTTTCAGTTTTAGAATATATTTGCCCAGAGCATTTTCTTTTACATTACAGGATACATTTGCAAGCTGTTTTTAATAGAGCTGTTTAAAAGTGTCAGGAAAAGCATATTAAGAATACTAGTACATCAAGACTATAAAGACTACAAAGTCAGAAAATACGCAAGCAAACTCAGAGAAAGGATGCCTGAATTATTAAAAAGAAGAAAAGCAAGAGGGAAAGTTAATTTGTATCATAACCAGGTCACTGTGCTAATCATGATTTCAATCCCATGTAACGCTACCTCTTGCTTTATTGGCCTGGTAATTGTTTCTGTTCATGCCATAGATAGAATGATAATGACTATCTAGAAATGTGATCAGTCTAGAAGTGATACTAACTACTTGCTCTCCACACAATTAAATAATTCAATGTAATTTCAGATACTCTAGTTTCCAGAATGGTCTGAGGTCAGAGGTAAGGCAATATTAACTGCTCTGCAAAATCAGAGGAAGGGAAGGAGATTTTCCACTTTGGAGCAGTACTAGCCAAAGATGCTTTAATTCTCCTCTTCACTTGATGTACTTTTAGCAAACCCCCCCACTGTTCAGCTGTCTAATATATTATGTTTGCTCTAAAAGTAATGGTGTAATTTCTTAATGAAAACTCTCTGGCTTTTTACACATCCCACAAGTATGCAGCAAATTAGACATGCGTACTGTTTGGTCCTGGCATAATTTGCAAGTGTTAACAGAAAACCTGAAGACTGCTGAGTGCTAGAATTACACAGTAAAATATAATAGGGAACATTTATCAGTCTCAAGGTGTATATTTTATTTTCTGTTAGTGATATGAATGCAATGTTCTTATTGCCATTGTGAAAGTTTTTGATGGGACAAGTAGCAACAGCACTGTATTTATTTTCATTGATGTCTATAAATATATATCATGGTTACTGGATCTACACTGATGTAAATAATAATGATCATTCGATGTGAAAAGCACCTTTCTCACCATGCTCTTCAGCACTACATAACTAGTTATATAGTGCATTAATTATGACTTTACTGTCTCTTTGTGATAAGAGACAAGATGACACTTTCTGTGTGACATAATATCTTCTATAATTACATTGCCTCCCATCTAAATCTAAGGTCTAGTTTCACAAAAATGAAATTTTGGAGGTCAGTGATGCCTGCATTCAAACTATATTCCTAAAATATCCTTTTAAAGACAGAAGTGCCATATTAACACTATTTGATAATTGGTACAATTATTTTAGAATAACATTTTACATTTCTACAGAGCTGTGCAGGTGAATATTTTACCACTCTGAGACTCAACAGTGAATGAGCCACCTCACTACGTTTTTGTGTTTCATACTATAATCTTCTTCCTTCAGATGTGGGAGGTAGGATACCAGTAATTTATCCAGGACACCGCTACAAATTCTGAGCAGAACTAAGATTACAACTAAATCTTTCCTCATCCTCTGTTTTAAACATTAGGCTATGGTTTTTTATTCTCATTCTTCAGAGGATCTAGTTAGAAACATAATCTTAAAATTAATTTATGTGCATATCGTGCCCAGTGTATAACTCGATATCTGGTTTAATATTTTTAAAATGACAAAAAAAGTCCTGAGCCATGCATTGTAAACAAGAGGCAACATTTATTTCAGCAAGCTCTGCTCATGAGCAAACTATTGCTAGAACCATTTAATTCCCGATGGATTTTTATTTCACTCTGTTTTGGGGGTTTTTTTGTGTGCGTGTGTGTGTGAAGCTACTAAGAAGTCTTTGCATATAATAATCAAAATAAGGAGTCTCAGAGATGGTGATGAACAGCCACCAGGAATGTTTCAAGAAAGTGATTTTGTCCTCAGAAAATGACATTTTCCTCAAACTAAGCCTTTTTGCTGTGATGAATTGGTTTCAATTAAATACTTTTGGGAGGGTTTCCCAGATCTTGGATAGAATATCTGTCAAGGAAGAGAGAACAAGTGAGACCCTAGTATAATAAGGGTAGGGTATTTAAGTGAGATGTGGAAGACCTGGATTAAATTCCTTCTATGAGGGATTTAATATTTTCATACATCATGTGCCCTATCAATTTAGTTATTCAGAGGCCAGAGTTAGTGCCATGTATTGTTACCACCTCAAAATTTTCCTAAAATTCCAAATTCTCTAGTGAATTGGAAAAATTATTTCCTACTCAGTTCTCCCTGTGAGGAATGAAGATAAATTTTCTAACAGGATTAAAAGTGACTGTAGACCATATTCTGATGGCTTTAATATGTATTTTAAAATATGTACGAACTTTAAAATTAAATCTGATTAAATTAAACTTCTGCCAAGGAACTGATCATACAGTGGTTTTTTGCAAATCAAATATTTGTGTCAACAAGAGAAAGAAGAAACTCCATTTTATCATGTTGCAAGTACTAGATGAACTTCAGAATGAAAGCCATGTATTCTAAAATTCTATGACTTGGGTGAGATATGTTGTTTTTATAGACTGAAGTATATTTAATCAAAATAAATATGTTTTGGTTTCAGGTAGCTGCACTACACTCCATCAATGTAATGAGGTCACCGTTGAACTTAATTAATTTTACATGGATATACTGTTTCCTTTTAAACTTCTGGTTGTACTAGTGAGTGCAAATAACATTGATGGATGATAGATGCAGACTTTCCAAATGGGCCAAGCAGTAAAGTTCACTTGTAAATTGATCCTTTAAGAAGCAATTTCATTTTTAATTCTCAGAATAGCAGCAAGCTTTAAAAAAAAAACCCACCAAAAGAAAAACCCCAACAACCTCAGCTTGAATAACAACCCTAGGATAAAACCTGTAAAGGTGAAGAATTTGCCTGAATTTCTGAAAAGTTTTGGTCCGCTGAGTAGAAGATGTGTTCACCCTATATAAGCTCAATGTATTGGAAATGGATCCTAGTTCAGTACTGACTTCATTAAAGTCGATAGGAATTTTGTTGTTAAAGGATATCTCCTTTGTTTGGGCCTTCTCTGTCATTGCACTTGCAAAACATTTAAGAAGTAAAAAAAAATAGGATAAAATGTTGAAAATGTTAATTTTGAGCCTAGATTTCCAGTTTCTGTTTCAGTTGTGAAAGAAATCTGATTTTATTTTCCACAATGTCCTGGTATCGGCTGGGATAGAGTTAATTCTTCTTCTTAGTAGTTAGAATAGCGCTGTGTTTTGGATTCAGTATGGGATTTGGTATGAGAAGAATGCTGATAATACACTGGTGTTTTCAGTTGTTGCTAACTCTCCAACTCCACGTGTTCTGCCTGTGTGCAGGTGTACAAAAAGCTGGGATGGAGCAGAGCCAGAGCACCGGACCCAATTTAGCCAATGAAATATTCCATATCATGTAATGTTAGGCTCAGTATATAAAGGAGATGTGGCTGGGAAGCAGAGGATGCTTTCTTGCTTCCAGGATTGCGACTGCAGGATCTTGGTATTTTGGGACAGCTAGCCGGGAATGGGCTGGATATCAGTTGGTGGGTGGTGAGCAATTGCATTGTGCAATATCCGTTTGTGCTTTCTGTTATTGTTGTTGTGATATTTTATTATAATTATAATAATAATTGTTATTAAATAAAGGAGCTCCACTTGGAGGTTTGCCTGAGGATTGCCTTCATTTGCGGAGCCTAGTGGGGTTTGCAAAAAAGTTGACATTTATTTTCTGGTACTTCAGAATTTCTAAACATGTAGAAAAGACAAAGGGGTTTGGGGATAGGATTCAGTCTCTCTAACTGTAGAGAACTTGATCTGAGTTAGTGTCTCTCAGTTCCCTCTAAAGCAAGTAGAAACACACAGACAACTTGAAGGAGTGATTTGACTGACTTATTTTAGGCATCTTCTTCAGCAGAGGAACCCGACCCTATGTGTGCCTATTCCTCTTCATTTTAACTATACTAGAATCTAGCTGAAGTAGATGTCGGCATGGTGAAATAAATGGCTTTTAGGGAGTTTTTGGGTCAGAAAGGAGATACCTGATTGCTGTTGGAAATGCTGTGGAGATGGTCATTAAACAGCATGTTTTGACCTGCAAGTTTGGATTTAGAGGTGTAAAGGTCAAATTATCATCATGTCCCTCAGATGAATGAAGTTTCTGTTAGAATTCTACCAGAGTTCTGAATAGATGATTTAGAATTAGAGTATAGCTAACCATGACTGTATTTTTCTATCACCCTAATTCCTGCCCAACTTTTAGATTCATTAATTTCTAATTATTTTTAAATAGTGGTTAGAGTGAATACATTGACAGTAAGCCATCTGACTGTTGATGGCTTGCAGAAGAAAAGTACAGTTAAGGGTAAACTTGAAAAATATTTTTCCTCTAAAACTGGCTTTTCTAATATTTGCCTCCTCATTGTAATACCTTATCTTGCACCTTCATTTTTCTCCATTGGATACCTGCTTCTGCTGATTTAGTAATTGAAGAATGTCATTATGCGAACAATACATTGAGAAAAAAGATTATTACCACAGAAAAAAATTACAAAGAAAACGCACTTTTGAATCATTTTTACACTCTTTTCAAGTCCGTAAATTGGCATACTTGGGAAAATTTTATTTTGTATTATTCATTTCTTTTTAAAGATGAATATAGTACTCATGAAAAATCTTCAAACTAACAGGACTGGGGATTTTGCCTATCAAAATTGCCTTAGAATTTACAACTGTTCCTTTTCTAAAAAATTGTGTGGTCCTCTGGTGCGTTTTTAAATCATTAATAGATAATCACCTTTAACATATAAAAAGGTAAGTACAGAACTATCTGACACTTTAGCAACTAAGAGTTATGCTGCAAATAATGACTTGAACTATGATTGGGTAAAATATTGTAGTTCATTCAGTAATATGATCTTTTTTTAATCCACTGAAAGGATGTATGGAAACACTGATATAACTTGGATGATGTACACAGCTTCTGGATAAAGAGGATACTAATGTCACAGGGCAGAGCTTAAGTAGGACCAGGGTTATGAGCTACAAATAAAAGAAAGAAAAAAAAATGCCTTAAAGAAGAAACGTCACTGTTATTTTCTTTCTCATATGAGTAACTGAAAACTGTATTTGCATCTGTAATCTCTGACTTTGATAAACCAGCATGCCATACTGCTTTTGATTCAAGTTCACTGCAGGAAAGGAAGGATGAACTCATAAAAACAGGTTACCTCTGACTTTAAGTCTAGATAATTATAGAAGAACAAAGAATTTTGTTCTTCTATATAGAATCTATATAGATCTCTATAAATTATCTTCTTGTCTTCCTTTATCTCTGGTTGTGCTGGGTTTGTGTGGAGGGGTTTTTTAGTAGTGGGAGAGTGGGCTACAGTGGTGGCCCACTGTGAGAACCTTCTCGAAAGCTCCCACAGCTCCAAGTCAGACCTGCCTCTGGCCAAGGATGAGCCAATTAACAGTGGTGGCTGCACCTCTTTGATAGCATGTTCAAGAAGGGGAACCTGAGAGCGGGTTGGGACTTGTGAGGAGAAGTTACAAGAAGGACACCTATGCAAACATGGAGGTCAGTGGAATGAAGAAGGAGAAAGGGAGAGAGGCACACCGGAGCAGAAAGGCCCCCTGTCACCCATGGACATCCACAGTGGAGCAGATGCCAACCTGCTGCCTGTGGAGAACCCCACATCAGAGCGGGAGGCAGTGCTTAAAGGAGGCTGGGACTCTGAAGGTAGAAGAAGCCCCCACTGTTGTAGTTTGACACTGGGAGGACTGCAACTCATGACAGAGAAAGTTGATGGAGGACTGTCTCTCCATGGGAGCCACATGAAGCAGGGGAAAAAATACAGCGTGCTCCACTTGCCCCACCAGCCCCCAGGAGAAAAGAGTGGCAAACTGACCAAAAACACCCCATTCCCTGTCCCCTGTGCCACTGGGTAAAGGAGGTAGAGATATCAGGAACAAAACTGAGCCCTGGAAGAAGGGAGGGGTGGTGGGAGGTGTTTTTAAAATACAGTAATGCTTCTCACTGTACCACTCTGTCTGTTAAGTGTCGGTTTTGTTAGTGTTTGAATTAAAGTGATACTGTTTTTCTTCCCCTAATGAATCTGTCTTTTGCCTGTGACTGTAATGGGTGAGCCATATGTCCCTATCCTTATCTCGATTCCTGAGCCTTTTGCTTCATTTAATTTTTCCCAGTGCTGGGGGGGAAAGGGGTGAGTGAATGTCTGCATGGTGCTCATTTTTCCTCTGGGCTCCAACCACAACACTGGTCTACAAGAAGTTTCCATTAAAGTATGGGCTGGATGAGCAGACAGGGAGGTGGACTGAAAACTGGCTGAACAGCTGGGCCTAGGGGGTTGTGATCAGTGTCACAAAATCTAGTTGGAGGCCAGTAACTAGAAGCGTATCTCAAGGGTTAATACTGGATCTAATCCTTTTTAATATCTTTAGTGATCTGGATGATGGGGCAGAGTGTACCCTCAGCATGTTTGCTGATGACATGAAACTGGGAGGAGTGGCTGATATGGCAAAGGGCCATGCTGCCACCCAAAGCAACCTTGACAGGCTGGAGAAATGGGATGACAAGAACCTCATGAATTTCAACAGAGGGAAGCACAAAGTCCTGCATTTGGGTAGGAACAACCTCAGGCACCAATATATGCTGGGCACCATTCAGCTGGAGAGCAGCCTTGCAGAAAAGAGCTTGAGGGTCCTGTTGGACACCAAGTTGAACATGAACCAGCAACGTGCCCTTGCATCAAAGAAGGTTAATGGTATCCTGGACTGCATTAGGAGGAGTGTTGCCAGCAGGTCAAGGTAGGTGATGCTTCCTTCTACTCGTCACTGGTGATGCCACACCTGGAGTACTGCATCCAGTTCTGGGCTCCTCAGTACAAGAGAGAGATGGAACAATTAGAGAGAGTTCAGCAAAGGACCATGAAGATGACTAAGGTGCTGGAGTATCTCTCCTGTGAGGAAACGTTGAGAGAACTGGGACTGTTCAGCCTGGACAAGAGAAGGCTCAGGGGGTAAATTTTCAAAGTATATAAATACCTGCAGGGAGGGTGCAAAAATGATGGAGTCAGGTTCTTTTCAGTGGTGCCCAGTGACAGGACCAGAGGCAATGTGCACAAGCTGAAACACAGGAGGGTCCATCTGAACAACAGGAAATATTTTTTTTTACTCTGAGGATGACCAAGCACTGGCCCAGGGTGGTTATGGAGTCTCCATCCTTTGAAATATTCAAAAGCTGTCTGGGCATAATCCTGGGCAACCAGCTCAAGGTGGCCTTGTTCAAGCAGATGTGTTGGGTCAGATGACCTCCAGAGGTCCCTTCCAACTTCAGTGATTCTGTGATTCTTGCTTAGATCTGGATCCTCAGTCATGTGTACTGCACTGGCCAATCTTTTTTCCCTCAAAGCAAACAGATTGTGGCTACTTGCTTTTATTTTCTTACTTGTTCTGTAAGTTACCTGAGATGTGAGAGACCTGTTACTGACACAACCTATTGATGCCAAAGGTTTTTAGACATCATTCTACAAGGCATTTTGGGATAGAACTCTCTAGCAGACTTCCATGAAGCTGTTAATTTCATATGCAATACCACTGAGTCAAAGAAAGGAAATGTGAGAGAAGCTTGTGAGAGTCTATTGGTCAGATCACTCACTCTGAGATCACTGAAGATCTACTTTCTAAACCTGTTTTTTCAAAACTAATGGAATGATCCAAGGTGTCAAAAAATTTCTGACAGCAAAAAAGTTTATAAGCATTTGGGGCATACATTTTGGATTTTGGTCGCTAAACAGAGACTAAGGGAGTGAAAGCTTTTCAGAGGTCTATCTATCAGCTGAAGCATAAGTTCTGAGTACACTTCATCTGGTTAACCACTTCAAAGGAAAATAAGCTACAGGCCACCCAACACTGAAGAGGATGGGGGGGCTCATAAACTGTCATCAGACCCTCAGTGCTTCTCTACATATTTTTCTCTGCACACATATGACTATACAGTCCCTTATAAAGAGCTCTTACATACATAGAATCATAGAATGGTTTGGGTTGGAAGGGGCTGTAAAGACCATCTAGTTCCAACCCCCCTGTCATGGGCAGGGACACCTTCCACTAGACCAGGTTGCTCAAAGTCCCATCCAACCTGGTGTTGGACACTTCCAGGGAGGGGGCATCCACAACTTCTCTGGGCAACATGTTCCAGTGCCTCACCGCCCTCACAGGAAAGAATTTCTACCTAATATCTGATATGAATCTACTCTCTTTCAGTTTAAAATCATTACGCCTTATCCTATCACTATACTCCCTAATAAACCGTCCCTCCCTGTCTTTCCTGTAGGCCCCCTTTAAATACTGGAAGGACACTATAAGGTCTTCCTGCAGCCTTCTCTTCTCCAGGCTGATCAATCCCAACTCTCTCAGACTGTCCTCACAGGGGAGGTGCTCCAGCCCCCTGATCATCTTCATGGGCCTCCTCTGGACCTGATCAAGCAGGTTCATGTCTTATGTTGGGGGTCTCAGAGATGGACGCATTACTCCAAGTGAGGTCTCACCAGAATGGAGCAGAGGAGGAGAATCCCCTCCCTTGACCTGCTGGCCACACTTATCTTGATGCAGCCCAGGATACTGTTGGCTTTCTGGGCTGAGAGCGCACATTGCTGGGTCATAGTCAGTTTTCCATTCACTAATACCCCTAAAGTCCTCCTCCACAGGACTGCACTCAATCCACTCAGCACTCAGCCTGTATTTGTGCATGGGATTGCCTCAACCCATGTGCAGGACTTCACCATGTTGAACTTCATGAGGTTTGCATGGGCCCACCTCTCAAGCCTGTCAAGGTCCCTCTGGATGGCACATCCCTTCCCTCCAGCGTGTTGACCACACCACACAGCTTGGTGTTATCAGAAAACTTGCTGAGGGTGCACTCAATCCCACTGCCCAAGCCTCCAACAAAGACATCAAACAGTGCTGATCCCAACACTGACCCTGAGGAATGCCACTTGTCACTGCTCTCCACTTGGACATTGAGCCATTGACCTCAACTCCTTATCCACCAAGGGGTCCATCCATCAAATCCACATCTCTCCAGTTTAGAGACAAGGATGTCATGCAGGACAATGTCAAATGCTTTCCACAAATCCAGGCAGGTAATGTCAGTTGATCTTCCCTTATCGACCAATGCTGTAGCCCTGTTGTAGGTCACCATTTACCCTTAGTGAAGCCATATTGGCTGTCACCAATCACCTCCTTATTTTCTATGTGTCCTAGCATAATTTCCAGGAATATCCACTCCATGATCTTGCCAGGCACAGAGGTGAGACTGACTGCTCTGTAGTTCCCTGGGTCTTCCTTTTTTCCATTTTTAAAAATGGGGGTTATGTTTCCTCTTTTCCAGTCTGTGGCAACTTCACCGGACTGCCACGACTTCTCAAATATGATGGATAGTGGTTTACATCAATGAAGCGCTTACATAGCACTTACACAGTTCACATAGATGAAGTGCTTCACAGTATCTGCAGGCAGACTTTTTTAATTGCTTTGTTCTGACTCTTCACTGTGTGTGGGATTTACTGACTACACAAGATATTTTTACTTGATGCAAAAGCTGGTTATTATGGTGGAGGCTATTTAGACTTTAATTACTCATTTCCTTTTATTCCTCTCTCTTAATCTTATCCTTTTCACTAATGTTTTCCTTATTTCTTCCTTTAGAAAAATCACTTTGTATTCCAGTCTGTAATATAGCAACTATAAATATGTTCCTTTATTTATCCATCCACAAAGGAAGAACCTAATTTGATACAAAAATCAGCAGCAAATTAGGAACTTTCACTGTCATTAAACAAAGGAACAGAGACAGGCAAGCAAATAAAGAGCCTCATGGTTACTATTCTTTTCCAGCAGATAAGACATCTGAACTCTATTTAATATTTAATAGTTTATTCAAAGTACAACAGCAGTAAAAGAGATTAAGAACATCCATCTACACTAAATAAAATAATAGTATTAGGGTATTTTCTTTCAATATGGGTTTAAAAATCTTCATGCAAAGAAGGAATGTGAATACAGGTCTCCCACAGAGAGGGAGAAAAATAATCAGATAGGATAAATAATAAAGAAGAAAGTGGTAACATCTTCACTTTAGTCAGTACTCCCTTGCTCCCTCATTTTTTTCAAAAGAACCCAAAACTTAAATCTTTCATGTGCTCTGAAATCTTATTGTGTTGGGATATGTGTGTGTGTGTATAGTTGCTTTTTAATTGTAGGCCAATTCAAACCACTTCTTTTAAAAAATATTTTTCTTAGTTTGTCTTTCAAGACTTCAAATCAGGCAGATGCATATTATCACCACAGACATGGGACTGACTGTCCTTTGACTCCTTTCTCTAAATGCATCCTTTCTGATTTCTAAGATTTTGTCCCCAACTAATACACATGATTTTTTCCTTTGGAAGATCAAGTCTTTGTCTACAATATATTGTGGATTAAATGCATTTAGTTTAGCAGTATGACTGCTTTCAGCAACTCTAAGTCTTGTCTTAGTGAGCATGTGACTACCGATAAGCAGGTTGACGAGCTATATTCAGTCCAATTTATTGTTTCATTTTCAGAGAGAAAACATCTTAATAGAAAAAGGTAATCTAAAACTATTGAAACTCTATATTTAAAGTTTTTTTTTTTTTAATTTTAACAGGACCTTGGAAATTTTTGATTTTTACACGGGGATATACCCACCCAGTCCCATACCTCTCTCTATCATGCTTCTGACAACTGCCTTCTTTCAGAATAAGAAAATACCTATTAAAATTTAAGTATACTTAATGGATATATACAGTTATTCCAGGGTGTGTATGTGGGGCTGGCTGGTTGGTCGGTTGATTTAGATTAGTTTTGGTTTTGGTTCAGTTGGGTTGGGGTTTTTTTGTAATATCCCATTTCTAGTTAAGCCCAAGTGAGCAATACAGTGAGCATTATACAGTGAGCAAAACCTGACATAATCAGGCCAATTTCTAGAATGCATAGAAATTCTTGTATATCACAGAGCAGCCTGACGTCCTTCACAGACCGAAGATAAATCAAGATACATACATCCATTTGAAAATGCTTATCTCCTTACTTCCTTGGGTTCTCACCGTGTCTGCTAAGAAAATTAAAGCCCCACTGGTGACCTACAGCAAAAAGTGAAGCAAATTGTCTGTTATAGAGATCAGCTGAGAGGGTGGCATCGACTGAAATGAAAATAATTAAAAGCTTGCCTTCTACAATGAGCTTATTAAATTTTAAAAGTCATTGTTATAATAGCTCAATAAAAACCAGACTTGGTTATATTTGATGTCAATTTAAAACAATGATTTATCTGTGATGGATAATATGAGGTGAGCAGGAGCAAGATTTTATTGTATAACTGCAGTAATTTATTTTATTTGAAACACTTGAGGATTATAAAAATTTTTCAGAGCAGCTAAAGGGACAATGATTAGGCCAATATATAACCACTGACTACTGTTTGTGGGAGGAATGACAGTCTCACAAGAGCAATAGCTGGATATTAGACCTATCACTTCCGAGTTAGTTCAAACCAGGCCAGGTCACAGTTATACAGTTCTGCCTAAGTTCCTCTGTTTAATGTCCCCATTTATTGCAGTCATCTGCCCACTGAGTATTAAGATCCCACTGGACTTTTCAGGGCTATCAAATATCCAATTAGATGCAGTTGAGTAGAAATTTATTTCCAACCCGTCCTGTCTCAGTTGTCCATGTAATACACCAGTTTACCTCACATATAGAGCTGCAAAAGAGGAGCCCTGTACAAGGTGCTTCCACCTGAATGATCGGCAAGAATCCTTGCTCTGATCCTCCCTTCTCTGTATGGGGTCCTCGATGGCCTCTGCTTTGAATTTCCAAGAATGGTTTCCCTCAGTTTAACCAATATTGTAGATGAAACTACATGGCCAGGCTGTTCAGGAAAAGTAATGAAACTACTGGTCAGTTGTAGGAGGCTCAGTGGTACAAGAGACAAGGCTTTCACAGAGACCGAAGGTAATATTTAAATGCCATCTTGAAATGCATGTCTCCAATTTAGGATTCATGCCGTATAGTTTTCACAAGCATATGTATGCACACCTAAACATGCATAAACATTAATGGTCACTACACCCCTATGCTTATCTTTCCACCAGCTAAATTACTGCAGGATGAGAAAAGACAGAAAGAGATTATTTTGCTTAAAAAAAAAAAAAAAAGAGAGAGATTCAATAATGTGAAAAATTATATCGATGAATTGGTACTCAGTTTACTTCTCTAGAAGCAGTTCTACATATGGAGACTGATTATGGGAAAAGGTTATTTTACATGTTTAGAACAAACCATGTCCTTCATTCTTTTGCTCCTCCCAAGGAATACTCTTGGTGAAGATTCTTCTACTTTAATATTGATCTCTTGCTTTGGCCTGATGGAGTTTGGTGATAGTAATTTGCTTCTCAACAATAAGTGCTCAAATATGCTGATGGAGAACAGTTTATTTTCAATTACATGAGAACTGTTCTGTGGTGAATTGACCTGGATTGGCCGCAAGGTGCCCACCAAGAGTAAACCCACCACACTGTGCAATATTTTTAATCCAAGTATTCAGTGATTACAGTGGTAAGGGAATGTTTAGCTAGTAAATGTATCAATGAGTAAATATATGAAAAAAAAAAAAGAATTTTTTAAAATCTGGCCCTGTAGCTGAGACAGCCATAGGCTTTACTGTGATTGCTATGGTTCAAAGTTCATACCAGACACTTTATTAAAAATGGTCTTGCTTTGTAATTCTTTAAAAATATCACTTGTATTTGGTTTCAGATACATTACTAGATACCTTTAGTTTATTCATCTAAACACTCCAATAACATGGGGAGGGGAAGAGAGGAAAAGAGGTAAATACAAGGTAATATAAAATGAATTTATGTCATAGTTTCAGAAATTTTAGCACCAGATCACTACATCCAGTCTGTCTTTTGTTCAAACCCACTATATTAAATCCAGTACGTCTTTTGTTGATCTCAATTATTTGTGCCTGACTTTATTCCAGTGTACTTTAATTGCTATGTATTATTATCCTTTAATTCACTACCGTCTTAGTTCCTAAACAGTTTTTTTTCTCTATTTTGCCTAGGTTTTGTGGATTATTGGACTTCTAAATGTTTGGTTCATCCCACCTAGTCTTACTAAATATTGGTATAATGTCTGTACTCTTCAAGTTACCCTGTGATTTAAACAAATTAACCACCAGCAAACCTAGAAAAAACGTTCATCTCTGGTATCTGTTGTACAGTAGTCTGTTTGTTATGGGAAATACTTTTTAATCCTCATGGAATAAATAAATAGTATTTTTTCTTTCTCACTCACTCATTACCAGATGAATGAGAATTCCTCTCTCTACTGCAGTTCAATAGATGAAACATTCTTTTAGGGAGCAGCAGTGGTTCAGACTCCCAGATATACAGACAATGTTCAAAGGATGCAAATGAAGTGGATACACATTATTAAAAAGCTAACAAGAGTAGCCTGGAGTATCTCTGTGCTCTTAAGTGGAAAGAAGAACCAGCTTCTGCTATGGAAGTTTTGTGTATCTGTGCCTTAAAAAGTATTTTTTGGACTACTAATGTGTTAAAGAAATTTCAGCTAAGTTCAAGTTACCAAGTCTGAGCTAATAGTTGGGTGTCCAAACTCACTTTTTTAGCAGCTAGATTCTCAAAGGAAAATACATCTCACTGAACCCAGGAAATATCTACAATATTTTTGTTGGTTTGTTTTTATTTCATGACCTCCTGAAGTTTTATTCATTGTACACTAATAATAATGTATTTAATTCTTACAGCAATATCTTTATTCTGTCCTAGTTACATGTCTCACCTCTGCTTGTGTTAACTCTCCCATCTGTTAATTTCTTTTCTCCTGGGAGTTTCAATTCTAAAGCATATGTCAGATATTTCACTACAGAACATACATATCTTTTGATCTTCAGCCACATTTATTACCTGAAAGAGGTCACAAACATCTGATTAACAAATGATGAGAGACCACGTCACTATATATCAAAGAAAAAAACTTTCTGAGAAGTCAAAAGAGAGTGAACACATCAACGAAGTGATATATAGAACACTTGAAATTAAGGTGACATTCAATCAGTCACAGGTGGCAGTCCTATAAGCTAGAGGGAAAAAAAATTTCCGCATGCATTTGGGTGTATAATTTTTGCCTTCTTTTTTTACTTACACATGAATTCTTAAAAAACTTAAGTTTTTTCTTTTCCTGCCTCATTTTACCAACACTTGTTCACCTGATAGGTTTTGGTACCTTCTTTACTTTGATTTCTGCTGATACTCTTCAGTCTTTTTGTTGTTTGTTTTTTGTTACTAGAGCAATCTGTTTCATTGCTCCTAGCTACATCTAACTTGGCATCCTTTTTTTTTTTTGAGGCGGAGAGTATCTGGTTCAATAAAATTTATTAATGTTTTTTAAAAAAATCTTATAAAGTAATCATGTGTCCAAATTTCAGTGAACTGTAGCCTAATGCATATTAGTATTTCTAGCAGGTGATTTGAGTTTGACCCTTAGAGGATGTGCTCAAAAGGGTCTTACACTTCCTTTTATTGTCTTTAATACATTTCAGATATTTCAAATTGTTTACTATGCTATTTTTTTTTATTTTTTAGTTCCTTAAAGTTGATGAAAAGTGATCAAAACCCCACAACACTGTATAAAAGTGTTCAATTTTGCAGTAGTTTATTGTCAAACATTATCTGAAAACAGTTTGTAAAAATTGCATGTCTTGTGAAGATAGATTTCATATATCAATTTTTTTTTTTTCACCAGGTCATCTTGTAGATCAAAAGTACCCTGAATTCAAGTAAATTATTTCTAAATAGTCTTTACCTTCAAAGTAAAAGGGCTCACCTAATTTTGCCTATGGCTTTCTGATATTTGCTTAAGAGGTAATGATGCTGTAAACTGTTGTGCTCTAACTATTTGACCCGTGCAACAGTTCAAAATCTTACCAGGAATACGTACATTTTTATTAGGCTAGAAGAAATTTTTTTCACTCCCCTTCTGCATATTTTCACATACTGGTTTTGTCATTCCCACACAGCATTTCTTATCACATATACAACTTCCATTGAAGAACTGCATACTCAGCACACTGTAATCTATCACCTGCAGATTTGGGAAGACAGAGTAGGAAAGAGACTCCTTTCATTGCCTCTATGTCTGCTATATTTCATTCTTTTGAAGATTTGTGGGTATTCATTTTTACAAACAGCAAGTGACATGGCAAAAAATGTGTCAGTTTTGTCAAATTCAGCTGTCCCCATCACTTCAAAGAAATTTCCTTCCACACTTAAAGATTAAAGTAAAAAACAAACACACACACACACACACACACAAACTTCCATACTCAGAAAAGGACGTTGTCTCACTGTGCATAGAGGTATTATACGCCGCAATGCTTTGGGAGTGCTTCCCACCTACTGTAACTGGGAAAGGGAAATAAGATACTTGGCCATCTCTTATTCTAGTACATAGTCTATATTCACTCTATTTAATTGGAGATATTTAACTGAGGTACCCTTGCGAGGCTTCTGCTGTAATGTCTTTCTAGAGTGAATTGGGAGCAATGCAGGCACTGTTATAAGCCATCTGCATTCCCAGTAAGCAGTTTCTAGAGTTGCCTTGACTACAGAAGCAATCTTAGGTGTATATACTCCTAACTTGTTTATACAGATGCCTGAAGTTTAGGTTGCATGAATGTGAGCTGAGAATCACTCATGACTTGGTATTTCTAGATGTTGTTAAACCTTAAATCTCTGCTTTCAGTAGTTTTTAATTTCATTAAATTTCAAGCCAAAATTTAAAAGTGTATTTGGAAAAACACTATATATTAGCAAACACTATGAAAAACATATTAAGAGAAAAATCTTTGAATGCTCTGTAATACCCTTGTGATGCTGTATCATAGCTGATAATAACAGGCAGAAAAAAATACTGGTTTTTAATAATGTAACTTTTTAATTTCAAAAGCTAAAATCATGCAGAAAAACATCTTGGAGATTTTGTTCCAACATTTTGTAAGTAATCAAAATGTTGTTAAGCTATTTGTCCAATGCATTCTGTCAAATAAAATTACTGTTGGATAGATGATGAAAGAGTCCGTTTCAATATCAAAGGTAATAGAAAACACTTACAATCAATAAAAATATTCTGATCCTTTAACATTTCAATTTTGATGTTTTCAGAGCAGCTGTAATGGGGATGGACAATGTTGGCTAGTTTGATTTTTGCATATTATACTATAGTTTAATATGAACACTCAAACACTTTTAAACTGGATTTACATTAGTGAGAGATGAGGCTACTCACCTCCTGAAAGGACTGCAGCAAAGACTCTGAGGATGTGTCCTAAGTACATACAGCTGAAGGTACTGAATTGTTTTCATTTTGTCTGAGCATACTGAAAAACATCCTCAAGGAGCTTAATACATTAGTTAC